>NC_139916.1:6232663-6550163 GCF_963514095.1 Eutrigla gurnardus | reverse complement strand
AATGGGGCTCGTCTGCAAAGCTCTCGTTGCAAAACAAACAAATTACGGTGTCTGGATATTTACTCCATGCATAGCACTAAGGATAACAGCTCATGGTAGAATAAGCTTTCTGATTAAATGTACCATTAAACACATATCCACCTTGGTTCAAATGTAACAAATACCAGCCAACTATTCTTGCATACGTAACCACTGCAAAATAGCTCAAAGGTAAACAATATATCACATAAAGGTCACAAATACAGGTTTCTATTAGATTTCATTATTACAGCCAGGCAACCACAGGAATACAACAGTATCATGACCTTTCAAGGCACATAAAGAAGGCCTTTGAGGGTACGTTGATGGTAAAAAATAGATTTATGTCCATCCGTCTCAATGTGACATCACATCTCCTATATATACACATATATGGAAATAACATAAAGTGCTGGAATCTCACTTGACTGCATGGTGTTATGCGTCATATGTTATCTGGATGGAATGTAATAGCCTTCTGCATAGTCTGTGACGGAAGGACCCGAAGTGTGTGTACTACCTGTGGCTTAAACGCTTAAACGCTCCAATGAAAATGGATTCAGACAGTAAAGCAATGTAGCATTCAAACATTCAACAGTTTAGTTTCATTTAAAGCAACAGGGAGAGAAGAGATGGATTGTTCAATTATCAGAGTAAAGAAACCTAATTCCGACTAATAAAGCGCTGTGAGCAGTTTGACCTTGCTGCTGGGTTGTGAACACTGTGAAGCACCGCCTGGAATCTGTTTTTCTTTTTCTTTAAACTGGATCAGGTCAATAAAACCATGGATACATAAGAGGCGAGTTAAGGCTGCTCCATACTGATCCAAAGTTGTATTCTCCAGCAAATCAATTTCTTCTTCTTTTGAACTGTGCATAACATGAACTGCAGACAGCGTACATTTCCCAATCCTTTTTTTTTTTTTTCCATCAGCATAACTTCAATTTTGATAATTACATTGCTCAAATGGAACTCCAGGCACCTGCCCAGAAGCACTATTTGGCTGCTATTGCTTTGCGCTCTCACTTATGCTGCATTCAGACTCGGGTTCATCCAAAAAAAAAAAAAGCAGGCCAGTAAAATATTCATCCCTCAGTTTCGCATAAGTTACATCTCATTATCAACTGTGCATACGGTTGCATACTTTAACAGATGTTATTAATGTTGGAGGATTTCATCTGTTTCTGCGTAATTGGCTTCAGCGTCTGCACAGTTTGTTGTCTCTCCTGGGTGCGATGTCGCTAATTTTCTTGGTGTATCTTTGTGTAAAATGACAGAGATCCTAGAGATGGAGCCGTGTGGTGTTAAGTAAAAATAATTGTTAAAAAAAAATACTAAAAGCTGCTTCTTCGATATAAAACTGTGAAGAGCATAAACCATAGAAAAAGAACATACTTTTTCTGACTGCGTTCACCCTCCTGCAAATGTATGTCCTTCACCTGCCATTGCCAAGTTTGACCAGAGACGTTTTCAAAGTTCCCATCATGCAACCTGGGATAAGATCCTCTGATAATCTTTAAAAAGCACCACTCATTTATCATTAACCTCCTTAAATGTTGATGGAAATTTTAGATGGAGCAGAAAAAGAGCTTTTGTGTTTTTCCTTCTATGCTTCTAACTTGCCCAAATCTGGCACCTGAGTTACCCACAATGCAACTCGACTGCTGACACTTTGGCTGGACATCCAGGTGAGGTGTGGCATGCCTATGGACCCTATATTCCCTCATCACCTCACCAAAACATGAACACACGACTGCTTCAGGTCCTGTTTTCAGATCTTCTGGCTCCTCGAAAATAAGACAACTAAAAGTAAAAGCACCTGCTTTGAGAATGTTATGATTTAATTGAGGAGGAACGGGCCAGAAGAGAATATAGAGAAAATGAATATGTATAACTGCTATCCTTACTTGAAAGGTTAAGAATGTGTCCTTGTTTATTATAATACAATTCTACATTAGGCCAACACTTGCCACCTCAGCAGGTTTATTAAGTCTCGGAATAAATTGTCTATATGAGATACAACGTGAGTCTTGTATTTGGCCCTTTATATTGGTAATTATGCAAGTGAGCGGAGACTCATTTAAATGATAGTTGTGGCGAGATGACCCTGAGACGCCCGAGGATTGTGGGAAGCTCTGGACGAACAGCTCTAACGAGCATCACGCGGGACGTGCACGGTCGTTAACTGAACGCAGAGGACTTGAACGGATCCAGCAGCTGAAACACTAATGTGCTGTATATCGTGCTCAAACCGTGTTATGGATGTGGTGTGCAACAACAGGGGATGCGGCTGAGCGGTTGATTTTCTTATCTCCAGACGCATTACTCTTGACAGCTTACTTTCTGCAGCGCGGTGTGGTCGTGTCTCCGAGAGTGTGGCAGCTCGAGCCAGGGGGGAGTTAAACGCAGAATTATTGAGGAACGTCAGGGGTGTCTTTGTTCTATAGACGTTGGACATGACGGGACACGAGGGTTGTCACTGCTCTTTTCATTCTGAGCATAAGGACATAAAAGCATCCTCCAATTTAACAATGAGCCAACATCTCATCTATTTGAGAAACAGTGGTGATTCCGGAGGAGGCTTAATGATGAGACAAACCTGCGTTGATTGTGGTGGATGAACAAGATACAGCTGCCAGATCCTATTACTGTCACAGCCGTCAACTAGGCACAAATAACATCATATAATGGCAAAACAGTTGGAGCTTTAAACCATAGAATGCTCCTCTTTATCTTCGATAACCAATATCCATCCGTCCTAGTAAGCATGAATTAATTCAGCTGGAGATGATCCCGGTAAATGCATGCAAATGTACGTGAGCAACTCAAGAAATATTCAGATATTCTCTCTCTGTTTTTTTCCTCCAGCAGCTCTGCGTCATTTGATAAATGATGATAACTTACGGAATATTAGCAGAAGTTTTTTTAATTAAATGGGAAAATTGACCCTGAGCTTTGCTGATCCTGGTACAAATCTGTAAAGAATAATAATGAAATAAAAATTGGTGTATTACTAGGCTTTTTTACAGATTAGTCTGCATTGATTTTTCTTCCATTTCGGAAGCCAGACAGCGGCAGCTGTGTGCAGACAAAAGTAAATTAGTCTCACAGCTCAATGTTATAATCGTCGAGTCATAATAGAAAAAAATGATATCTTGTTTTCCTGCTGCATACGCACATATCGGCCATCTTCTTTGAGAAGTGTTGCCAGTGATTGCCGGTGAAGACAGACAAATGTGCAAGGTCTCTATGTACCGACTTAAAGTAAAGTATTAGGGTTTCAATAGCATATTAAACACGTTTGACACCCTGACTCTATATTCTGGATTCCATGGCTATTAAATCACCCAACCAAGTCCTTTGCTGGGATCCGTTGCTCTTCTGTGACAAATTAATCTATTATATTCTTCAGGAGCGTCGCTGACGGTCCTAGGTGGTTTGAACAACTGCGGTGATTAATGGCAACATGAATTTTGCAGACACCCTCTACTGGCTTCAAATAGTAACTACTACTGCCTCAAATCATTCAAGTCATAACTCCCTCCCTCTCTCTCTCTCTCCCTCTCTCTCTCCCAATGTTTTTTTCCTTTTCGCTCGCATCTCCTTTATCCAATACTGACCACCCAAATCTAAAACTTTGCACGTTTCTCTCATTAGCTTTGCATTACAGGACATTACTCTTCATCCAGCAGAATTAGGTCAACTGCACCAACATATTACATCACGGCAAAGCCTCTCATCATCTGAGAGTACGGTATTTCTTTGATGAATGAAGTAATTTGCACATATGAAACCTTATAATGATTTTTTAAAAACTAATCGTGGAGATGGGAAGCGGAGTGGTTCGGTTAACCCCTACAGTACGAGACAGTGCAGAATTGTGTGTTATTTATTGTAACACTGGCTACGTCTTCTCACCGAGGGATGACAAGTATTATATCATCATCATCACCATCATCATCATCATCAGAGCTTGTGGCCGACCCCTCTCACCCCTCTCACAAACCGTTTGAGTCACTACCCTCTGGCAGGAAGCCGGGGTTTAAGACCAAAACATCACACCACAAGAACAGTTTCAACAACCAACCTGGTCCCCTCACATCCCCAGCACAATGGTTTACACATCTCTGCACTTGGCAATACACCCCTGAATAATCAATGCAATGGAAAGCAGTTCCATCAAGGACTTACCGTCCTGTTTCAAACAGGAACTGCAGGTTCCCATCTGCTTTTAGGGAATTGTGTTGGTTTGAGTGTTATTGCTATCGACACCCTCCCGTTCTCCGGGGCGACTTTGTTTTGATGCACAGTGGTAAAAAGTTAAATTCCAACCCCCCGAAACCCTGACAGCAATACCGAGCACATTCAATATCCGAGACTTAGCTGGATGTGACAAAACTCACATTTTACTTGGCAACTTGTGCCTATTTGATTATTGATTGCCTTCACACCTTTCCATCAGCATAAATCACGAATGCAATCCTGTTTGGCAGCTGACTTCCCACAGCACATAAGTGCACCGTGCAAGGCAGGCAGACTTTTTCAAATGAATCCATCTGCTATGACACAACAATAATGACTTACAAAAAAAAAATGAAATCAGACGAAATGTTCTTTGTAATGGATTAGGTTGTCTGTCATAGCATGAACAAGTTCAACGAATCCAGTGATTGCCAAGGAGGCAACACAGTCTCATTAAAAATGGCTGGTAGAAGTCCCAAATACGTGTGATTTCAGTGAATTTGCTGATAGATGCAAAACGCTGGTATAATTGGAAAATCTTTTAATTAAAACTCAGGAGTGCCTTTTTCAGACTCTGAGCCTCTTTTATTGGCTCCTGAGATTGACGTCCAAAACAGCTCAGCCTCAAAAGAAAGAGCATTATTTTTTATAATGTATTCTAAATCTAACTGTTCCCCATTAATCTAGAAAGAAATACACTGGAAAGGAAGATCCCATTTTGTAACTGGAGTGCATCTCACTTCTTCAACTTTTTTAGTTTTGAGGCATTTTTCTTTGTAAAAAAAAGAAACCCAAAAACGGGTATTGACTTACTTTTGAAGCTCTTTTTGCACTTTTAGAGTGCTGCCCCTTTTAAGTCCGTCCAGCACCTGGCTGACAAACACACGTGACATGTCATATAGATCCAGCGTGGAAACATGACAGATTCATGTGGAGAACGAGAGGACGGACCAACAAAAGATAAAACTATACGGGGAGAGTAATAATGGTAAAAATAGCTTTTGATTAAATAATGTAAGAGATTGAGAATCAAATAAATTATATATGTCACAGCCTGAATTGCATTACATAATTGATGCACATAGTCGTACATTATGTACCAACTGTCAACATGTGAAATGTGTTTGAAAAAATAATACAAGTGTGATTCTCAAACCACTTAAGGGCAAAAAGGAAGGAGATGCCCGTGGGGACAATGCTAGTGTCATGGCTGGACCTGCATGAATCATGTATATCTTAGCGGTTCTGGAGTTTTTTTTTTTTTTTTTTTTTTAAAGAAAAAAATCTGAGGCACAGTTTAACTGTCAGAGGAAGTGTTTGAATGCCTCGGAGTGAGAAAAGATTGCTATGTCAAATGTCACAGCACACTTTACAAACGCCTCATGAAACTTCTGGAAACACTGCAGAAAGCATGAGGGTAGTTTTGGGGCTCCTTTGATTTTCAAGGTCCTGGCATGAAGCTGTGCATCATGCATTTTAAGACGGAAGAAGAAATATAATGACTCATGTTACACCATTTTTGGCTGTGATTGTCTTTATGCATTAGCAACAGTTAGAGATAGAGGAACAAAAGCAGCATCACTGCATGAAAAAGCATGACGTTGACCGAATGGATCACCTAAGTGCATATAGACATCCAGGTTGGATGTCATAAATACAATGCACTGCTGTATATTATCTATTATACTGTTCTTTTATTTCGCCTGTTCTAGAAAAAGCACAGCGCAAGCAATTCCCCAGTCCCGGCGTGGGTGTCAAGGGGATGGTTGGGGATCTGGGAGGCCTGGAATAAAGAAATGGGAGACCAATATTGAACCAAACCTTTACAATAAAATGTCAAATCTGGGGGAAGTGTGAATAGGCGTCGAAATGTTTTGTTAAACTTGCACACATTATGAAAGAAATGAATGGGGAAAAAGAAGTCCACAGAACACTGCATATGTATGGAGGCTAAGAAGTGCTAGTGTTCAGGCGGAAATTGAGTTTCAACAAGGGCTGAGATGCAGCCGCAAAATGATTTTACAAGTACAAACACTCATCTATGAAGAACTCCTTAACTGCATCACCCATCTGTTTTGTGACATTGTTATTTGGATGCAATTTGTTAAGACAGATAAATAATTAAATACAAAAACATTGTTGAACACTTCCATCCTTTTTTTTTTTTTAATGAAAACTGTAAGCCTGGCTCATGCCATGGTTGATTTCTAAACAGCTGCAAGACAATGTTTCACCAAAGACACTATACATCACACAGGCTTGTGATGTATTGCTTAAAGTATCGCAGTACCACGAACGCTATTAGCATTTTCATTTTGGACTGTCTATTACTCATGTCTACACTCCAAAAAAGGTTGCACATTCCACATGAAAGGTAATTTGCTGAAACAAGGTGACGTCTTTACAGTAACTTACTTGTTTTTTTCTGCACAGTCCGAAATCCAAAGGTATAGAAGCTGGAACCAGAGAACGGTTGGCGTTTTACTTGATAGATGTCTTAAATTATTAATTGATCACCAAAACGGTTGCAGATTGATTTTCTGTCCATCAAATAATGGCTGTCTATCTATCAGCTATACATGATATTCATCCGGGCAAACTGCTCACTAACGGGATAGAAGAAAGCTCTGAAAATAACCCAAGAAAATGGAGCTTGAGACGTAATATTCGTGCTTATTTGCATTATTTATATTATATTATTATAATCATGCAAGTATTTTGGAAATGCTTCATCAAAAGTCCCTCCTGGCATGTCTGCTGACAGTAAAACCGGAAAATTCAGACACCACTGTGCAGGTTAATTGCACATGATCGGTGAGTGTACAGTTGGGTTGAGAGCATTGTCAACTGCACTAATGTTTTGCAGTGTGCGTGGAGGTTTTGCAGCCTGGAGGATCGCGCGAGGATGCCCACGAGGCCGCGGGAGCTTTCAAAAAGGTAGGCATTTTGGAGAAGAAGCAGATGGCTCACATTAAAAGCAAAGGGCCCTTGTGACTGTCGTCAATGGCCCTGCAGAGAACTGGGTAATTAAATGAGAAATTTAATCAGATTCCTCAAATTAAATGTCCAGCTGGATAGTTCTGCAAGAACACCGCCGACTTACACATTTACCTAAGGGAGTGTCACCGGTGGATGCATAATTCTCCAATCAGCGGCCGCGCACACGTACGCGATGATCTCCCAGGTGATGATTACTGCTAAAGTATTCCATTCACAGCTCTGCCAGCAGGAGGCAAAGGGACATCACTGTGTGGCCACGGGAGGGTCGTTTTAATAATGGGGCCTGGGAGGAAGCAACAACACAGTCACTGGACGAGGGTTGAAATCATTGGGACTATTTTCTCTCTATTTGTGTGTGTGTGTGTGTGTGTGTGTGTGTGTGTGTGTGTGTGTGTGTGTGTGTGTGTGTGTGTGGCTTCCTCTGCAGATTCGTTTCCATCATGTTTTGATGCAACACTTATTCGTAGAGTTTCCCTTATCATAGCAACATAGACATTAAACCAGACTCCGGGTCCGTTCCGTCTCATTTTGCATTCGGCAAATCCAAGAACCGCCTCCCCTCCCTCCCCTCCCCTCCCCTCCCTCCGCTGCTCCCGCCCCGCGCTGCCTCCCTCCCTCCCTCTCTCTCTCTCACGCGCAGCCTGTCCTGTAGATGGGACCAGCAGTCAGATATCCATGCATGCCTGACCGCTGCTCCACTTCCTGGATGGAGGAATGGGACATTTCCAGCACCACTTTTCTGCATTTGCCCTTCGTCGCGCCGACGCCGCGGTTAATCACTTAATAACGACCACGTGCTAATCGATGTTTTTCGACCACTTTCTCCTGTAGTTAAAGACGGCGATTGATCGCCGATTGACCCCCCCCCCCCTTCATCCACAACACGGGAATGTCGCTGTCTGGAAGCCCGCTACAGGCACAGTGGTGGAGTCCAGCACATTTTGAATTGGTCTCGCGCAGCCGTAGCGTGCGCGTGTCGTTTTATTCCTCGAAGCTAAAAACAGCCTCCGCTCGGACCGGAGGCGAGTGAATCCGTCTTCTTTTTTTTCTTCCCCCGAGTGTGACTCTGCAGTCGAACCGCTAACCATTACATTGATGCGCTGCCTTCGTGGCCGCCGTGCCAACTTCGTTTCCGCTTCGCTCGTGTGTATGTGATTTTTTTTTTTTTTTTTTTTTTTCCAACGGAGAGAAAAGACTCAAAAACTTTGTCACCCGTTGCCTTCTTGTTGCTCCCCATGTAGTGGTCTAACATGCGGAGAATACGGGAACCGAGTTGCTGGTGGATTTTATCCTTAATGTTTTTAACCTTGTCCAAACACAAAGACTGTCACCCTGGTAAGTACTTGCAACACGGGTTAGCCTTCACGTTTGTAGCCCAACTACTGAGGGTCCGTGGTGTTGAATGTGTCCTTTTTATACCGTAATGATGGGTAAAAGCGACTTTTTGGTTTGTCGATAAAGCTATTTTTCCGAGGCAACGTCGCAGGGCCGAGTTCAACCTCCAACTGTTATGTTACCGTTGAGACGTTTAGCCTCCGTGTTTTGTGTGCATATGTTATTGATTAGGCAGCTGGACTATGGCGCAACCCCCCCCCCCCCCCCCCCCCCCTTTTTTTTTTTTGCTCTAACGTTACGTTAAACATTTAGTCTTTGATACCAAATCCTGTTTGACCCCCCCGACGCTTCACTTGTTAGCTCCACACCGGTTATCCACACTAACATGACGTCTCAAGTGTTCATAAATCTCGGGAAATGTACCGATGTAATTCCTGCAGGCGTTCGGGTGATTTGAGCTGTTCTGTTGAGTTACTTTATCCACTGTGGAATTTGCAGTCCTGTTAAACCTGCAGGTTTTTGTTGCGGTGTTTTGTCCCCAAGTTGCTTTATCGGCTGACTGTAGTTAGTGTGTGTGTGTGCGTGTGTGTGTGTGTGTGTGTGTGTGTGTATATGTGTGTGTGCTTGCTGTCAACGTGCGTAGGTAGAAACGACAATGAGGGGAGATAGTTAGCGCTGTTGGCTCGCGGATGGATGCGCACGTATGAGAGGCGATTAATGCCACAAAAAAAAGTATTGAAATATCGTCCATCGGTACCGTGTGAGAGATGACCAGAGTTTAACACAGCTGGACAGCAGTTTATCACAGCTGTCCACATTCATTACTACTGCTATGTTTTTTTTTAAAGATAACGTCATATTTTCATAGGTGTTAACATCACCACCTTTTGATTTAAAAAGCTGTGGGGGGAAAAAAGCGTATTTCCATCAGGTCACAGAATGGTGCAACACAGGTCAGTTTCCCCGTCTTGAATAGTGATTTCCCAAAGCGCTGCCCTCTGGGGGTTCGGATCCAGGGCCTGGTCTAGATTAACATTAAGGTAGGGCCGTGGCTAGCCTCATACAGATGATCAGGGGCAAGGGTCAAGGTTGGATTGAACTTGTGTGACACGCCAGTGCTGCTATTAAGGTAAAAACAAGTGACAAAAGCAGTATGGTAGCCCAAAGGAGATCTATTGGCGACAATGGAAGACGCCAGAACAATGTATGCTACAGTTAATGTTTTCAATTCCCATTTATTAATTGAAATATGCAAGTTAATTTAAAAATGATACCTTCTGTGTAAATACATCTTCATATATTTTTGAGTGGTATACCATTTCCCATCAAATCTGAAGTCCCTTTAGATTACACTTAGCTTTCCACTGAGATATTTTACATTATTTAAAAAAAAATGAATGTGTTAGTGCTCTCTGGTGGGAAAAGTATGTAAATTACTACAGATATTTTTGGCATTCCTGCATGGAAAATTCTTACATGTTAGCAAGCATAGACGCTGATAGATATGTGATGAGCTTTTATCAGACAATAATTGTTTATCACTCCGGTTCTTATCTTATGAGACGCATTTAAAGATGTCACTAAGCAGAAGCTGCGTCAACTTTGCATAATCCGTCATATGGAAATTTCATTTTAACATGTCGCAACTGGAGATACTTTGAGTTAGTGTGCATCCCAATTGGACGTTTTTTACTCTGTGGCACCAATCAACCCCCATAGTTAAGTCTCAGTGATGTAACACAGGAGAATGGTTCCTCTCTGAGTCACTACCCCCTCTGCCCAAAAATCCCCTTCTTCCCTGCCTTTAGTTTTCAGCTTTATTGACTAGTAGCCTTCCAGGCCCCTTACACGACAGAGTTTTCTCATATGGCATGTCTCACCAGACCCCTGCCACGCAGCAGACATGCAATACAGGCTGACGGGCAGACCAGCTCGAAGGTGGTGGAGCATAAATCCAATTTAACTACTTGTACGCTGTCACATAACTGTTTTCGTCTACCGTCTAGCCCGGTTGACCTAAATCTTAATAAAATAAATGTAGAGTTTACATCATAGACAGTATTACCAAATCGGTGCCAGTTAACATGAAAGTAAAAGATTTGAAAGGGAGGGGGATTATTTTTCGGTCTTCAATCAATGCATACCGGATTTAAAAACACGGCTGTCGATGAAATTGGCCAGATTTTCATGACATCTGAGAGATTTTTTTTTTTTTAAGTGTATGTAGAGGCAATAAACGGAAATGACCAACCCTGTTTAGATAAGCAGTCTTCCAGTTCTTTTGTCACTAACACAAACGTCTCAAGGGTGTTTTCCCCCCAAAATTTCCCTCCCTTCAATAATATGGAGATTAAAAAAAATATATATCTTTAAGGGTAATATCAGGAGTCTTGGTTTGGTGAAAAATGTGGTTATATTTGTTATATAAGTTGTTTGTATAAGTTGTGGGTTTAATTGCAGCTCTGCAGTCGTCATGAGAGGCATAGCTTGCCATTAATTATAGAAATTCTCCTGATTGCATCACGTAAGTAATGAGGAAATGATTGCATGTTGTGTGAATACGACTATACAAAAGTGAATAAAGGCGTAAAGCCTCGTGATACAGCAAGGGAGTAATTGGTAGCATAGACAAGCACCTTAATGAACAGGATTTGGGGAATTTAAATTAAAAAAAAAAACACAATTACTGCTTTTTGAGAGACACAGCAGCCATTTTGCTTGCATGCACTGTATTATAGGGATTTCCTTTCCAAATAACACCATCACACTGTTCACTGCAAGTATGTTAGTGAGCAAACATGTCATTAATGGTATTAATGAGGTCCTGATGTACTGCTGTGCCAGCAGGATGCCAGCTGTCCGGACATCACTGATCTCGGCAACAGCATCATTATCATCAAGGTCCTCCTTTTAACGTCTCTGGATAATTGGTTCGATATTTACAGTACTGACACATCTCAAAAGCAACTTTCTCCTGTTTGTTTTTTTTAAATAGCACTGGTTAGATATGCTCCATCTCGATGGTGAACGGACTCAGAGCGCTGGTTTCTGTTGTCTCTCCACCAGCTGCCTGTGCCACCCACTAAATGGTCCGATGGGGGCACACTGCAACTGTAATCACTTCTCACTCGTGCAGATAATTCGCTGTTGTTCTTGTTTTTGTGCCAGTGGTACCAACCCTATGTTTACTGCCTACAAATGTAATGACCAGCCTACGTATGTGTGTAATTGGACTGGGAAGACGTTAAAATAACAATAATGCAATTTTATTATTAAGAACAGTTGTGACTTAGTGCTCATATTGTATGATGGTGGTTAATCAGTGACCATATGGGAAAGCTTCCCATAATTTACTTCAAACTCATCATCTGTATAAAGAGCTACATTCCAGTTTCCTCTATAAATCACATTTACCGATAACATGAAATCAGTTTGTGCTTCAACACACTATTAAAGCGATAGGATAATTCTGTTCAATAATTATATTCAAAATACCCAAAAGGTAAATTAAAATTGTATTTTTTTAGGGCAGAGAATACAGTCGGATAAATGAGACTTCCTTTTACAGACACAAGCAGAATAATTTAAAGTTTAAGAAGAGTGTGAATAATTTCCTTTGGTTCAGTGTTAATGTTGCAGAATGTCCTCACTGACGGGAAATACTGCTTGAGAAATTGGTCATAATTTCCCTGGTGAAGCAAGGGCGAGTGCAAGTAAACATTTGCGACCTTGTATCAGTTTCAGAATTTATGATTAATTTAATCACTTTATCAAAAATATATTACACGTCTTATTTTAGCTGACTGCCCTTGACCGATGAAATTCTTAGTTCAGTAACACCTGTCGACTTAATCCACAGATACGTTGGACTTAAAAATCGCACAAAAGCAGCACTTTAAATCGTGCGTTTGCCAGACGTGTGCTCATACGTTTCTTGGAAATGAGTAATTAATCTTCAAAAAAGCACAATAAAGTAGGGCTTTTTTAGGCCAAATATCTGGATAGCAATGCGATATGACTATAATTTCACACTTGTTTGAAATGTACAGCGAAAATTAGCACAACAATACCAAATAGACATAGTAAATGCATTTACTAAACAACCAACCACTGTCTTGAGCTGCATGGGTGAAACATGTTGGTCATACTGAGGCAGACCCTTCACACAACACATCGTTCTCTTGTACGTCCTCCTTCCTAAAACCCCAAATATTTCCATGTGACGGAGGGGTGGGGGCTCTACCTGGGCGGCTGTGACGGAGGGGGCCGGGGGAGCACGAGTAATTTAATATTGTCCATATCGTTGCTTGTTGCGATATTAATATCATGTTTGTTCATATCCAGATATAGATACGATAAGGATATATAAAGCCGCCCTGCAAAACGATTCAAATATACAAATCTCAGTCAACAACTGATTATGTGACCAATCGATTAAGAGGGGGGCAGCCCTATAAAAAGATTTGCTCATGCATTGAGCTTTTTAAAATGGGATGCTTGCTCTGTTTTTCCATGCTAGATGCAATGTTGCTGTTGGCTCTGACACTAATGAGTCATCTTAAGCGCTAAGAAATCAAATCAATATGCTTGTGTAGCCAGCCTATATTTCCAGAATCTGTAATGCTACTAGAAAATGATGAAAGTGCAGCATGTTGGCGGTTAGAGGCCGTGCTGCTCCTCGAAGGTGCCCTGTAGAGTTCTCTTGTAAACAAGTAAAAGTTATATTTACATCCAGTGTTATCTATCAGAAAGCTTCGTGTGAATCCTTGATGTCCCACAAATACATTGGATGCATTTTCTCCCTCCATAAAGTAGTTGCAGTGCAGATTCTTTTTTAAAAATAGCTAGAATCCAGATGTAAGGGATTTCAAATACCAGTCTTCTTCCCTGCCTTTTTTGGCACATTACCATTGATGAGTGGAATAGTGTGAAATCAACGGCGAGATGTGTGTCATGTCACCGTCTGCACATGGATGCATATGCAAACCAAACAAGGACATCCTCGTGAAAACACTAGCATTTAGAAATGTGTTTTTTTTAATCGGCTGGATGCAGTAGTTAAGACTGAGCAGGGTATGTGTACTCTGCCACCCATCCTCTGCTTAGCCCCGCTCTTCAGTTATGTTTTCAAATGAAATGAAGCAGAAGAGAATGAAAACCTATAGCGTATCCATAACAGCGGCAATTACTGGCGAGGTTGTCCCGTCTGGCGATGCTGGCATTAATACTGAAGTGGAATGTTGCAGATGATATGAGCCCAACGCTATGAGAACGGTGCTTTATTTAAAGGGTAATTATAGTAATTTGACATTAATTGTGATTAAACTGTTTATTTGTATAACTTATGTTAATCAAGGCAATCAGTCATCACTTCATTACTTGGTGTGTACGGTTGAGTTCACTCGGTCTTCAGCCAAGATACTCCAAGCTGGTCACAGTAGCATTTTAATCATTTAGAATGACTCACAGCCACTTCACTGCGAATCATTTCATCTGTTCTAGGCGCATACGACCCAAAAGGCAGACGCACAAACCCGATTCGACCATGCTGGGTCAAACGAGAGAGTATAAATGCTTTTGGAGAAACTAGTGTCGTTATTTCCTGTGCTTCATGGGAATAGTGATTAATGACCAGGCAATAAGGCACTGTCACTGAAGGACGTATACTGTTGGCCTCAAGGACTTCACCATATCAATAAATGTCCTGTGTCCTTCAGGTGCCCGTCCGCTTTCCCCTTAAACAATCTTGCCACGATGTGATACTGTCAGCTTTACTTACAGCTGGACTGTTGGTCAAATCTGCCCTGTGGAGCTGGACACAATGGGACCTTCAGGGTTCACCCCCCCACCCACCCCCCACCCCTCATTTCCTGCATTGTGCTATTGTGGTTCAAATGAGCATGTGTTTGCTTTGTGCTCTTTTTTTCTCCCCCCTTTCTTTTCTTGGTGGGCTACATTAAAGATGGGCTCTTTCAGAGGCGAGGAAAAGTGAATTCAAAAGTAGGCTATCCCATCCACGAGGCTCATTTTCCCCATCGTGAATTATGGCGACAATCACTGAAGATATGGGATTAGGCTGTGCATGTTTCATCAAGCGCAAGGTTCTCTGTTGAATGCAAAACATGCTCATAGAATGAGAGTCAAGTTGCATTTGATTAATTGAATTTTAACTCTTGCAAGAATTATGTTCTAGTTATTTTAAGCAGCCTTAGAAAATGTCTAAAATATGACTGTATACCTTTCTGTTACCATGCATACAGGCCACTTTTAGTTAAAAATGCAGTCACAACAGTCTTTATGTGTAAAACAAGTAGTCTTTACCCAGCTCTTCAAACTAGAGTGGTAGTCGCTGTGTATAGTGGTTATCACTCTTGGAACAGACAAGTGTTTTGTTCAAATGAAACGGCAACATAATGCTTAAAATTGAAATGACGCCATGCAAACCTGACAGTTCTCAGATCTTTGGCATTGGCTGTTTCATTTTTACAAAAAACACCCAAGGGTTTTGGTTATTCAACTAGAAGCTTTAGCAGTGTTACTTCCTTTTCAGTGGGCTGCTTTGAAACGCATTGATTTTTAAATTTGTGTGAAGGATTTATTTGGACATAATTTGCTCTGGTTTTATATGCTTTTTTTTTTTTTTAAAGAGAGATTTAAGGTAATTGATAAAAATTTTTATGTAAAATAATCATTTTTTGAAAAATGATACATCCACAGAGCTTTGAGAAAGATGCAGAAGCAAAAGTATCACTTTTTGTGAATTAATCATTTAAAAATGTTTTTGTCTTTGTTTTGTTTACCTCTTTATAGATGTGTGGCTGTGGCTTCTAGCAAGGCTTTTGAGCCAATAGAATAACGACGTTGGTATCACGTGGAATCTCTGCGTAGTCGGGGGTCAAGAGTCTTTGGGGTTGCCAGTTAGTGTGGAAAAATACTAACATGGCTGAGTTTGACCGTAAGCGACATTTCGGTACCGGTCCCAAGCGCTAAGTGACAAAAGGAGGAGCAAGACTTAACATTGGTTCAGCGTTTGATCGTCGGAGTCAGCTGAAGGAGTTTCAGGAGATCCCTTAAATTAGGTTACTAAATAAATGTGACAAATTGGCTACTCCTTTTTTATTTTATTAATTAGGAGTGGTATTTTAAAAGTCATCTTGAAAATAAGATATTTGGTTCTGCAGTTATAATCAGCAGCTCCGTTATCTCCAGTTTAGCTTTGTTGATCGATTCGCTCAACTATTTGAACTCACTTTTCAGATTGCATATTGAGAGAGCAGACAGAATATTGGATGTTGCTGTAAAGACAACCTCTGGCTTTTGAAGGTTTTGGCTGCAGAAAAGGTCTGGAAAGGTCCGTTGCCAAGGGGGGAAACGGCTGTTGCTACCATCAGCCCAATACCCAGAAGTTGTCATACGATGTTGCCAGGTGTCCGAAGGTTTTAGAGTTAGCAAAGACGAAGAATCTGCCAATCACCAACGTTGGTGATGTGGTAAATAAAGTAGTTTGAAGAAAAGAAATCTACGCAAGCATTGAAAAATGTGGGCACTTGGATTTTAAATGTCGTCTTTATCGAGGAAGTATGATAAGCAGGTTGCTTTTGAAATATCATGACGGCGCATCATTGTTTGATGATGTATTGTTTGTTGTCGGATGAACACAAAGCGTTTCACAGACTATAGTTGTACTGTCATTCACCACCACATGTCAGAATTTCTCAGGGATTATTACTCATTAGGGATCATTCATCATGAGCTTAATTGTAAGTGGTAAATAAAGAGGAATAGTAGAGTTTAACACTGAGTTTGTATGCGGACTTCCACTGCAGTGCTAAACCCACTTCATTAGTTCCTTGTTAAAAGTGTTTTTTTCCCCTCCCTAAGTTAACACCCAGAGAGATCCGTCCCCAGGCTCTTTCCTCTGGGTCTCGAATGAGCTTGATGTTTTGTTTGTTTCTCTCACACACTTCCACCGTCTCCCTGGGAGCATTCTCTCCATTTTGAAACAAACCTCTAAAACAACAAGCAAGGGGGCGGTATTTAACCACGTTACTAAAAAGACGGCGTTGTTAGGCCCTTTTCGATGTGTTATAATGTATTGTATGTGACAGCTTACTGTTTGCAAACAATGGATTTTGTAAGAAGAATGCGTGTTATTTTAAAAATGATGGAGGCAGTTGGTGTGAAAATTTGGTGTTGGTTAATTTCGGAGGCTTCCAGGGGAGAAGATGTGCTGAGTTAGATAGTTTTTTTTTTTGGAGGCAGAACAGGAGTTTAGAGTCTACCCCATCGATCCTGTTGACGTGCTCCCCTTTGGGGAATGCAAATGTTTCTTTTCCTCAACACAAACACTCAAACCCTCCTGGTAGCGGAACCCCAATTAACTAGGGATTTGAATACCATGGCCTTTCCCTTTTTGACATTTTCATATTTCAGAAAGACATTGTTTAACGCTTCCTCAAAAAAAAAAAAAGGGACAACTCTTGTTTTTATTAAACAGTTAAAAGACAACACGGTCAACAGTTGAATTTGTTGAACGTTTAAAAAGGGGAAACATGTAAAACACCCTCCAGTTGATGCCAGGTAATTTCAGCTGCCCATGTCGTACAAATTCCCCATGTGTCTGCTTTATCTGTCAGACTCGGGTGTAACCTGAAGGTGTGACGGTTGTTGTATCGTCTAGTCACTGTTAATCTAATCCACACAACACAAGTGTTTACCACAGTAGCGGAGATTTATCCCCATGTTCGACTATACAAATCCCTGCGGGACTCCAGAAATCAACTGCCCCAACACTTAGCAGTCATCGCGAAGAAGACGGGAGCTAGCAACCACTCTGCCTCGACAGCCTCTCTGTTCTCATGGCAATCACCCGCTGTTATGTTTAGGAAGAGATGCTTTGAATAGGTTTTATAGCACAAGTGGCATTAATGAGTGCCATCTTGATAAAATGGAAGTGGTTGCTATTTAGATAAAAAAATATATATATCTTTTCATGGAAATTTGAATTGCCAGTAGATGGACTGGAGTATGCTTTTCTTAAATCAGTGAAGAGGATTCAGAGGGCAGTATTATGGATGTTCATCTTAGCAGTGGGAACACTCACCCGTGTTCTCATGTCTAACAGCAGACGGCTGATCTGTGCACAGCAGCAACAATTGGTTGATCACTCAATACACAGATTGAAAGAAAAGTTCACTATTTGATGGTAGAATAGTTGCTTTGGTATTTTTAAAATGTATTTCCCCTGCTTCCTGCTTCTCAAATGTCAGGATTTCATGGTTGGTCTTTGCCATTTAGTGTAATTGACTGAGAATCTTTGGGTTTTGGGCTGTTTTTGTTACACAAAATAAGACATTTGAAGACATCACCTTGAGCCGTGAGTAATTGTGACAGGCATTTCCCACCATTTTATGATATTTTATAGCTAAAGCGATTAATCAAAAACTAATTAGCAGATGAATTGACAGTTGCGGAAATATCCAGTAAATGTCCTATTTTAAAGGTTAGGATTCAAAGACATATTCCAGTCTGTTTGTCATTTGAAGAGTGTCATAATAGCCTCATCATTACTGTGTTATGATCAATTAACCTGTAGTCAGCTCAGACAGGCCCACATGAACTACAGTGTTAAAGGAAGAAAAATGTGCTCATCACGGAAACTAGTGAAGTTACATAGGATGCAAGCATTTCTATGACTGTGTTCTGTATTAAATAGCTGTGTTTGTTTTCATGGCCCAGAGAAGAACTAATGTAGATGAACTGATTACAGCAAATGGAAGTATATTCATTACTGTTGCTGCTAATGGAAAATCATATCTGTGTTTTCTAGGACATTAAAAAAAGCACTTTAAATTCAAATCAATACATTTAGAACGTAGCAAGATATTGACTATATATCAACTACTCGTATTTGAGGAGTGTGCGAATATTTCTCTGATCTTTTTAATACCTGATAAAACAACTCCTGTTACTGATCTTTTTTTTTCATACCCGAGCTGAAGAGCGGTGCTTTTCTAAGATAGTGAAGACAGCTCTGGAATTTTAAAGGCAGCTGAATATGACTTGAATTTAATTAATGTTATAATGAAAAATCACACACCATAGCATCCATGACATTAACCATTGGTTTTGGGGGGGATTTATTTTTTCAAAAAGTTGAGGAGAGGCCCCTTGCTGTCGGCAGAGGAGCCGGTCGCTAGGATTACGCAGAGCGGCTTCCATGGCAATTAATTATTTTGATGTAGACACAGACAATGTTTTATCAATAACCAGATACGCCAGGTAATCCGAAGCTGTCCTGTTCGATTTCATAACATCACCCAGAGGAGCTCGAGAATTTCTCTGAGCTGTATTCACTGTGAATAGGAAGTACATCGGCTGGTTTACTACTGGTCTACTGTAAACGTCCAAAGTCATGGCTTGTCAGGTCTGTCATTTATACATTTTTAAATGCTTGTTTTCTGAATGCCGTTTGGATCGATTGGAAGTAGGCTATGCTTACACTGTAGCTGCTCCATCATCACCTAAAATATCCTCACCCAGACATAAATAAGGCAGCAACCTTGTTGTTTGTACCACAGACAGTCTTTGGGTTGGGTTGAAATTTATTTTGAATAAAAAAATGTGTCTCGTCATTCACACCACTCGACACTGCCAAGTGCAAATTCGTTTTTGCACTGACGTTGTATGCAATTGCACCCTGCGAAAACATTTGCTCCGCGTTTGGTGTGAACGTACCTTAAGGCCATAAGAGCTGCAACTAAATGCACCGCCACATCGTCTTCAACACTCAGCTGTGGCGTCGCTGCTTGATTAGAATCATCACCTTCAGTCTCGGCCAAGTTCTGTTCTGTTGAATGCTGTTTTTCAGCCTTTCTTCTCTTTTCTTGCTCTTGAGTGCATTATACCTAAAGTTCATTAGCCTTGGATTTGTTTTGCTGCAATGTAGGATGGAATCAGTGCCACGGTAGGTGTTGATTTGACCAGAACAGGATACACTTTCATATCTTAACACACAACCACCAGGCTACGACTTTTGAAAGAGAGTGCGTAACAGAGGAGAGGCTGTGGTCTGGGCAGATGTCCTCATTTGTCATGAGTTAAATGTTGGCATAGGTGATGGATACTGTAATAGTCTTGTAAGCCCTTTTGGCTAATTAGTGGCCGTCTTGTAGTGACGGCCATTCCTACAGTGATGCCATTATGTTAATCAGCAGGAGCCTGTTCTTATGGTTTAGCCCACAGATATAACCTCTGTATTTAAGCTTATTGCGAGGCACACACTACCACATAAGAACACAGGAGGGGGGTCGTATTTGTTTTTGAGGAAACTCAATCCAGACCCCCAACTAGACTAAACCGACTAACATTAGTAATGCTTGGGTGTCTTTTTATTCTTCCTGATTCTGATTATAAAACATTTAATCAGTTTGAACAATGGAAAAATATTGTAATTTTAGTTGTCAAAACTAAATCAGCGGGGGATCCGCGGAAACTGACAATAACTTGGTGTGAAAAAGAAATGGTTTCATTTTCGAACTCGCACTTCAGCATGCTATTTCTGAGCATTATAATGAAATTAAAACAGTGGATATATGGTATATAACATATAATAATTAACAAGTGTGCAAAATATCAACTAAATATTCAAAATAAATATAAATTCAATTTAAAAGGTTGGAAAAAAAGGGAATACTAAAAAAAGAGTAATTTGTGACGTTACTGAATGCATGGAGCCAACATGTTGCGATCTTAACTTCATTCCTAGGGGAACACAGAAAGCAAAATCGCTTGAAACAATGGCAGCTTTTCATTCACTGTGTGTTATTGACATATGACATTTTCATCATTGATTCTCTATAATTTATCCAGCAAAATTGTATTTACGTTATGTTCCTTCTTGAGTATGTGCTTGTTATTATCACTTGAGAGGGATAGAGGTAAATAACTACGTACAATAAAGACTAGTGAGGCTGCTGAAGTGGTATCCAGTGCTTTCCCCTTTGTGGTTTTCCATCTGTCTCCATCCTTTCTAAAACCAACCTTCAAATATTGATTAGAGTCCAACTTCAAAAATAATTTCAAGAGAAAGGGAGAACCTCTGACTACTTGCATGGCCCCTGGCATAAAGAGCCGGTTTGGAAGTGATGCACACGGTGGTATTATTTAGGGATAACATTGAGTCATTTGGCCAGTGAGCGTTTTTCACCAGTACTAGATGTTGTAAAGCATAGTAGTATTTTAAAACTGAAATCACTTTTATCGTAGCTAAAGCACATTTGCATTCGGGTTGTCCCGCGTTCAAATCACCGGCTCGGCAGCATTGGCGTCACACCTGTTGTGTCAGACGGATCCATCTGCATCGCGAGTAATCAACCATCAGCCTTCATGAACACCAGTAATGCGCGAGGAGGGTTATGTATCCACCAGAGGCAGCTGATTTTATTTCCGAATCAATAACTAGACAATTCATGCAGGGCTGCACACCATGTCCTCAGGAATGACCTCATAAGCTCTTGGCACTTAAGTGATCCAATTGCCACATATTGAAAATTGAAAACCTCACTTTACACCGTAAATTTCCTTGACATTGTCAGAGCTGTTATGTACGGTCCAGCGACTGTGTGTGGAGAAACGTTTGAGGATTGTTTATTGACGTCTGAAGGGAACAAGCCATAGCTGGTCTAGTAAAGAGGTCACGAGCCCTGAATTTGTTTAATCTTGTTAATGGTTTTCATCAGAGCCCCTGATGCACTCAATCAGTGCGCACGGCAGCTATTTAATGCACTTACTTCACTGTAGCAGCATTGCCCTAGAAGCACACTGACACAATTCAGATTTACTATATAATGTCACCATGTTTGAGGTGTAGTCATCTATTGTGTTCAGTCCGCATGCTACTGAATGAGGTTAACGTTGACTTCTCCACAGGAAGTCATGCCATTTTAATTAATAAAGGAGTCAGCTTTGGTCAAACAATGGAACAATAGTTCTTTACCAGCTTCCTATGAATAGAGAATAAAAGCCAGGATGTATTTATTTCCCCCCCTTGTTTTTTTTTTTTTTAAAAGAAAGGCTAAATACTTTGGGTACTTTCATCCAGACCTTTTCTCCCACGTGCTATTTAGAGGTCGTTTGATGCACTGTTCCTCCCTTATTCCTTGCAGTAAAAGGTTGATGAACAGTGTAACACATGACACACTGCACCGTTCAAGCCCCAATAACTCTGATGTTTGTACTATTAAAGCACAGGGTATTATGACTCCTCACAGTATACCTTTTTAAACTGCAATAAAATGCAAGTATCTGAATAGTCAGCTGAGAGATTATTGACATTTTTATTTGATTATAATGAGAAAATGGCACTGCTTTTGTTGTTCAAGTATTCTGGACTTTTTAAAAAGTTGGGTTGAGTTTCTGTTCGCTGGACTTACTTGTTTCTATAGCTCACTATGCCGTTGTATTTGAGGGTTTTTAGAGCCCTGCATGGCAATGACAGAAACAGCTCAGCTCTGTTGAATGTGCGATAACACTTCCTGTCAATTAACATGATGACCAAAGAAGCCAGACAGGCTTCGACATGCACACAAAAGGCAAAAAAAATAAAATAAAAAATGGATTAAGACACGCCGTGAAGGGAAGTTTAAAATGTATCATTATTATTTTTGTTATTTATATTTAATTGTAGTTACATTTTTCATTGGGTTGCTCAAGGAAGGATCTGAACTCGATACTAATGGGCTTAATTTCACCTTATGTGGCTGCATTTCTTTGGCCCAAGGGTACCGATGTCCGCTTTGCTGAAACTGCTTGTTTGCTTTTAGCTGTGTAGGCCTAAATATCTGCATTGGGATTTGAGTTGTTGCTTTATTATTTCTGAACTGATGTTTTAGCCCTAAGACTCAGCTCCCTCTGTCCCGTATCTTTGGCTGATCCTGGCAGTTCTCATGTTTCTGAGGTCCTTGGTGTGACTCAAACACTTCCGGGGATATCGAGACTCCGACGAGAAACAGGCACGCTCTCATGATCAAGCTCCACCGCCCCGTTTCTGTGCTCGACCCCCGCCCTCGTTTCATTATCATGACTTCTTCTGGTAACCACGTTAGCCTCCACACACCGCGGGGCTGAGTCAGGCGTTTGGCATTTGAAATAAAATGAGCATGTTTAAAATGTGGATATGTTTGTCATAAATACATGTTAGTAATTCACCAAAACAGAAAGACAAGCAGATGTTCTCACATTTGACAGACACCATGCATTGCAGATGAGATTGTAGAGACAGCAGCTGTCTCCCTCAGTATGCACATTTGTTCCTCATATACATAGCAATTTTGCATCTGCCCTTTCATACACTCACGGTGTCTGTGGGAAAAAACAGAGCTCACTTACTATGAAGTTGGGCAGAAAGAATAGGTAAATATAGGTAAATTGTTAAGACTGCAGTTTGTCTAATTAGTACATTTAATAATATGCATTATCTCTCCCTCTAATTGAAGGATAAGATAAATGAGGACCATAGGATGAGAAAATGGGGATGGGTGCCGTGAATGAGTTGTGCTTTCCTCCTCCTCAATCACTTCTTTGAAAGTGTCTATATGTATCTCTGTGAATGTGAAGCAGGTCAATGCTGGAGGAAAATGTCAAAGATAATGCTGACTGACACGTCAGGGGCAAAACAGGACTTTATCGAGAGACACACATTTTGATGTTCAACCTGCCTTTGAACACTTGTGATTGGTCTTAGGGGAAGTTGGTGTTTTACATTTTGTGTTTTTTTTGTTATCTGTCTGTCTGTATGTGTGTATATGTATATGTATATATAACCCTAACCCTATATATACTGCTGCATATATATGATAACATGGCACGCACACGGTAGCACTCGGTGAAATGACGACAAAGATATGGATGGACCTCTAGAAGCGATGACGTCATGACAAAGATGCGTTCATGCTGCTTCCTGCTAGCTAGATCGACCTGCGTCTCCATCGGCTTATTCATCTGGAACACGACCAACGGCAGGATGCACGTGGAAAAAGTGAAAGTAGAGCTGACGGTGAGACGAGCAGGGCGTAGCCATGGCAACGGGGACACAGCATCCCCAGCAGAACACCAATGTGGTTGTTTTACTTTCTTCATATTTAATTATCTAGAAAGCTGTCTGTTGGTAATTCAACAAAATATTGGTGTTGTTTTTGGAACGCCCCCTAGTGGACAGGAATTAAAACAACCACATTGCCGATAATGGTGTTGGCATCCTGTAAGCCCTTGTAGTTAATATTAATAATCGGCTGAATTTGAGCATTACAAATGTTTATATATATTTTGAATATTGAAAAAAATCTGTAATGAAATTTGAAGAGGAAAATTGACAGCTCCATCATTTATTCTATATATCTATATCCATAGGGCGTGAGCTCAGTTGACTTTTCCCTTGATGATTATTAAGCTTAAATAAGGTGTTCTTTTCTAGGTGATAATGGCACAAAGTAACACCAGTACTCCTGGGTATTTCAGCTGTTCCACTGCCGAGTGTCATTCTCCCTTCAGGGGTTAAGATGTGTGAAGGTTTGTACACAACCTAGCACAATACTAAAATCTTCTATCCGGATATAGGTCATGTAATATCGCACAATGAAATATAGCACGTTTTCTGGTAGTTCAATAAATATATAGTCTACATTTGGAATTTGCGACATGGTAAAGCCTGCGTTGTCACACAATGTGTGAATTAAATATTTGACAAATTAAAGGTATTGAGTAGTTTCTCATTGTAGTAAAGACTTTGATAGTGTAGACAGTGTGAAACCAGAACAGAAGTTCCATCGTAACATGTTCCTTCAGTGCCACAAACACAGGTGCTGTAGTTTTATTTTGAGGCAATCTCGCGTACACCATCCTGCTTTATTACTGCAGTAATTACTCACTTGCACGCATGCAGCTGAAAATAGTACCCAACTGTTCACTCCTGCGCCGTATTGAGAGACAATGCATTGTTTGTTTTTGTCTTTTCATGGGCTTTATTGATTAAAAACAAAACTATATAATATTGACAGCTTAATATTTTACAGCCTGTCACTGCGGATGGGTAAAAAATGAATGGATGACTCTGAGTACGAGCCTATAGACTCCATTTAGTCCTATAGTCGTCATTTAAATGAATTTGAGTAACTGGCACTAGCCGTATATGGGGAGTCACAGAAGAGCCCCGAGATCTGCACATCTGACTGTTCCCTGATATGTGTTCTCAAAAAAAGAAGAACTAGATATCATCATGGGAATAAAAAAAGGGACCCGGTTTTCTATTTTTAGAAGTATTGTTTTATTTCTAGTGTTCCATTTTCTATTTTCAGCTTATATAAGCCAATAGGCGACTATTACCATATGATGCTTAGAGTAGTCGTTCTCACATGAATCACATTGGTGTGTGAAATCACATTTCTGTCACATCTGACTGTTTTTGCATGTTGATAATAAGCTAAGCACTAACGTTATTCATGGGAAGAATGAAGGCGTTACATTTGTGTTGATATGCATTTTCTTCAAAAGGGGTTCCACACAGTTAGGACAACAATCTCAATATATTGTTGTTTATTTGTTGTATTTTGGTCCCACACAGTTTTTAATGAGTCTGGATTCGACTATAATTAAGCAACCGAAAACAGAAAAAAATATACCATTCCAAAACCATTGTGAGCTTTTTATCTGCATGAAGCTTGAAGAAATGTGTTGCTTTAAACAACGTACCGGCAGCACTTAGTGTGTAAATCACATGGACAGGGTAAGTCGGGAGGCATTTGATAGCTTAACCATCCCCAAATAATCCTCCTGGTGACATAGACGTGCCAGCGTTGCTTCCCTTCACATACCTGATGTTAGCGCTGGTGATAAGATTGATATTTTAACTCCAGCCCCCAATGACTAATGGAAGTTAAACGCTCCTGTGGTTGTTGTTAGGCTGCTGTTTTTCAAGGGCTCTCAGGGGTTCTTGGCTTGTTGTTGAGTGTGATATTATGGAACAAATAGCAGGGCTTCATGGTGGTGTAGATGATTTAACTGCCCTCAGGGCAATGAAACAAGGAAAATGATTTTGTATGCCTAGGCATTGTACAAGGTGTTGTTCTGTAGGTATTTTGATGGTTTTTATTTCCTCCGTGCTTCCTGAGAACACAATCGTGAAATGCAATTGCAAAAACAAACAACTTATAGGCCGAACTGTCCGTATAGAGCATCTCATTTAAACGACTGGTTAACCTATGATTGCGATTGACTTGTATGTTCTGGGTTCAGGATTTCTGAATGTTGTTTGAATGCTGTGCCGCTCTCTTCAGTCTCCTTCAGGCCCAGCTCTGACTGTGTTATCTGTCTGCTCTGCTCTATCAGAGATGCTGTGGCTTTAATCCTTTGCCCACAGGGGACGGCTGACATGGATGAGAGTAAACTGTTGACATGGTGCTGTCTCCTATGCTTTCTGATCAAAGACGGTGCAGCCCTCCTGTTTCACAACCTGCCTTCAAATATGCTCCAAGTGTTTGCCACAGAGACGCCCTGCATCTCTGTTTCACACTTCACGTTAACCCCCGTTTTCTCTATCGCAAATTGATACATCTGATGATGATAAAACAGTCATTTATGACTTGACCCATTTAGCCTCTGTGACCTCCCTTCAAGCAATGAATTTGATTTGGAAAACACTGTGTAAGCGTCTCATACCATAATGGAGGGCCTTTTTTTTTGGAGACAGTATTGCGGCAATTTTAAGTGCAAGGAGAGACTTGGCTGTATATCGTGCTTAGTTTAATTAATCCTCAGTAATGATGCAACTATTAGTAAGAGCTGAGCTTGTCTAAGTGGCTGGAGGTGTGTGTGTGTGTGTGTGTGTGTGTCTGTGTGCATGTCAGAGTTTGACCGATACGGGACTTTTGGGGCCGATTATGAGTTGCTCAGCCGATATTCATATTTCGGAAAAGAAAAAAATGTAAAAAATGTACATATATATCTTGCTGTTTATGTAGTTTATAAATACATGCATTTTGTTTTGATAAGTGCTGTTGAAATAACACCAGGGGGGCGTGACGCGATGTGAATCACGTCATCACTGGCCAGTGATGCTGATCAACTCCAACTGCCTATTTAAAGTGTTTAAGCTCCGGGAGTCCAGGGAATTCTGCTGTTGTTCAGAAGTTACCTTTAACCTCATGGGACTGTTAACAAGTGTAATATGCATATGTTGTTATGGATACATAGCATGCACTTATACACTGAGGAAAGGCAACTCCTGCCACAAGTGTAATTACAGGTGTAAAATCATCTTTAAAATGAGCATAATCTCGATCTGTTTTGGTTGGATATATGATGTAATGTATATATTATTTGTATTAAGGTGCTGGAATGGTTGTGGTTGGTATAGCACTTTTGCTAATGTTGTTGGAATGAACCGATGCTGAAAAAACAAACTCATGAAGACACTGTTCTGTTTGCATTTTGGATGTGACATTAGCTGTATTGCATGCGTGTTTCTAAGGCTCTGTGAATATCTTTTTTTTTTTTTAAATGATGAACATACTTCAGAGTACAATTTGTAACCAGTTGTACAAAAAAGCTTATGATCCATCATGGATTATCTAAATGGATTCCCAAACTGTATTGCAGCTGGTAACAGTGATTTCTGCTTCCATTTAGAGTCTGGCAGATTGTCATCTCTGCTTGTTTTTGGTTTTTCCTGCCATTCCTTTTTTACACAGAAACAATCTGCCCACCCAATTGTTTGCATCTTTCTAGCAACAGGCAACCAATATTACCCAATGCATCTCTGGGTTTTGATTGCCACAGTTGGTTTTGGAATGCTTGAGGCAACACAAAACATTCTTGTTTTGCTTGAGCACCTGATTGACAATGGCTTCAGCCAGACATTTTGTTCCCTACTGGCATAGGCTGCATCCGTTGTGGAGCCCATTTTCCCCAATGAGTTTGATTATTGCAAGTCTGGGAGTAGGAAGTGTGTATGCTTAGGGACAATTTGTGCCTCTAGCATTCACTGCAATTTTGTTGACAATGTTTGATTTTTTTTTTTTTTAAGGGCAATTTGCCCTTAGAAGCTAGAGACACATCTGTGCCCAGAAGGCAGGGGCTGATTTTCTAAGCCCTAGTAAATGCACTGTCTGCATTTACTAAATTAAGTTTCCACATAGGATCTTAACAGGGAGGCTGTTGAGGCATTATGCTTATAGGGATGCAGCTATCAATTATGAGTGTTGAGTGTTCTTCATTGAGGACCAATTGTAAATAAACGAATTGGTTTAAATTGCATGAAGTGATCATATCCATCAAAACTTAACCCATGTAGTGCATTTCGGTGCCATATTACAACATTTTTCAAAGTCAGTCTAAACCGGCACATTTTTTTTAATGTTAGCCTTTTACTCTGCTATTGTCATCTAGTGGTTATTTGCACAACAATACGAAATTAAAATGATTAGAGAATATATTAGTAGTAAGTGTTTTCATTGCTTTTATTTAAAAGATGTTGCCATTGGTAGTTTTAATCAAGTATTCCACTCTGCTTAGAGTTGGCGTTAGGAAGTTAAATAGGTAATAATCGAAGCAATTTCAAAGAGAAGCAGACAGAAGAGTTTCTAATATGCGTTTAAAGGATAAATACAAATGAAAGCGATTCAGCAGCGAAAACAGGTTGAAAACATAAAGATAGACAACAACAAAAAAAGCCGGGTGTGTCTTTATTATTCACTGTTACAATCATTACAAAGCAAAAACAGGATCTTATATATACCTTCAGTAGCTTCCATAGCATAGAAGCACTGGTTAATGATGTGCATGGCGCTTCATATGCTTATATTCTGAGCATTTGGTTTATTATTTTTTTCCTTTACCAGCATAGCTGCTGCTGCGGTAAAATGTTTTGATTGATTGTAGCTGTAAGAGAGCAAGAGGCATCATGGGGGCTGAAGGAGAAGCTCTTGTTCTCTGCAGATCCCCGATGGTGATGATCATTACCACCCATTAAGGCATTGTGTCAAATGAAGGCTTCGGGGGCAAAAAGCAAGGGATTTTCACTTTGCACCAGTTCTGTTTGTGCAACGGAAATGTGTCATCATAGCCAGGCCAAGATATAAGCCTACGTAAAAGTTTTCTTTTTGAAAGTGTGATTCAGTCTCTCCCTGTCAGCACAAGCTGCAACGGCTTGAATTTAGCAGGAGATTTTATGTTTGTATTGAATTGAAGTATAGATGAACTTAAATGTGGTTTGAAATTATTTTTATGTTAGTACTGGATTTGCAACCCTTTATAGTTGATCTTGGATGACTCATCACAGAGACCTTCTTCAAGTCATTCCTGCAAAATGTGCGTGTGGGAACTCCAGTTTAATGGAAGAGTTTTTAAACCGAGAACAGTATTTGTTGCGACATCAACATACTCCTGCTGAAAGTTGACATGATATTGAGTTATTGCCCAGCCAGTGGAGATGGGGGATGAACCCCAAGTTGGACATATTGAACACCCATCCATCACCCCAACCTTCATACTCTCACATTTTGTGAAATTGCATTGAGGGCGCATCTCGTTCTGCATCGCCACAAAAAAATTGTAAATCTAATGTAACCTGTAAAATACAAACAATAATTTAACCCTATGGGAGACTGGACTGTGTATTCATGTTTTATTATCTTCTTTATATTCACTATGTTGCCGACTTTTACGTTTTCTCATACATTTTTAAATAGATTGTGGGATACGTTGCCAAAGTATTTGTTCAGGATGTAATTGAAACTTTTCTTCCCCTGCGGAGTTTCTCACCTCTATGTCTGCCTCCCACAGTTGCATCGGTTGGCCAACCTCAGAACGCTGGAGAAGAGAACCATGGGAGCACAGGCGTAATGAGGGAGAGGAGGGCAGCTGGTGACCCCTACTGGTCCTATTCAGGTGAGCTCCCATTTGAGGGATATGCATGACTTTTACTTGTTTATCTTGGCTGTATCTTGCCCATAATGTTATGTTACCCCATTTCCTCCTCGCTGCTGTTTGCAGAAGGGCTTAATTAGCATTTATATAAGGGTATACTTTTTACTGTATGTTTTAATTGCACTGCCTAATTTTGTTGTAATTAAACAAATCCACTTGAGAGAAAAGAGGTACAGCAAAGTGAGTGGATCTTATTTCTTTATCGAGTTTGAATATCATTTGTTGGATTGGAATGCATGATGAATGACTCATGTGCATATATAAAATATAATAAAAACTCTTTACAAAACCGAACGTCAAACCCATGGCATAAAGGACGATTATGATGATTATTATGTCCCATTGATTTGTGCAGTTGGCAGCTGTGTTTTGCAGACCTCCATTTGAGTAAAAGTATATTGTATCAGAAATACATTAGGCCTAGCTGTGAAAGCCTGGCTAGCTTAGTTGTTTTAATTCCAGCTTCTGTTAATGCTAATGTGCATGCTTTAAATGCCAACGTAAGTGGCTGGTCCCTCAGCCATCTACCTTAACAAATTGGAAACATGGACGGACGTGGCAGCCCCAAGTGAACAGTCAGATCTACGATCTAATGAATGATTCATTATATGCATTTGCATGCTCGTAGATATTCTCCGAGTAGAAGTATGCGTTTGTGTGTTTGGGCAGTGTGTTTTTCAACTGAACATGGCAAATTGATGTGCAAACACTGGAGTCTTTAAGGGGCAGCAGCTGGGTTTTAACATTTTGAAAGTTGTTTGTTAAAAAAAAAAAAAAAACGGATTATGAAATTATATTTCTAAATGTCAGTAGATTTGTTTTTTTTTTAACTGTAAATGTCATTTTGTATTCACATGTTATGCAACAATCTATATGCATTATCATTAAATTACATAACATTACACTCTAAAGGCTACCAACATTCGATTATTTGACCAATCAGATTTGACCGTGTGAAGCCTTTCCTTCCTGTTCCTTTTTAAATAGAGTTCCTTTTTTTTGTTGTGGCGAACAGTTGTGATAAGTAAACATCATTGAGAGCGCTGCTTCACATTAAGCTATGCATTCACACAGTGCAAACACAGCCCACTGTCGGCCATTGAGGAGCTCTCGTGGGAAATAGGGGTTATGTGCTTTGATCGAGGGCACCTCACTGGAAGAGCTCAGGAAGGGAGGAGCAGTCAGTTAAATTATATTTACAGATTTCAAGGTCCAAAAACACCCCCTAGCAAATAACCAACTTGGTCCCTCTACTCTCCGAGTGAATCACTTCTCTGGAATAATTGCACTGATGGAATATTTTGTCTTTCACACTCCTGTTCCTATGGTTTTAGGCAAGGAAATGCAAATTCGAAAAGAGTGCAAAGAACAGTCAAACGTTTAGGTCTCTTCATTTTTTCATGCTAGTGGTTGGTGTCCCACTACTGCTATAAAACTCTGCTGGAAACCATAATGCAAAATACTATTCATCATCAGGGTACTCACATTGCATTGTAACTGTCATTGTGTGTAGATCTTTGCTTATTCAAACTACCACATTTATCACATTCTCAAGCTAAGTATAGATTCTATTGGTGCCAATTGTATTCATGACGGCTTCTGTTTTATTTCCTAATTGAGACATCCGTTTTAATTTGGACTTGGCACATTTCTTCGCTGAGTTATTTTTATGGGCAGTATGACTTTTATCTGACAGAATGGTATGCATATTTATGTAAACAGTCGGAGCTGCAGGCTGTTTTAATACTGGCTAACATTCTGAAACTGTTGTGGGGGAATATTCAGCCTCGTGTTTGTGTGCAGAGTTGTATGAATGCTTAGCAAGAGGCGGGCTGGTAATTTGAAAAAGATAGTATCACAGTAGTGTTAAAGATTTTTATATAGAGAGGGTGAATACATGGCTAAAGATTGAGTTAGGGAACTGGCTCACATGGGTTGATTTTTGAACATTCATTTTAGTCCAATGCAGAGCACTAATTCCTACCAGTGAAGGCAGCTGGCTGATTGTAGTGAGAAAAGGGAAGCATTGAGGGAACACAGAAATGTCCATTGCTTTGGAAAGGTAATTAGTGGCTAAGGCTGTGAATAGGGGACAGACAAGCGTGCCTTAGCAGCTAAATGGTTATTAAGGGCATTTGCTCTGTGTAAGTGAGTGTAAAAGAAACGCACACAGTAGGCTTAGCCTGAAGCTAGAAGGTGCTGGTGCAAAACAGACTCCTGCTTTATGAGCGAGACACGCATAGAGTACACAACGTATAGGGAAGCAAATCACCGATTGTTTTCACACAGATTCACCACATCCTTCAATGTGTACGAAGGGAGAGAGCTCTTTGAAAAATGTGGAACATTTCTGCTCCCAAACTGGAGCAGTGGCAAATAGAGCTGAGTAACTATTTAGAAAGTTTCTTGAATCGTTAGTTTCGCTCCGAACAGATTTATCAGCTCTAAAAGTTTAAATGGATAGTTTTGTTTTTTTTAAATAATGAATAACTTTATTGCTAAATGTATATAATCATTTAAACGCTGGATAATATATGATCTAATGGTTTGAGTTTTTACATTATGAAATGATATTAAGGCAGTCTGCGTAGAAATAAATTATTCTGCAGTTGTCATGATGACAAAGACTGCGAAACCCATACATTTTACGCATTAGTCCAATGCATTGAGGGATGAGGCCCACAGTGCAATGGGAGCTCTTATCATTGCATGTCACCTTCCGTTGTTATGAACCTCATTGTAAGTAGCCTCGAAACCTGCATGCACTCTGAAATTTGATTAAAAGTTATTTAAGGCGGTGTGTGTTTGGTGTGTGTGTGTGTGGTGTGTGTGTGTGTGTGTGTGTGTGAGAGCATGGAGGCATTTTTCACAAGAGGGATGATATCATACTTGCCGTAAGACTCCCACAGGAACAGCGCTATGCATCATTTTCCCCCCTTTTTATATCTCTGCAGGTTTTCACATCTTCTCCGTTAGTTGCTCCGACTTCCTTTATCGGCCGTTTTATGGTTTGGACCAATATAGGCAGTAGTTTGCTTTTGATTGCACTCTTGTTGATTTATTGTTGTACTTTAATTACAGCATGACAGTTGGAGTACCTTCGTGCGCGTTTACACAAGCATTAAGCTTGATCTCCTCCCAACAGTGTGTAGAATGAAAAGCAAAAAACAGATAACAGCAACTCAAGTAATGGAAGTAGATATAGAAAATACGGATAAACGCCCAGAAGATAATCAACACAAATCCCCCCCCCCCCGCCATTATAAGATTTCATCAACCTGAATTAATGAATTTGCACGTCACCGGACTAATATAAAGCAATTATTCCTCATGAAAGATTTATGTTCTTGCTGTGCTCCTTGTGACAATTTATGACTTTGATTAGAAAAAAACGCTAACTGTGCATAATTGGAGAATTAAAAATGCAGGAAAGAGCACATGCCACTGTAGTCCAAAGCCTTTTGATGATATGGTAGTCTACCTCCACAAATGAATAATGTAGCTATTAAAGCGCTACACCTCCAGTGGTTCACATTTATAACTTTCTCCAAGCTCTGGGCTTTGCATTGATGGAGCTCTACCGCAGCAGTCATGGCTGTTTGGATGGAAGCCATCCTGACAAGCTGCTGTAGCCGCTGAAAGAGCCTGGGATTGTCTGATACGTGCGGATTATATTTCCCCTCAGCCCTGACTGTTTTATTCTACTTCACTGAGGTTTCCCGTGATCATTAGCAATCTTTCCACTCATGTCTCGCATAATGAAGTGAACGAGGTGTCATTTTCAATCAATTGCTATGTTGATCCAACTTAATTAGTACTTTAGAGGATACAAAACAAGATTGGTTAACTCACTGTTCTTGATTGCCAGGGCTGTTTGTTTTGGCTTTGAAATAACCTTCAATTCTACTGCTGCAACCACTATTTGCACTTTTGTGTATTTGTTGTAGCTTCAGCTTCATCGCATTATACTCTCCTTTTTTTTTGGTGAAAAATGCATAGCTAAAATGTTATTGATACGGTATTCCCAGCGTTTGAGAAAACGCGTCAATCATATATTCTTCAATTGGATATTTGAGCTCATAAATATAATCTTCATTGAGACACAGTTTGAATGAATTCACAACAGGATTTTAAGGCTTTTTCCCCCTCTTTGGGTCTATTTCAAAATGTGACTATGCCTTTCAGATCAGCTAGTTTGTTTTAAAATGTTAAACCCTACAATTCATACAACCTTAAATTGGCAGGGTGCTTGTGAAGGCAGTGCGCTTTGTCTCTTGCGGCTCGACACCCCTTACAAAGACTGGAGGGAAAAGAGCAATGCCATGTTGTCATGGTGCCCGACAGAAGGAGCTCTGCCTCCTGGAGTTAATGAATCGAGAGGAGGATTGCTCCCGGTAGACCTCCATGTACGAGAAGTACTTGACTTTAAAGCAAAGCTCCCTGAATATGAGGCTGTACAGGGGGTACGCATGGAGGAGTATGGGGCATATTATACAGGGGCATGGGGACATATTCCTCAGGGATGGAGATAAAAATACCAGCCTTTACATAGGTTTTCTTTTGAGTTTGTTGGATAAGAAAGATGGTGGTGATTGCAAGAGTTCCGGTGATGTTGGCACCCTCCCTGAACTACTAAGACGGGCAGCTGGAAATCACAGTTGAATGTAATTTCATCCAATGCAATTACTTTGTGCTGCGCTTTTCAGAAGAAGGGGGCGTTTCAGCAATCATTTTTGCATTACCCAGTTGGATGTATACATTAGTAGGTTCTTGGGTAAAAATAGGCTATCACTATGCAAACCAGCCACGACCACATTCACAGTCTAGTCCAACCTTGAACAGCATTGATTCTTGCTTCTCTAACTGATGCACCCAGTTTGCTGGTGGTCACGCTTCGGTTCCAAACCCCCAAACCATCACCTGCTCACACTTTGCCAAAGGGACTGTTCATTGCTGGCTTTCTGATGTGCCACTTGTCGACACAATCAACGCCACCGATTGCAAAAATATGTATGATTTGCATCACGTTCATTGCTGTGAACTCGTCTCCTAAAATCTTCTAATCTGTAGAAGTATTTTAGACCCCCCCCCCCCCTCCCCTAAATGTTTCTTCATCCCCCATGTTAAAAGTAAGGTAATGTCATGTTAATGCAATGTTACATCATGTGTCATCTAATGTTGTTGTTTGGCCATTTTTATATTTTCTGTTTACTTTGACGGTCATGTTATGAGTGAGAAAATGGCTTCAACTAACAATACAAACTGTTTTTACAGTTTGTGACTTTTATAATCTGCAACAGTAAAATCCATGATAAACACCTAGATTTTAAGCAGGTTTTAAATAAAATTGCTGATTCTTCTGTTCAGGGGATGGGTTGCTTTGACATACAGCTATTAAATGAATCAATGTGTCACAGCAATTCTTTTGAATTTGCGGTCCAGACTTTTGCTAGGCATCTGATATCTGACTGTTTTTAAGGGGAGATGATTGAATCAATTGTTGAAATATTAATGAGACAAGTTTTTATATATATTTTGAGTAAATGAATGGTATAGTAATATTAACCAGGATTTCAAAAACAATATTTAGAATAATTATGACAAACTTAAATGAATAACAAATTCATATTTTTAGCAGCTAACAAATAGATAACTCACTCAAAGCATTGTGAATTACACTTTTGCTTAACATAATAAATCGAAGGGTTAGTGCAACTCTTCACGGGATTTGAAGGCAACACACTCTGACAGGGTATGAGGAGTGTCAGACACCTTCAACCATTATTTTTTTATGCAAGACCGCACAATGTCAACGGCATAACAAAAATCATTGCCAGTTTGACAGGTGTTTAGAAAAGCAGCAACTTTATCACATTCAATCCCTGGATTGGCACCTCCTGGATTTTATAAGCCCTTTGAGGCATATGTGTGATATTGGGCTGTATAAATAAATTTGACTTGTCTTAACTTGTACTCCGTCTGTATGATAAATTTGTGTTGCACTAAAGAATGGTCGTTTATTTTTAGAATATGGATTCTGTTTATTTACAGTGTTATTCTTAGGAACTTTTAAACTTTGTTGTGCTCATCCTGCAACATTCCTCTACAGCCTCCTGTAGCTGCGGTGCTTCCTTGACTTGATTAATGTCTTCCTCCTGAGAGAACACAGAGAGATTCATCCGTCTTACAAGCCCGCATTTATAGTCACAGTCATTGTCTGTGATGATGGAAGCTTAACACAACATCATCTATATTCCTCCAGCCTTGCTGGTGTGTTGTATCCACGTGTAGTTGTACCTGCACTCATTTTGAGAAAATGAGAGGTGCAGGAACACTAATTATTAAAAATGAATTTTGCCAGGGCCCAAGCTGACTCATTATTCATCTTAGTTATTGCTAGCAGTTTGGATCAGCCTTCGTGTGCCAGAATTGGTCCATTTGTCTCTGTCAGGGGTGGGCCCTAGACAGATGTGCCAATATGGCTGCCGAAGTTCTGTGCTGGGGGAGAGGCATCTTAATTCTCCATGATGTATCACGCTGGCAGCAACCAATTTAGCACAATTGAGCTCCAAATCATCTTACTTCCCACTGCTTCTGCCAATCTGTTTCCTTTCTCTAGATGAGGTAAATATATTAAGGAGTGAAATAAATTAGGGCTTCCCACACCCTGAACAAATACTGTATCTGCAAGGGTTTTTTTGGGAGTTGATTGTTTGCATTTTGTATGTGGATGTCAGTGCCCTGGAGGTGTGCCATTAGGAAACATAAAGCTAAGGCCTAATACACAGGAACCACAATAAATATAGCCGATTCTTCTGCTTTCCCTGTTTTGAGCAGATTGATGTATTGGAGGGACAGGTTTGTTGTGTAAACCTAATTAATTCAATTCCAGGTGTCACATGGTGTTGGTTTGCCTTGTGGCAGCATATTAGGCGTCGTTGGTGGCTCAGGTCCAACATAATGGATGTGGACATGCTTGGCCTGCTGGGATTTCAATATTGAGGAAGTGTGAGATTGCCGGTCCACAGGTTTCCTCCCTAATGTTGTTATGCTGATGAGCTGGAATGAGCTAGCTAGCAGCTCAGCACATTTTTAAATTCATAATCATGATGACTTACTTCGTAATGAGTATATACCCCCCCGGAGGTGAGGAGCTAACTACAGGGGGCTAGGCGGTAATATTGGCATAATGGCAGTGTTGGAAAATGTACAATGCTTTGCTTAGATTATAAAATAGTGTGGATGGATAAGCATATGTTCAAATGCTGAGAGGTATGTTCCCATTAAATTCCATGTGGACGTGCAGGAGACTGAGTAGTAACTGTATAGAAGCAATTGGTGTGATTTAGTGCTACATCACTTCTTAGATCACTGACGTTTCCAGCTTTGTACGATTGTTTATTCTGTGCTACTATCTCTAGTCTACGAAATTACACTGCTAACTATCGATTCCTGTCTGGAGTCTAAATTATAAGGACACTTGCTGTGTAAACATGTAGTCATTGTTGTCCCTGCTTAGCTTGCAAGAACAACTGCAACAGCGAAGAATAATGGCTGCTGAGGGGGTGAGCTGAGGTTAGAGAGGGCTATAGCTCAGAGTGGTTCGAACCTTATTTCTGTACTGTGTTGTTTTGTGGGCCAATGGCGCCTGCGATGTGGGTGTCCCAAATATAGACCTGAATATCAGGTCTATAATGCGGTTCATCAGTCACGCTTATACTGGATATAGCCCATACTTGAACATCATACAATCAGAAACAACCTGCATCATTATCTTTCCTGCAAACTCTCAGACATTTATGTTAATTTAGGGTGATCGAGCTTCATATTTTCACAGTAGCAGGAAGGAGGAAGATCGCTCAGCCCCGTCATTCTTTGTCTTGTAGAGGCTCATGACTCATTTAAGTGGGAGCTCATATACCTGCAAGGGGTAATAAATAATGTAGATGTATCAAGAAATTATTGGGGTAGAAGTTTCTGTGTGCATATTGCAAGAAAGGTTTTAAGCTCTCACACATTTTAGAATAGAAAACTACCTCGCTGGTTTTCTGTTTTTAAAGCTGAAAATGACACGTTCCATTCAGCAACAAGGCAGGTGTTTTAAAATGGACATTTGATTGTATTAGCATCTGTAATCCTCATGTTGGAAACATGTTGAGTCTGCTAATGTGTCCAATATATAAATGGAACTATTTCCCTACGTTTTGCCTCGAGCAGCAGAAGGAAAGTGTGAGGGTAGAGGACCACTCAGACAGTCACCCGTGTGCACACCAATGCCTCGGCCGTATCTGCCATTAGCTGCTGTGGGAAGTTCATAGTTGCATTTCATTAAGGTGGCACTTACAGTAAGCTTGACTTGGTGCAAGTGTCTGTTGGAGAAATGCCTAGAAAAGATGCAACAAAGGGCATCAGTGGAGGGGAAATTGAGAATTCAAATTTGTACTTTTTAACTTTTATGTTGTATTTTGATGTCGTTGCCCAGTGGAGACCTGCCCACAGGAGCTTTAATCATGAAATTAATTTCAACGATCTTCCCCAGCTTTCCTATTTCCTCTGGTGTCAATTTTATTTTCCTGTGTGCGAGCTTCCTCCTCCCTTCTGTCCTTTAATTTTCTGTCCTCATCTATCTTTCCTAATGCTAGCTGCATCTCAATTCTGAGCAGGGGTTTGCATGAGGATGCTTTGGGGGTAGTCAGGAGGGTGAGACACGGAGTGGATTAAGGCTGGATTTAAAATGGCTGCTTGCTGCGCTTAGCTCAACACTCATTGGGGATGTGGTCATGTGTCAACCTCTCTCTCTCTCTTTCTCTCTCTCTCTCTGTTACATTTGAATTTCTTCCACGTTCTTGCCTCTGCATGTCTACAGATTGACACATGTACCCACATATGTGCACACTCTCCCACTTTCAAGCTGTGCGATTGCAAGCAAAGGATGACTGTGAAACCACGCAGCAGATTTAACTTTGTAGATCAAGGCTTCTCCACGCGGCCAATATAATAAATACACAGTCTGTTTAGTTCAGGTCAGTGTGCACATTTCTCACACTATGATTTTGACTCTTCTGTGTTCAACTGCGATCTCTGCAGAGAGCCAGTGGAATGCACCTATTAAATGTAGGACTTTGTGACCTTTCCTGAACACCCTCATCTAAACTTTTTCCAACCAAACACTGATCATTATAAAAGTCATTTTTCACATTTTTTTCTTTTGTTTTATTTTTACTCTGTCACGTGGGTTTTTACTTTCCCTTCCATGCATTTGTGAATGCATCTCGCTAATTTGCATATCAATGTAAACTGCAACGACTTCCAGTAGTATTTCTAGGAAAAGCTATAATAACCTCTCACTGTCGTTGTCATTGTTATTTTTTTTTTTACTTATGTTGGTGGATCTCTGTCATTGTGTGTAAGCCTGTGTTTGTGAATCTCTGTTTCAACTAATAGAGAAATAGAATAGCTCATAAGCCTCTGGAAGATAATTACAACGTTAGAGCCATGCCAGGATCTCTGTATCAGTCCCACACAGCCTGATCTCCACATTGTGACGAAACATGAAATTCTGCTTTTGCTCTACACCCCCTCCCCACGCCATTCTCAATCTGTGTGCAATTTAGGAAGGATTACTGACACATTTGCTGGTGTAAAATTGGCATTGTATGACCAAGCACTTAAAATAGTATCTCCCACAAAACAACATATACAAGCAGACAAAAAAAATAATACCAGATCGCATCTGAGGGTTTCATTTCTACCTGCTGACTGTAGCTAATGGGCTGCTTATTGGTGACCTCATGCTGTTGCGCCCATCCTCCTGCCGTTGCATCGTCCTTCAGTCAAAGGTGCTTTATGTAAGAATGGTGACACAATTGGTTCTGTAATGTTTTGGATGCGTTTGCCATTTGTAGCTATGCTAGCTGCAAGAGGGATGGCACTGCCCAACTGCCTGTTCCAGCACTTTGGTCCAGACTTTTGGATGGATTGCCATGAAAGCGTTAACTTATCCAGTCAAATGGCTCCACATCTACTTGATGGATAAGCACACCATTTTGTACAGACGTTGGTGGTTCTCAGAGGGCACATCCTAATGACTTTTCCTCTGAAGCCACCTGCAGGTTCACATTTGTGGCTTTGAGTGAAATCTCTCAACGACTGTTGTATGGGTTGCCATGGAACTTGGCATACACAGTAATGTGGCCCCCAGGATGAAATGTAATCACTTTGTTGATCTCTTAACTTTTCATCATTTGTGACTACACAGACGAGAAATAACATTCAGCTTCAGCTGTACTATACACTAAAGCGTTATTTGAACTATGAGGAAATGGAACATAATCTAAACTTTACAGTCTTCACTTATACCCAATTGGACTGAAATGATTTAAGGACTCACTTGCTAGTGAGTTGAGAAAGTGGTCGCGGTGTGCTTTCTCTAACAGTCAGGTGTGGAAGTTCAGCTTAGTTCCTGGAGCCAAAGAAGAGATAATTAAACTAATGGATGTAGCTGCTTAAACGGAATGAGGGTATGGCAGCTCGGAGAGAGGTGATGGCTTAGAGTGAGATAAGGTGCTCACTGAAAAGAAGCGTAACAATAGGAATAGATTGAAAGGGCGATGTGAGAAATTAAAGATTGATTCTGTTGTATTTTTGCATAGGTTGAGTGTGGTTCAATCTAGAGAAGCAAATTTGCCGTTTCCTCTGTAGACCAATGCTTACATAAATGCATATTGTGCAGATGTCCTATTGCATTATGGTATCTTATCTGCTTCACCCTCAGTGCTTAATCCACATCACAATAACTACTGAATACTCACTAATTATTCCTTAATATAATATTGACTGTGATTTGAATGCGATTGCTATTTCTTATATTACCTCCCATCACACGACCAGCTGCAGGACATTTATGAGTGGCGAGGTTGGCGTCTGTGCTTCCGACAGCTGATATGAAACAGTTGCCCTTGGACATTGTGGAGTAATGTAGCGTCACTAATCAGTGTTTCACTTTGCCGCTCTACAGAGGAGAGATCTGTGTTCTGCTCGGCAGAGTGCTCACCTCTCCCTCCTGTTTACAATTAGCAAGAGATTTCCTTCGCACTGATGCAGTGTTGGATTGGTCGCAATGTGCACTGATCTACAGACAGGGCAAAACCCCAAGGAAAAAAAAAACATATACTCTTTTATATTGTGTGGAAAAACTTTTTTTACTGTGAAGTTTAACTCCTATAGCTTTTATTTACTTGCTTTATTTACTTCATTAATGCGAAACACTCTTCTCGAACTGCGTCATTACAGACATACGGTTTGGAATCCTAAGTTAAAGTAAGAACATTAGAGAGAACTCATTAGAGTTTTCTAAGGTTGTAAAATTCTGTGTAGATATGAACGTTTGCTCTGTTAAAGGGAAGGGAGAAATCATGAACAAAGACTATAATGGTATGATTTCATTGGGCATTCTTTTTCGATGTCATGAATTATTTCTTACCTCCTTTTCAAACGGAATTCTACTCAAGGTTATTACAGGAGGGTTTTTATTTTGATTGGGCTACTTGACATTTGGTGGAATAAACGGAGTAAAAAGGTAAGTAAGTAAGTAAGGTACAGTCTGAGAGCACACTTTCCTGATATAAACTAGAAAAGTGCACTCAGGAGAGTGCAGATCTCTGCTGAGTGTGTCTGCAATGACCACCACTGCATTGCGTGATTGAATAAATACAACCTAAAATTGGCTACCACCCATGGGCTAGATGTAGAGGTGTAACGATTCATTCGATTAATCGATGAATCGATTGTCAGTCCTAATAGATTCTACTAAATCGATCCGCTAAAATAAATAAATAGAATGAATCGTTTTGGCTTCAACAATAATCGATATAAATGCATTTAATCGGAAGAATCGTGATTCTTACTTATGATTAATGTTTTAATACGTTTAAGACACTCTCTCCCCTGCCAGCATGTAGTCTCCTGAAAATGTTCAAAATAACTGAGCGATGTTTAATTACATTTTTGTATTCAGCACAAAATATTATGCAGGACTACTTTTTTATAGACTAAATATGTTATTTTTTCACCTTTCAGAAGAATACCGATAGTCTCACTCGCATTATTGCATGTTTATTTCATGGATATAAATACATAAATACTTTGGTTACAAGTTACTGAATCGAATCGTGGTTTACTGAATCGAATCGAATCGTTAAAAAATGTTCTTACCAATAGCACTTTGATCATAGCACTGTTGTTCTTAAGGTATCCTGGCTGAACAGCAAATACTTTACTCAGACTAGGACCTTATTTTTTACTTATTGTAAGTCGCTTTGGACTAAAGCGTCGGCTAAACGCCCTAAATGTAATGTAAATGAGTAAGGTGTCACAAAACACATCAAGCAGCACTATATGCAGGAAATCAGCTTGAAGTTGTTGTATAAGCCATTTCATATAATCTTGCCAAAAAAAACTCACCAAGCTGTCTGCAAGCTTAGCAGCAGTTGAGCAATGTGTGTATTGATAGTTCTGTTAGCTGTTAAAGGAAAGCCGAACACAAGTACAAGTACGCAGCAGAGTATGTACTGGTAGTTCCGTCAGCTGTTAGCCAGACACGTCGTCAAAAAAAACACTTTGGGCCGCAGAGTAGCAAATATGGGATGGGAGATGCACTCAGCTTCGCTGCCACAAACGGCCCTACCCGGTGACAGTTAAGAGTTGTGAGTGAGGAGTCAGCAGGCACTCAATGACAGTATAAAACAAGCAATAACGGTTGTTTTGAGAACGTGTGAGTCAACCACGAAAGGTCCTTGAGCACACAGCCTTAAATGGCCACCCGCAATATTCATGAGGTTGCTGCAGCAGAATGCGAGATTAGCTGTAGATAGATACAGAGGTGCACACTCACTCACCAATGAATGAACATGCACACACACACACACACACACACACACACACACATGAATGGCCGACCTTATGATCCTACTTGTGGAGATAATTATTGAAAAAGGCTTCATACATCACTTAATCATCCCAAGATTCTCTTTTTTTATTGTGACTGTTTTAGAGTTGCCTGCATCTACTGCATATTTGCCCATGGTATTGGATACCATTACATTGCAGCATTATAAAAATGCCATCATATGCACACATATCGCGCAAATAGATGTTTCCTCTTCAAGTGTATTGCAACATTGGGCAAATGTATTTCTTTGCCCAAATGCAAGTAACTGGGCAGTTTTTCACCAGTACAGTTTGGTCATTTGATCACATAGATTAATCTTTATTATAGGCTTTGTATGCTTTTGGATATGTCGAGCTTGTTTGTGTGGAGGTCATTGTTTGAAACGGTGTATGCACAAAAATAATGAACAGATCTGTCTACTTAAAATGCTAGTTTTTATTACCAATGTCCAGTGAGTTGAAAGTATTAGACAACTAATACCCCTGTTCTTCAGCTTCCGTCACCTCACTCGTTGTGTTGCACCTTTTTTGCACACTTCTGCACAAAAATGTTCATTATATCTGCTTTGGCTGAAATTGAAATCACAAATCAACTAAACACTAGTCTCAAGTAGATACATGGTCCATAGAGTGAGTAATCACTCATTATTGCAATTTGCTATCCAACAAATTACTAAATGTTTAAACATTGTAATTCTGTACTACTTACTGGAGGACATACACTTGAAGAGACCACTACATGTGGTACACTTGAAGCCCAACCCACTCATCAAAAAGGGCTGTAGCCTACAAAAACCTGTTCTTACTGGTTTTTATTTGAGAAAATGAAAAGGAGGAAATCCACATAATCAGTCGCCTGTGGAGATTCCAGCCCATGGTAATCTTTCAACGCCTTATTGTAGGCAACTTTTTGAAGACGTTTCTCCTCTCATCCAAGAGTAAGGGTGAGTATTGGCAGAAACCTCACGATACGATACACATCACAATACTTTGGTCACAATACGATGCATATCACAATATTGCGATATAAATAAAGATGAAAACACAAGTACCTGTATATGTACATCAGATGATATTGATCAGAGGACAAATTGAGTTAAAACTATTTAATTCAAAACAGCCTCTCCATTTTATTAATTCTCATGAAATTCACTGGAATAAATATTGAAAATAAAATGAAAAAGGATAAAGCACTGCATTCACAATGCGTCTAAACATATATTGTATTGGGCGGCAAAGTATCGCGATATATTGTGCCGTATCGATATTTTTACCCACCCCTATCCAAGAGGCTTCTTCAGTTCTAACTGACTAGTTGGAGTTTAGGTATTTAACCTCTTGTAGGGTCATTAAAACATGAGAGGCATGTGACTCCGGGACCTACCCCAGCCCTCGAGTGGAACTTGAGTCGTTGGTGGGGGCAAGTGGACTGTTCTTATGGTTGTGAATGATGGGTCACCTGAGAGTCGTTGACCCATCCTGCCACCATGTGAGTTGTTAGGGTCGCATGAGTCCGAGTGTGGATAGTTATCAACAGTCAATACATTTTCAAAGTCCCAACATCACCCAGACCAACTGATAAACTCTCATACACTGAGCGTTGAGACTAATGCAGTGGGCTCTTATCACCCGAGTCATGTCCTCCGTCTTAATTATTTTGTGGACATTTTGTGCGCAGACATATTCTGCAGTCTACAGCTGTTTAGATCTGACAGAGCGGGCTGTCCACCTGCTGCCTCTCCTCCAATCACCTGCCTCGTCTGTCGCAGATCAGCAGCTGTGCTGTGAGGCAGAACGGAAAGACAGGGACACGTAAGAGGGTGAGCACGAACGGAGCCCATCTCGTCTTCCTCCAGCATGCAACACAAGTTACTTGTGTAACACCCATTGTATTCAAGAATGGAGGTGTGCAACTCTGAATATGTCTAACAGGCCTGAGGGTATTGACTTATGCTGCCTGTAAGCAGGACTGTTTTCACATTCAAACTAAGGGTTCAGTCGGGTTCAGGCATCAAATATGAATGTAACAATGCGATGCATTGTCAGATGTATTGTGATGATTTTGACAGGTCTTGCTTCATCTTTCACACCACTCTTTAGCAGCAGTCGTTCAGTAGGTGATACAAGTCAATGAGAACAAATATGAATGTTTCATTGTTAGATTTATTGTGTATAGTCCAGATATCATTCAGAGATCCCTCAAGGAGGGAAGGTCCGGGGCTGGTTTGTAGGCTCGTTGGCTCTTTGCCACATCAATGGGGAAACTGTTAGTTTTGAATTGTAGGGGAAGCACTTCCTCATGGGGACAGAATGTATTTCTGTCCCTCGTTTTCTTCACACAAGGTCCTCGAGATTATTTTTACAGACATGGGGATGTTGTACTTATGCAGCGGCCAACACCCAAGAACAGGAAGCCACAGTTTCTATGAAAGTCCACGAGATGGAAGCAGATAGCGCCAAGGGAAAACAATATTTTGGCTGGAGCTCATTCTGGTGGCCAATTAGACTCCAATGCCTGTATGATTTAGCACTTCCTCTACCTGCTTTTATGTGTTCGGGACTGCTGTGTGGAACACAATGACCCCTGATGAAAGATTGAGCCCAAGCTCTGAGACGGCCGTGGCGCCATCCTTATCAGATGCCCACTTCTCACAACTCAGCAAGACCATCTGCAACCAATGGTTGTATAGTTTGCCACACTTTTTTTTCTTTTTTTTTAAACAAAATGATTTATTCATCGGTGTGTATGTGAGTGTATCTATTTTTGTTCATATACATAGATACACACAGGCAACAATAATTATGGTGCTACTTTGCTAGTATGCACTCCTATTAACACTCAACATTTTGTCCATTTGCAATGCTAGAATGTGTTAAAGTATATCAAATATATACATAAATGCATACATGAACTTGGAAGTGTAGAGTACAGGATTTGTCAGTGTCTAACTATTAAGGGCCCTTTGTCTTTTAAAGCATCTACTGAGACACATTGTGTACGCGGATGGATTGTTTGACTTTTCCTCCACCCTCTTCTGTAGACATGGGCTGGAAGGGAAGCGCGTATCTGAAATGACCGGGTGGAGTGAGGGGTATGAGGTCACGCTGTTAACCGCTTAATGAAACATGTCTGGTTCAAGATAAAACCACAAAGAGAGCCTCATGTAACCTAAATTCGGTACCGAATGAATTTAGTGACACTGTGCAGTCAGACGGTATAAGAACAGTGATGCGTGTTGTGATTGTTTAGGCTGTGTTCTCAAGCACATTACTTATAATTAAACGGCTTACTATCAGCTTCAAGTGCTGGCTTTTCAGCTTTGAGGATGCTTTGAAGGTCTCCATGTCGTGAGTGTAGGACTTTCTAGCCCTTTGTGTAAATAATCCATCAATTTAAGCATGATGGAATAAAACAATAACCCGAAATGACAACCGTTTTTTTTTTTCCTTTCAGGGGAAAATGGTATTGTTCTTGCCTGACAAAGTAATTTGGTTTCAGTCCAAACAAGCATGCGTTGCACTTGCTGGTCACCAGACTGAAGGCAAAAATAATAATCAAACAAGGAAGGAGTGAAGATGGCTGAAGTAGACCTCTGGCAGAGCATCACCGGAGTGTGTCCGCGGGTGTCTACGGGTTGTAGATTAGAAAGGCATCGATTTGAAGCATTTGCCACCGCATATGAAAAATGATTCCTTGGTTTAAGTTTATTTAACATCCAATTACTTCCTGTCCCCTTAAAGTCAGGGGACACTGTTCAAATACAATACTACATTTCATCGGATGTGATTCTAAAACGATCAGATGAAGACTGAGAGGGCCGAGTACACAATGATTACTGAGCAAATGTAACTTGTTTCTACTTTCTTTGGATGAAAGTCTTACTTTTGAGCTCCTCAGTTACTGAAAGTATGCTAATGCTAATAATAGGGTTGTTGTTTTCAAGTAGTGGGATTTTTATATGCTGCCAACCTATTCTCATTGTCATATGATGTCCACCATATTTGTTTCCATTTTATTGTCTCCGTTCCAAGTGATGACGTTTGGTTTCCCTCTTAATTCCCTTTGTGTTGCCGGGTCCCAGAGCTCCCCGCTCACCGGCCGGCAAAAGGATGCCTTTTGCACTCAAGGCGCCTATTTTATTGAGACAACATAAAGGGGAAGCCACCCACCCACCCGCCAACCACCCACACCAAACAACAAAAAGCCTTTTGAAAATCTCTACAAAATGTCCCTATTATTACTCTTTTTGTTTGACAGACAGGCAGAGTCTCCAGATTAGATTGCTTAACTTGACTCACACACCCACGTTGTCTTACCACTGTAAACTGCCAATTCAGAAGCTGCTCACTTCAAGGTACAAAAAACAAGAGATTCCAGTGTCTGGTGGGGGTTGTGTACTCGCCGCCGCCCGTCAGTTAGTGTCAGCTCGTCTAACATAACAAGAGGAAGATGATGGTACTCCACAAGAAAGCAGAATACAGAGTACTTCTGTCATCTGTCGTAGACATCTACAGCATTTTAAAGGCTTTGGCCTTTAAGCTGCATTCTTTTGCGTTGCTGCTTTTTTGTTAATTGCTGTATTAACATGGCATTGACAGTATGCCTTTTTCTCACTCGAGGTGAGGTTCCGTTTCTTGACAAACACGTATAGCTTGGCTTGTGAACTCAGCTGTCACTGAGCCTCTTCCTATCATAACTCTTTGTAACAGCCTCATCACACTTGAGGTTGTGATTATTAACTTCTCTGGAGATAAGACATTTAAACCCGACTTCTTTCTTCAACATATTTGGCTCCCTGACTTGAACAAGAACATTTTTTTTTCTTAATGATGGTTACCTCTAGCGAGATGACCATTCTGATCCGCCTGATCCTTTTTGTGTTTCAGCCTTGAGAGCTTGTGCCAATTTCTGATGAAATGCAGTAGTCCACACTAATATAGTAGATTCATATCAAGGCAAAGTTAAGTACCACTTTGGAGCTCCCCAGGAAGAAGTCCAAGGTCCGGAAGTCTGACTCATAACTTAAACTGAAAGGACAGAATCGGTTAAATAACGTATCTAACGTAACTTACTGACTCTCTGTCCAATTTGAGCTCATGTAACATCTTGCGAATATTTCTTATGGAGTTAAGTTTTGATGTTTGAGCAGGATTATTGATGATCCTTTGGATTAGGAGTTTCATAGGATCTTGTTTGCTTTAGTATTATTCTCAGGGTGAAAGTAGTTACCTTATCTGAACCTCCTGTCAGCTATCTGAGCTAGCTTTAGCAAGACCTTAAATCACCTGTCACATTTGGTTTCTGTCGTAACTCCAAGGAAGCTGATACTGTAGCGTTAACAGTGATACAAAAAATAAATTATAATTGCTTTATTCAGCTAGTATTCATCATATTTATCAGATGAAACCCTTTTGATTAATTCAGGGGGGTAATTTGCTATTGGAAAAACAATTTCTCCTGGCTGCACATTTCGATTTCTTTTATAATATTTAATACATTTCTCTTTTGTTATAATTCTACTTTTATTGTATTTTAGTTTGTCAGAACTGGGGATTTTAAATGTGCACCAATAACAGTTTTCATTAATTTTTAAACCAAACTTGGTCCGACCGTACTCTTTATGACACCTTTCATCACCAGTATTGAGAATTTAATTATCCACTGTTGATTGTGTTTTTTTGCTGTTGCACTGTTTTGGATTGGGACTAATTACGGCAAGTTATGGAAGCAAAGCAATGTACGGTTATGGAGCAAACTTATTTTAGCCCCTTCGGTCTGCTTCTCCGAGGTGGGGGTGTGCGGACCATCATCTTCTGTAGGTAATAATATACCAACTACTGTATGTATAAGTACCTCATACAACCCCACTTCAGAACTATCCCTTTAACTTTCTCATGTCGTGTCGGTGCACTCGAGCGAAGGAACACAAGGATTATTTTTGGTGTGCTTGCTTGCTTCTTGCCTCTATTGTTCATGACGGAACTGACAAGGTCAAATAAACGCACCTTTAATTTGCTGAAGTGTAACTGAAGACTCACTCATGCGTCACTTCGTGTCCCCCGCAGTGACCACAGATGCCGTTTTTCATTCTTGCAAACTGTGCTGATTGAGTAGCTGTTCTTTCAGATCTCCTCTGAGAAGTGAATTACAGGCAAAGTTGAGGGGAAAAAACTTTCGAAAGGACAGACACAGACTCCACAATTATTTTTTACGTTTTTTATAATATTTGGGTAAGAATTATTCACTGTTCTTTATCACTTATTCCCTCACTTGTCTTTGGAGCCCACTGACGCCCTCTGAGGGCATCATGGGTTTTTCTTACCTTCACGGTTCACTGATAATTGAGTTGTCTGGCATACCAGCCAAGGAATGTGCAGAGGAAAAAGCCTGAAAGTACAGGTTCTTATGAATACAAAACCAACACACAGGAGATAGAGGGCTAATTGTTGCAGTCGATGATTAAATAAACATTCTTTCATTTGAACTGTTTCTCTCAAAGCTTCTTTAGGTATGTTGAAACTGTCATTAAGAAAAATAGATTCAGTTGTTGACCGGTATCATAACGACGGCTATAAAAGACTGTCCTTGGTTGAACTGGTGTTTTCACATTTCACTCTGGCTTAACAGTTTGTAGTTTTTGGCAGCGTGACCTCTTTTCGACTCGGGAGCAGTCAGTCACCCACCAAAATCGGCTGCCCTAATTTTGCCAGGATGATTTTCCTCACTTTGATTGTAGTTGCATGTGGCCTCTTATTGTTATATTAAAATATGACACAGAAAATTAAAGTGAATCCATGACATTATGAAACTATAGACCAGTTCTTGCATTTGTAAACCATTTCCATCCTTGGCTGCTTGCTGTAGCCGGTGCAGTCTGTTAAACGCTTGCAATCTGCATATCCGCTGTGTGGCGAGTTCTCTGCGTTTCCCTCATTACATCCCGGGCATGAGGTCACAGTGCTGCCAGGAAGCATGTAAAGAGATCTGTGGGACACGGAGAAGGTGGAGCGGCGTGATGCCGGAAGAATGGACAAAGTCTGGTGGCTTGGTTTGTGCAGTGGAGCTCTAGAATTGCAGTTTACAGGACAGAAGTATGTCTGTGTTGGTCCCGTGGAATCAATATGCGTCAAGGTTCATTCTGAATGCACTCCAGCAGTAAAGTAAAAGCCTTGTGCATTGGCAAAATCCATAATACATTAGTCTATACATTCTGTGAATAGCTGTAAGAAAATGAACTGTATCTGGAGTATCTAAGTAATACCATTTCTGAGGTACAATGCTTATGAATTTCTTGCTTATCTGAGGGAAAAAAGGACAAAGGTGTGCCGTGCAGAATCACTATAAGAAAAAGCAATTTCCGTCCGTCTGTTAGGCCATCGGGCCAACACTCCAGACTGAAATATCTCGTGTAAATCTGTCAAAATGGAGATAAAAATGTTATTTTAAAAAATATATTTTTGCAGCAGATACAATGCAAATTGTTTATTTACTGGACAACCTGGATTTTGTTTTCATGCCATCAGCCATCAGTTAAGACAGCATAGTCACCAATCAAGTTGTTGAGATTTCTGTTAAGACCGGATCCAACAGGGCAAACAATGCATTATTCAGATGGTCATACGGGTCATAAACAGGCTGTCAATTCTAACATTAGTTCATTTGGAGGTACTGCTGCTAATAGTGCATGCAACTACTTAGGAAATATCAAAATTGAATCAGGAAGTTGGTTTGTAAGGTGTTTTAAAATATCTGCCTTTGTTTCATCATCCATCAAGCCTATTTTCACTGATGCTGCAGTGAGATCTGAGCAATTTTACTGAAGTCTGGTAATATTTAAGATGCCAGCGATCATCCTACAACAAACATCTGTCATTAGCTTGAGGATTTCAGACTCAGTTGACTGTTCTGGCCCGTCCCCACATTGTACAAGCCCATCATGTACGTCAGTTCATCAGTTTCAACCTGGATATCTGATCATCCCCAGTGCTACAATACCCGGGTCTTCACCATCTGGAGCGCGAGCAGCATATTGAAAGTAACAGCAGGAATCTTGTCCAAAATGTTATCCGATGCTCCTGCTCTCCCCGAAGGGATTGTGTGCACTGCTCCAGCTGCAACAGCTATTGTGACCCCTCTCAGTGCTGCCAGTACCATGCCTTCTATCTGCTGGCCATGTTCTGTTGTCAGTGCCACTTATACATATGGACAGATCAGCGTAGATTTTTTTAAAGTGCGAGTGCGCGCCCGTTCTGGGAGGTCTGCCAGGCGGCATGCAGCATGGATCCTTTCTCTCAAAGGGACAAAACGGAAATGACAAGGCAATTGCCATTCTGTCAGCATTGCCATGGTAGCGCAGGCACGGCTGTTTATTCCAAGGTTAATGGGATGACGCCTGGAACTGAAAGTGCCAGATTGAGAGAAACATGTGCTCATTTTACTTAAAACAAGAGTGGTGTCATGTCACGCAGAATAGCAGGTCGGATTAACAAACAGTATGGACTATAGAAATATAATACAGCTTACTTCTATTATAGATCATAAATTACTAAATGGAGGTATTTTTCAATTTGTCATAATGTTAATGGAGATGTGATGTGTGGTCATTAACCCTGTGCTGCCACTGATTGAAACCAAAACGCCCCTGGATCTGATAAAAGGTGTGGTCTGTGACGACGAGAACTATGACTTTTGTAAAATGGGGCTAAATGTAGGCTTATGGCATTTAGCCAATGGTGAGGATATTTCTGTTAGGTTTAGTCATTATGTCGTAAGCTTGTGCTGCAGCTTCATTTGTTGAATTTCTTCGAGGAGTCGCAACACCTATAATATCGTTGCACACATTAAACAGCTGTTGTGTGTACGCACTGCAACGGCAAGATTGTGAGAATCCTCCAACGACACCAGACATTGTAAATGAGCCCCTTTTCCCGAATCTTACAGTTACAAGTTGTGACTGCTGACTGTAAACAGCTGACCTGATTAATCATCCTATACTGTTCATTAAGGCACTATTGTCCATCCTAGCAATTTTCTCTGAGTGATTCCTATAATGAGGCAAGTCGCATTTATTTCCAAGAAAAAAATGCCACAAATCATACCACAAATAATCGCTATTTTCTACAATAAAATACACCTTAGGAACTCAAAAATGATCACACCCTGCTTTCCCTATCTAGAAAAGTACAAGTTTCACGGAGATTCTGTGCAGGATTCAGACTCACCCGAGTTTCCTCCTGCTAAATATTGTTTTATTCCTGGAAGGTGAACTGTAACATCATTGTAACTCACTCATCTTTGTCCATCATAAGTATATAAAACGATCAGCATACCACATGAATTACCTGATAGCCCCTATAAAGATTTTCATTAGAATAAGTGTGTCGTGCAGCTTGGCGTGTGAGCAGTTTTCTCAGAACCATACGCTGAATATAGTTGCAAATGTGGCATGTAATGTTTTGGATGAATCAATTTACAGCATTTTTCAATATGTACTTATTTTTTAATTTGTTCACCCCAGCCATATAGAGTGGAAGGGCTGCAGTGGGAACGGCTCAACCAGCAGGATTATAGTCAGTCTGATGGATGGCATTGAGACAGATTAATCGACTGCTGTGCAACCCTCACTTATCTGATTTTAGCGCTGCTCCTCCCCTTCTGTTCTTGAAAGGCAGAATTATCTCTCTCGCAGTAAATGAGATGTAATGTGTGTTTTAATGGAAAATTAGTAAAAGATTACACTTTCCTCTAGCTACACTTCAGAATGAAAGTAACCTGTTCCACTTCTGATGTGAACTATTGACATGTTTTGTTTGTTTAGTAATATTTATTTATATATTGGCTTGATGGCATACCAATAATACATAAGGCTGTTTTCCATATTCCGAGTCAACATTGACCCTTTCTGCACACTGACCAAATGCAATTTGTTGTTTTGTGAGATGTGCCGGGGACATTATATATATAGGCCATATATATCTCAATAACATCTCAAAATGCTTTTGTAGTTTGCCACAATCGACTTACGTGGAGAAAAAATAAAAGCAAGAAAATGTGTCTTGAAACTGCCCACTGGAGAACCTGAATAGTTCTCAGGGTTTTTTGTTATTGTCGGTAGCCCACATAGTACACAACTTTGTCGGTTAGAGGAATGGTAAATGTTCAAAGCAACTGGAGGCATTGTCCTTCACACAGCTCTGCCAAAGAGAATATGTATTTTCTGCACACAGAAATGGGATGGAAATAAGTCACAACCAATTGCATAAGAGCAAGTGTGTCCTAGCAACACAATACATACATGTGTGTGTGTTTGTACAATATAACATAGCTTGTAATTTCTTGTTACTCATTTGCCGTCATGTATACACCGACACCAATACATCTACAATCAGCTGATATATTGAGTCATTGGTCTAGCTCAATGGCTCCAGGAGTAGCCTGGCAATTTATGTCCAATTAAGTAGTGAATAGGGCCCATTTTCAGGTACGTTGTGGCATAGAAAATGAGCAACAAAAGCCACATAAATCAAATTAGTTTTGACTTTAAGCTAAATTGTGACTTAGTGTTGAATGTTTCACATTAAACAGAAAAGGCAGCATGGAAATCCCACTGCAGTCCACTTCCTGACCCCTTGTTTTGGCCTTCACTTTTTGGTCTGTCATGTCCTAGGGCTAATATCTGCCTCTTTTTAGCTTGCTAGATGTATGAGGTTATTTTTTCTGCAGCTCTCCCATATTGGTTGTGTTGTCAATTCTCAGTGAGACTGGCCTTGTTAGCAGAGCTTTTCAATTAAAGGGAGTCTTTTACGTCAGTGTTGGTATGAAAGATATTGCCTCACAAAGCTTAAGATTCTTTAATGGAACTAATTGAGTTCAATTGCGCTTCAGACAACTTCCATGTTGATGGCAAGGTTATAGCTAACATGTCAGTATGTGTTTTTATATGCACACACACACACACACACACACACACAGAGGACTTTGTACACGGAATACTTTTTATTTGAATACAGTAAAGATTTCAAATAAATCCCTACGGTTTTTATGATTGGCAAGATCTCTTGCCTTATATTAATAGCATTGCATTCATAATGGGCTCTGTTCCAGGCTATGAAATATTGGGAGTTTTATTAGTACAGACATATTGATAAGTCTAAAGCCACGACTGACAAATGTAATCCTGCTTGCTAAGACAGTCATTAGTTAGACATGCAGCACAAACCCATTCCAACATTCAATGGCAATCCAGACCTCACAAGCCCATAATCTTGCAGGTGGTGTTTGGAAGACAATTGATCTTAATTTAACTGTCACTGGACACATTTCTCAAGGGCTAAAAAGTGTTTTGTGCACCTAACCTAGCGACATATTCATGGGGGAGTTGAGTGAAATGATTCCTGTTTATGTGTCTGCACTCCCCGCGACGCATACTTATGGTTGTTGACTGGCTGACGTCGTAAAACATTTGATTCAAAAAATAATCCTGAATGGCGCCGTCTTCGAGTAAATGTGTCTCTGGCTGCAAGGTGAAATACATTACACGACATAAAGCCACTAGGGTGTTTTTAGTAAAGAGGGGTTCTCATATCTCTTTCATGAGCTGGTAGCACTGTTGCCCTGCATCAGTAGGGAATGGGATCATGAATATTGTGTTAACCCAGAAAAGTTAAGATCCATGCATGCTTCCTTGTTCCCCTGATCCCTCAGCTTTTGTTGTTGCATTGGCCCATTGTACCCGAGAAGAGATCAAGGGGACCCCTGTCGGTTGTGGATTATTCCTTTGTAGAAGCGCCACTGTAGGGGATGGAGGATTAAAAGAGCAGACAGTGGATGAGGCTTCTACAGGAAGTTGGTTTGCAGCACACACTGCACATTAATTGTTAAGGTTCGGTGTGTTCTAGTGAATAGCCTGTTTGGTGTCTTTTTTTTTTTTCTTCTCCAAACCAATCCGAGGCATAGACCCACATAAACTCAACACCCATTCTAGGCTGTTTTTTATTATGTGAATCTGACTCATTTAGATATTTATATCATACATGGACAATTAACACTGGAATTGCCTGTAGCCTGTAGATGATGAATTTTCATTGTGTTTACATGTTTTCCCAGCTGTTGGAGGGGTTTAGAGGGCACTGTAGCTGCATGAATATAAAAGAATCATTGTCCTCTTCCTCTCATTTTGCGCTAAGGGTATACTGAAACATGGCCACTGCTGTAGCAGCAGTGTTTCTAATTTTTTGTGTTTATAGCCAGGATGAAAGGGATATTCTGTGGACTTGTTGTCATTTTTCATAAGCTCTTGCTTCTTCTATTTCTGCAGGAAGCCATGGACCTCGAGGCTGGGAAGTCTCGTACCCAGAATGTGCTGCGAAGAACCAATCACCTGTGGACATTGCAGATGAACAAGCTTTGGTTTCGGAGGAGTACCAGGAGCTGGTGTTTGACAAGTTCAACACTGAGTCCTCCAACCAGACCACCATGAAAAACACCGGAAAGACAGGTCGGCATCACAGAATCTGTAGAGGAATAGTTTTGACCCTAAATCACAATTCACAGACTTCTTATACCATGATTAGTGTGGAGTTGGGCAATACGACAGAGATATAAAAATAATTGCCATATTATGTAACTTCAGGTGGCTATCCCTTTTTATACATTTTACTTCTGCCTGTATTCCACCATTGCAGGCAGCGTTGCTGGATCATTCAGCAGCAAAGCCTTAAGGCAATATTGGATACACATGTTTTTTTTTTTTTTGCATCACAGTAATGAAGTACTGTAATGAAGTGATTTTTTTTAATTTACTGGATTAGCCAAAACCAGACATTCTTATCTATAAACCGTTCAATGCCCAGGTAGTTTACCATTCCACAATATATACTGACAATGTAATATGAATGTATTTACACAGTCAAACAATATATTTACCCTACTTCCACTGGCAAATTTCAAATCCAAGCTCTAAAGTTTCAGTGAGGCACATAACAATCACACATACAGTAGTATTATTAGTCCGTCAATATTCTTCTTACTCTGTCAGTTGTTTATCATTGCCGTCATTGTACTGTCCCCCTACTCTTCATCATTCCTCATCCCCCATTCCCTTTATATTAGTCTGCATGCCTTCTTTACAGAAACATTTTAAGCTTACTTATTTAACTGCTACTTCAAACCGTTGCCACTATTTTCTCAATCAGCTAATCCGTGGACCATTGGTGTGAAAATCCTGACCTTAATTGATCTCCTCTGCTTCTGGCACTATTTCTCTCTGAGAGCAGTTTCATCTTTTGCGTTTGATCATAATGAGAGTTGTTAGCCTCCATGACAACCAAGACCGCTGGGACAGCCGAGCAATGCTGCGGGCTGCTTATTTACAAAGATGGAAATAACATGGCTGGCTGTAATTTTGGGCACAAACAGTACAGAGGGAATTTTAGATGTCTAAGCACTGTGAAAATCAGGAAAATGGAACAATATCACCACATAATATTATTATGCATACGCTATTTAGAAGAGGTCAACTTAGTATTTAGCAAATTCACCTCACAGCATTGTCAAATTGATTTAAAATTCCCCTTTACCCTAAAAGAGGAACCTTTTTTATTTGGTTTATTCAACTATTGTTTGCCATCACTACTGCCCTTTTGGAATTACCATGACATGTCAGGTAGACTTTGTCGGCCACTGAAACACTTATGGTAAAATAAATATTACCAAACCAAGGTGCAATGCATATCAGAAAAAAAGTGTATTTTTACATATTTAACAACTTTAAATTCCATTAAAATGTTATACATATTTGACCAATTCAACGATGGATAGCTGATGCTCTTTGCTTCCAAAACTTAAAAAACCGCAGATGTGAATAAAGTAAAAAGCTGTGGTTAAACTTTCCTCAGCATTTATTCTCAGGGCCATTTGATCGTCTTCATCACTTGAAATGTGGATGAATGTGTTCATGGACTAGCCTACATATTTTAGTGTTAGTTATTGATCCTAGCAGATATGTGTCCTTCATGTTCTTAGAAGAGAGTTTCAAAGTTCTGAATATGATGCGTTTCTCCTCAAAAGGATTGTTGGCCTGCGGGGTTGTTTTAGTGCATCACTGATTTGCTCTGAATGCCAAGTATAGTATAGTATTTTTTTTTTCTTCATGTCCTCGACAGACTTTTGTTGTCTAATTGTTGTGAAGTTGTTAAAGATGATGTCAAACATGGGCGAGTGTATCACAACCGCACCGTTGGGATTGTGTGGTTGTCACCTAGCCGTGACCCTCTGGAGGCCTGATGTGACGGCTAACTCATCTATGTCCCCACTGCTCTCAAGGATCATGGCTTTAAGCATTTTGTGTCATGAAATGTTAACCATCTCCTTTCATCTCGGCTGCAGTGTTTCACAAATCATAAAACTCTTTGTTCATGCAGTATATTTTCTTGAGAGTCGGACTACTTTTCCTGCCTTCGTCAGTCATTTGTTTACATGGACAGCTGCAGCACAGTGATTTGGGGGATGCTTCTACTCCCATATATGTAGTCTCATAAAACCTTCAGTCAGATATGCACCAGACTATGACCATTTTACATGTAAATGTGAACATTAATCATACCAATGCCATCTGGCTGGCTTTATCAAACATTTTTCACTGTTGATTTAAATCTGCAATAACGTAGTTTTTCCATTTTGGAGCAGTGGAAAAAAGTTGTTGGTTCATCAGTTGACTTGCTTATTTATAAATCCAGGTAGGGATGTCACTTTCAGTGTCACGCATTAACCGGTCCCACACTGCTTTACATTTTAATAAAAAAAAGTGTGTGCGCGTGTGCATGTGCGTGCACGAAACCGCTGGTGCACGCATTTGCCGGAGAGCGCTGCAGGCAATGGATTAGCCAGCTAAGCTACATTTGCTTTAAATGGACCTGAACGCTCTGCTGTGAAGCTAGTGCCAACAGGATCTCAGTTTTACCATCCAGTCAGGCTGTGTCGGACTCTCCCGGTGGTTTTAAAGGTGCAGTGTGTAGGATTTGGTGTTATGTAGTGGTAAGGTTGTGTTTTGGAGAACTATGGTGGCCGACGTGAAAACGCGACTGGCTCTATCTAGAACTAGTCTTTGGTTTATTTGTCCATTCTGGGCTACTGACGATAGATGGTGGCCGGCTCCATGGACTCCTTTTGTTCATCAAATGGTCCGAAATAACAGTCAAAAATGCCTAGTTTTCTGTCAAATACAACACAGACACAATGCCTTGCTTATTGTCATGCTCAGTCACACCCAGGAAAAAACCCTGACAGTGTCTTTTTTTTAATGCTGCCAATAGGGGGGTTCTGAAGCCCAACTGTTAAAATCCTGCACAGAGCAGCTTTAACATTCTTCATACTATTTAAAAGTCAATGTTGTAATTAAGAACTGAGTGAATAGATCTTAGGACTTCATCGAGATTGATTTCACAACGTTCCCTTGTGCCTTGACCCGCTTTGAGATTGAGCTGACTGGCCGCTGTTCAAGCAGTGTTCCTCAACAAAAACATTTCTCAGTAAAAAATTTCAAACAACTCTCAACCAAATGCATGGAATCGGAAGTCCCCAGAGACATTTGCATTGATCAAGGATTTACTTCCACTCACGCTCCCCTTCTCTCACTCTGATGCGATTCAAGGTCTTTTTGGCTTAGCTTCTAATTCCTGCTCTCTGCTGTTGGAGGGTTCAAACACGCCCAGGGACGCATTTCTAATGAAACTCCCATGACCAGATAGCATCCCCCCCCCCCCCCCTCATGACTTTCATTATTCAGCAGACATGATTACACATCTTTTAACCACAGTAAAAAACAGTGATTTATCACCATCCTTTTGATATGTATGTGCTTTGAAGAAGAGATGCAAAACACATCGCAATTATGATCATGAGATGGGTAGATTTTCACATTGACCTGATGCTTTCAGTCTCATAAATCTCCTCCATCTAAGACACTTTTCTTCGGCTGAAGTAGCGCTGGCACATTAATACTGCTGGCAGATTCTTTCTTGCCTCACGACAGGGGCTTTAGCTCAATCGCACAAGGTCCGCCTCTCTTCCCGATCTTCTTGTCTCTCCTCCTTTTCTCTGGATCACACACTCTATTCTTATCATTGCTAATCACTGCGTGGTGATCTGTTTCACTTACCTAGATGTCATCTATTCCCCCTGCACAGCTTGTTAATCATGTCATCTGTGTTTACCGTTTGCTTGTACAAATGCTCATCCTCCTGGTTGGCTTTGTGTGGGCTGTCCTGATCCAGAGAGGCTGACTTCCTCTGTAATGGGGGGCGGCTGATGATGTCAAATGTGGATGTGGTTAAATCGTATGTATATATTGACATGTATCCTCAGCCAGGACAGCAGAAGGAGGGTTATTTACCTTAACGGTGTCTTGGATGTCTTTACATGACATCGCTGAGTATTTACAAATGTTGCTTTCCAGGAAAAGCAAACATCTAGCTAGTTAGTTGTTGGCCTGAGTTACATTTTGCAGAAACACTTTGAAAGCTTTAAACCCACTAAATTGTTTATTCTGCTTCACATCCTGAATCGCAGGCTTTTGAATCTAGATGAAATACAATGGACCTAACTCCGTTCTATGTGAATAACCTAGTACTGATAGCAAGCTCATAGGGAAATGACCATTCCACAGAGCAAACAATACCATTAATTACCATAACTAATTGTGGCATGGCATTAAAAAATGCTAGCAAAGATGGTGCCCTCCGTAGAGCGTCCATGTGTCCGTCAGGTCTGTGTAGAGGGAAAACTTAGCCGGTGGAAGAACGTATCGAAGCAGACGAATGCCATTATGTCTTCTAGCAAACTATGCGACAGTTTTAGAGCGAGTGTTTTTACCTGAAGCTGTTAACCACAGCTCCCCACAGTCAATCGACGGGACATCAAGGCCACTGGAAGAAGCAGGTGTGCAGACATCAGTATGTAGTATTCTAGCGATGATGATTCCCCACATGGAGCGTTACAAATACAAACCATGTCGCTGTGGGTTGCCAGGTAGCAAATTTCCCCCCTTACTGCGCTGCCGTCCCCAGAGTCGAGATCATTGGAGATTTTCCAAGCCTTTTCAATATCTCTAATGAAAGGATAAAAGCACATTGATGAGTCCCAATTAAAATACATTTTTCCTATGTAATAATAAACAAATCCATGTCTGTCTTGTCTAACGAAGAGTTTAATCAAGAAACGTTGATGCGGAAAAGGAAATGTGGAGTTTGCACGGTTCTTATATGCATTCATCACTATGAATCAGAATGAGCCTGCCATCTTTGCCAATGTGTTAGTTCATACTGACAATGTCACAGGGAGGGACTCGGACTCATAAATAAATTAATCAGTTTCCGAAGCAGGTAGAAATTGCATTGTCATTTTATGGTAGGAGGTACATTATGTCTGATATTTTGAGTTAAGAAAAGTTCTTCATCTCAGGATCAGAAGCTTCTAGAATAAATTTGAACCACACAACAGAATTTAATTGTGTTATTTCAGATTGCGATAATTGAGATGTCATTACAAAACAAAAGATGATAATTTAGATAATTAAGCGTGATCCTGAGATAATGAATAACGAAAGAATTGAGCAGCCACTGCTGCTCTGAGCTTCTTTAGATCAGTTATTTTACTATCTTACTGCTGCCATAGGTGTATGTCATTTTCTTCCTTTCTTTGATGTTTTTCTTCTTTTTTTTGCCCTATTTGTCTCCAGTTGCTGTTCTTCTGAAGGATGACTACTTTGTAAGAGGTGCTGGACTGCCGGGGCGTTTTAAGGCTGAGAAGATGGAGTTTCACTGGGGCCATAGTAATGGATCAGCAGGCTCAGAACACAGCATAAATGGCAGAAGGTTTCCTGTGGAGGTACAGCATCCAGTCACTACAATACCTTTTGAAAAATGTGCAATATGTTGCCTTGAGAGTACATGTTGAATGAGAGCCTGGTGCATAATTGAGGCAGCCCATTACTGCTTCTAAAAGTCAGTGCACCTGATATCCAAAAAGCATCACTGGGTTGTCAGACAAAACTAAATACCCTGTGGTCAATTATATTTTTTAGGAAAATGCTGGCTTCCGTAAATAAGAATGAAGTAGCATCAAGTTCATACTTTTTCATACTGGGTTTTGTTTTTTTCCCCCCACAAGGTCACAACACATTTCTTCAATGCCATTAGTGCCAAAAAGACAAATGGCAGTCAAAAGAGAAAAAAAAAGTGAGAACAGAGTGCAAGTTATAAAGTAGTGTTGTGGAAAAATGAATCTGCCCAATAAAGATCAACAACCAGGATCAGCTTTTTCTCCGAGGTTTATTCCACTAAGTATTCTCATCTGCAGAAGAAAGTACTGTTCACCCCTGCCTTCTGATGCAAAGGTTCAGAATCAGCAGGAACGACCCTGAGTCTAACAACAATCTCCCTTTTAAGGAGGAGGAACCAAAGGACGGATCATGTCCTATCTTACAAAGACAAGATGTACAGGCAAGGTCAAGATTTACAGAACACAGGCGTCATAGTCCTGAAATTATCTTATGTCAATGTGGCACTCATGTTCATATCATCTACAAACAGGCATTCATTTTCGTCATAGCATAACAGTCAGATGAGGAGATGCGGATCGACGTCTGGCCTGACAAATATTCTGATTATAAATTACAAACATCCAAAATTCCCATTACAGTAGCAAAGAAATTAGCATCCCCTCTTGTAGCACAGATATCAAGGGTATTAAGTCTGAAACCTTTTTGGTATTATTTGTTCTGGCTGCCTGGATTAAAGCAGAAATCCCACTCTTTGTATGTGGAGTTATTAGTGCCTTTCAAATGTCTATGATTCATAATGCCATTTCTATTCATTATCCAAAATGATTTTGCAAATGTCATACTCCTACATTTTGTGGGGATGTATAAAAACATTTTCCGTATCCCCTCTTGTCAAATGGTTAATAATTTGTGTAAAAACAACAGTATTTACACAAATTAAAAAACAGGAAATGACCATTAGTGTGCCTCCTAGTCCTATCTCCAAACACACAGCTGAAGTCGTCCTCCGTTTGTTTCCGAGCCCCGTTCTTCGGAGCCCTCTCTGCAAGCATGGCTTTTGATGCAGAATGGCTGACTAATTAGATTTATTTTTGCCACATCACTTTGTGTTCAATGTAGTGTTAAAGGGCACCGGATTATATACAGCCGTTATAAAGCTGCTGTGTGTGTACGGCTCCTTTGATGGCGTACTTCTAAATAAGACAATGGGACTCTCTTTAATGACCAATTTAGGCAGCCGTTCAAGAGGAAAAAAAGCAAAGCAAGAAGAATAGAATTATTGTCCTCCAGATACATCATTAATGGATGTGAACTATAGATTTGTAACTTCACTCGTTTGTGTGTATACATATACATATGTATACATATACAGAGAGAGAGAGCTTTAGAGAATCCTTACTTACATAATCTGTGTATTTGTTGCTAATATAAAAGGACTTTAAACTGCCAAAACTCTTCAGAAATTCTGAATATTTTCCATAACTCAAACGATGTTCGTGCTATTTACTTTGTAAACAAGCATTTCAGGAGCATGCAGTCCTGATAGGATTGACTTCACATACAGTATGATGGGGTTTAGGTTTCGTAAATTACACCGTGGAGAAATGTTCAAAGAAATTTCTGCATCAGAAAAAAAAATGGGGCCAACAAAAGACAGCCACTCATGGAAACCCAGCAGTCATGTCCTCATGGGAAATGCAGTAGTCTTTGCTACAGGAAGTGCAAAAAGGAATATTCCATCCACATATCCGCAAAGATGTTTCCTGTTAACTACATACAGTACATGTGCATGGTGCGCCGTACACACGGAGACGGGCTGGAGGTCTGCTTTTTAAAAATCTTTGTCTGCATGTTTCCAACATGATTTGTTTTCCACTCTCCGAGTCAGAAGGTGAAAGAGGGAAATCAAACGACGAATGCTTGAAGGGGAGCGTGGTTGTGCAGGATCTAGTCTATGCATGTACCCGACACCACAGGTGCCACAAAATAGCACAGTCATAAATGTTTGTCTGTTGACATACCAAGCGATCCCTTAAATCACAGGCTGGCTTTTGTTTTGTTGTGTACATCTTTAGTTCTTCAATGGTTGAGCAGCGTGACCTTGGAGGTTGTGCTCCAGGGCTTATTCGTCTCCGCTAAACAGAGACTGTTTTCGAATCTGTTGTCTAATTATCTCTCCACTTCAAATGAGTCACATTCTGCCCGTAGTCACTTATAACACACTGCATAAAGCATTTGCTCTTAATGTGAGAGGGAAAAAAACAACCTCAAAAGTGTTTGTTTCACCTGCTCAGAAGCTTGAAAACACATAAATGACAAAAAAAAAAAAGACAAATTCAGAAGGGATTTGTAGATCTGCTCAGCCTTTGTGACATGGTCACATTATTAAAACACAAACGTAAAGAAAACAACGAACCACGGCTGCGCGGCCTGTGGCTCCTGAGCTTGACATTAATCTAACCACGGTATTTTTCATAGAAATGAAGTGGGGAAATCGATAGATGGACCACCTGTTCGCTCAAACAGCACAATGAAAAATGAAACAGTGGATTTTTTTTTTTTCTGCCTCAGGGTTCCATAAGGAGTTATTTTCTAATAATATATTTGGGTGTCACCAAGGTTAGATTCATTTTACGAATATTAGGAATCCCAACTGAGACGTGTACGCACTCAGCACTGTGGATGTTTGGAGTGTTGTGGTGGGTGTACAGTACGGAACAGGAAGAGGCTCCGGTTGCACTGAAAGCATCTCGGCATTCAGGGATAATGGGGATGGATATGGTGACCCTGAGAGCTCAACACACATACTAAATGGAGGGAACGACAGAAAACACTGCAAAATACATAAATGTGATGGAACTAAAAAATGATGAACATGCCTGATCAGCAGGTTTGTGGGGCAGAGAGTTACTGAAGAACGTGGCGTTGGGAAATTAATGAACGATGAAGTGGTTGGCTGGAAAGACAATAATATGCAATAATATCTAAGTCATTCAATCCGAAAGAAATATTTTCTGCATCTGCTTGTGTTTTGTCTATTTGCGTGCATGCAGTTGAAGAGCTTTGAGCTCTCAGTTGGCTCGTAGCAATTAAAGTACAAAAGAACGATGTGTTTATAGCATGTGACTCACAACTGCCATCATAGCAACAGTAATACATGATCAACATAGTGGATATATTTTAATAAGGAGCCATATATGCAAAAAGTGTTAATAATTTGTCTCCCATCATATGTGAGCTGTTCCACTGGGACCAGTTGTGCGTGTCTGCCAGGTGTTTGTTTAGCAGTATTTGTATTGGCTCTACGTGAAAATGGAGTCAAATACATCTGTTGTGCATTTTTGTAGCGAATGTGAGGCATACATAATCATTTCAATGTCTATGAAGTTATCTGTCAGTAATCTGGATCTGAAATGCCTAGTTTCTTGTTTTATATCAGTGACACCTACTGTACAAAAGGATAAGAAAGAGGGGGGGGGGGATGTACCTGTTGACAACAAAGTGTTGCAGTAGTGCGACTGTAAAGAATAAAGTATACACGAGGTAGAATACATTGGTGCTGCTGTGATAAATCTCCGCACACAAAGATATTTCTCGTAGTTTGCTTGTCTTGCCTCAATATCTCGCTGTCTTGGGAAATCATGCCAAACATGGTTTTTTCACCTGTTTTTTTTCTTAAATCGACCTTAGGAATGCAGAGCAGCTTTCAGAGATTGTGTTTGCACTCTGCGTCTGCTACAGAAAAGATTGGAGTTGAAATATAAAGCTCAAATAATACTTTGTCTAACAGTTTGAACTTGTTACCTTTTTGGTCTCTCGCCAGCTTTTGTTGGTTATTGGTCCTCACTATTTTTAAAATGTGTCTTTACATATTTCTCTGTACGACAGTGGTAACTTTTGTATTGACAAAAACAAACATGAACAAAGGTCTGGATGTCTTACAGGAGGGTTAAGTATTGGCCAGACCACCTGTCTGCCCTGCTTGAAATGAACAACTACCAGCAATATCTGTGGACGTGAATGATGTTTGCGCCAACAAGGTGGGCTTCATGCCAGAGCTCGCAAACACACAGTGAAACCAAGCGTGCAATCAAGTGGTTCAAATCACTTTCGGCAACGTTTATTTTTATTGGCTGCAGTGAAAGTGTTTGACAATTGGATATCACATTTTCCAACGTGCTGTTACTAAAAGCAGTGCACGTGACGCAATGGCAGTGAGTGAATGAAGCCTAAGGGGGCCAGCTTAATTGGGTGATGTCGTTAATAACATCTGAAGGGTGATGAATGGCTGGAGCTCCTTCTTCCTGCACAACAAATTAGTTCAATTAAAGGCTGCAGTTAAAGGAACTCTGTGGGAAATTGATTAACTTAAATTATCTGGATTGAGTCATTTTGTACCTGGTTTAGACCTTTGCTATGTGATAATGGATCTATCCTTATTTATAAGCTTATTTATTTAGACTTTTTGCATCTGTTTTCTGGGGTTTTCTCTCCCACCCTCCGTAATTTTCCCTTTGAAAGAAGAAAAAAGGCAAGCAAACCTTTAATTAAATCAACTTCTAGGACCTTTTTTTTTATTGCCAATTAACTCGGTTCAGTGACATGAAAGGATTTTCTCATTTTAAAGAGGCTGGAGAAAGCGAGATGATGGACAGCTCCAATTGCTACTTTTAGAATAATTTGCTGATTTTGATCAGCATTCTCATAATATGTCTGCTTCGAAATGAAAGGGATTTTCTTTTTTTTTTTTATTAATATTGAAAACCAGAGCCATGACAATTATATGATGTGTTTGCTGTATGATGGTATTCACATTATACACACATTTTACGCTTTGTGAAATCAGACGCAGTGTTGTGGGTGATTTAAGGTAATTGGAAGCGATGATTAAAAGTGCACCATTCTGTTAGATCTCACTGCTGGGAAAGAGCACATTCCTCCAGTTCCTCCTCTCTGCTTACGACTTGTCTCTTTGAGGACGGTCGCCCTGAGGTATGGGATGCTGTATTTCTCCAGCATCCTCCAGGAGTGGCAGAACACAAAAAGGAATGACACAGATTATAGGAGATTTATGAGAGTGATAAATACACCCTCTTTTATGCCCCTCAAAACAGCTTTTCATCAGCTCTTCAGCAGCGTGCCCAAGTGATTGATGACAGGACTGTTGGTTCTCCTTGTCCAGACCCTCAAGCTGTTTATGCTCTGTTTCCCAACCCAGATGCAGATCTACCTTTACAATTCGGACGACTTCGACAGCCTCAGTGCTGCCATCAAAGAAAGACGCATCATCGCTGCCATGTCTGTCTTCTTCGAGGTAAGGTATCGCCGGGTCTGACGGTTGGGACAAATTTAATCTGAAGGGAACCATAATAGCAGCGTGGTTCTAGGGCAGCGATGTTCAACAAAGCCTGCGATAGGATCCCAGGTGGTCCGCTGAATATTTTATATTCACAATAGAAATAATTTGATTTACAGCGGGGAATTCTCTTGTACCTTTAATGTAAATAAGGTGCCAGGAAAACGCAGGAGAGAAAAAAAAACGTTCCCGTGGAGGATCCCTCGGAAGTAGTACAGCCTTATGCATGTGGACTCTTTGTCTTGTTAAAACATCCGACTTTGTTTTTTTCATTAGAGTTATACTGCTCTGAAGGGAAACCTTTTGTAATGACTATTCATTTAGTTGTTGGTAGAATTGCCTTGATAGAAAACTTCCTTTTTCATCGGCTTATTAAATTACTTTATTTACCCAAAGTGTGCTCACTGCCAACTGTAAGGAATAGTAAAACAAAGGATATGAGTGAATAAAAAAATAACTAGAGTAGATTAAAATAAACTGACAGCAATGGGAGGAAATTAAGAAGAGTAAGGAACAGAGCCACTGTACAACGGTGAGGCAATAGTGATTTTAGGGGGACTTCTTGTATTAATCCAATTACGAAATGGTTGAATGTGGATGATGTGAATACGTTTTTGAGGACAGTAAATTCTAAATATTTATAAGAAATAGTCTGTGGAGCCGGCTTTGGGAGGAAATAGTTTCTCTTTACCTGGCAGATTATTATTATTTTTTATTCCGTGGCACATTCCAGATTGCTTACAGAAACTACAAATGGTCCCCTGAAGGTCTGTGCACAAAAGCTCCTAATGGACAAGAATGGTCCTTATTTCTGTTCACAGTAAAAACACTTATGAGATTTATGAACCACGGAAAAGCAGCGCATGTTACACTCTTAATTATCTATTAGCGGCATCTTTGGGATTGATGGCAGGCAATCAATGCAGGGTCACTTTGAGCTTAACAGCATATAGGTAAGGGTCAGCTCTCAGGAAGAGGGAGGCTGGAATGGGGACACAGGTGTTTTGTAATGTAGGTCTGTTCTCAGACACTGATAAACAGTGTGTGTACGAGGACCTAAATGCCTCCGCTGGGTCCTGACAGCCCTATTGCTTACTGCAATTAGCACCGCCATACCCAATCCGCTGAATAGCAGTTTACAGTGCGAGCGTTTTAAGTGGGCACACACACACACACATTGGCTCAGATTTAACATTTCTAATCAATGAGGAGAGTTCTCCCTGTGCTCCCCAGAGGCCTGTTAATGGCCTCTAAGGTGTGCATATTATCCACATTCAGCATTCAGTTCCTCACAATTATTCTCCTATGACTGACCTGAATTAATGTTAAGCAAGTAAAAGATTGGTCCCTGCATCCCAGTACTGTTTTGTCCAGTCCTGTCTCTTAAGTAGGACATTGGGAATGTTGCTAAATGCGGGGCTGAACAATATTTGCTGGTCTTCAGTCATTTCGGGTAGTTAACGGTAGGCTTAATAGGTAGATAAGGAGGAAATCAAGGCTGGCGTTTGTCCTCTGGAGACAGCTAAGCTAATGGCTGAATTACCTCATCCATACCAAAACCACCAGCTACATGATACTCATTAAATGATCCGATGTGTTCGAAGAAAATAGTGTGTAATTATGGCATTGTGTTGGTGCACACGTACTGTCAAGTTGATTTTGTGTAAAATGTAGAAATACACATTTTTCAAAATATATGTGATACTAGCCTTTAACAATACAGTAAATAATGATGATAAAAACAAACACGGTATTTTATCGCTAGAAACAAAAGCCTTTCAAATGACCAGAGACCTGAATCAAATAATCTGTGGCGTAAACCTTGAAAATGTCATGGGGGGGGGGAAAAAGAACATCGCCGACATAATAATAATAATACATGGATTTAGATGCTGCTAGATTATATTGTATTTTAGAGTTGTTGCCCTCATTGTGTCCACTCCCTGTTTTTTTTGTTCATATTGATTGTCTTTAGTTATTATGTTAGATTAGTATTCAAGTCTTGTAATCCCTTTTGTAATCCTTTTTCTCTGGACATTTCCTGCAGCTGGGGCAAAAAGACAATCCAGCTGTAGACCCCATCATCCAAGGATTGAAAGGAGTAGTGCATCATGGTAAGTACTGGGGAGTATGTATGTATGTTTATATATTTATATATATACATACATTATTAGAAAAAGGATTAGATAAGAGTCTAAACACAGGATATGAGCAGAGTTTAACTTCCAAAGGATTTGAACATTTGTAAGATACTGCCTCTCTCCCTTGCTTATGCAACTCCACAGTAGGAGACATCTGAGGAGCTTCACTCACATAGAAAGAGCAATTAATTACATCATAACCTCAATTAGACAGCAGTTTTATTGTGACTCAGACAAACATGTGCATACATCGTGGCTCCTGAGGAAGCTCATATTCACGTTTAAACTGTTAACGCCTTGCGTTGTCTTAAATTACTGCTGCTGCTCTGCCTTTACTACGTGCATGACTTATGTGGACCACAAGCAGATGTTTTAACGTGATGCTGTGATCCTTTACCACATGTGGGGACTCTGCAGCTCTCTTTCCCTTTATAACTTGCCACTGCCTTTACGTTACGTGAGCAATATCATACACTGATAAGGACATGTTAATGGATGAGGCTATATATAGACGCGTCAGAGCTACTGCACTGTATCCATGAGGGTTTCACAAGACTAGTACTGGGTGTCATTGAGGGGTTTCTAGATATTACTTTATTCCCTGTACTTTGAGGGGATGGATGTTTGATGTAATGCGCTGCTATGGTTTTGCCTTTTGTGTTGAGCATTGTGCAATTTCTTCATTTCCACTGAAGCAATTGCACTGTGGAAATGTGCCTATTTTCAGATCGGCCTGTTGTCATGTGGGAGGCCAAATTCACCTGTTGTTTTGATTTCACAGACATATTTAAGGCCCCGCGTTTCTTTCTTTTGCTATAACCTTAATTAAGGCAAGTTACCAAAACATGTTGTCGTACTAGATTATATTATCAATCTCCATGAGCCTCTAAAATTGGCTCAACCCTTTGACAGATGTTCGTGCTCATCAGTGTCTCTCATCTCCCAGCTGAGAATGGGATCAGTTCGGGTAGAGGGGGGGGGGTTCTTTGGACTTTCTTCCGGCTGTCTGCTAAATGCTTCTCGCCTCCTCCCCCGTTAGGGTGGTTGGTTTTCCGCTAGCTCGTTATCCCTCAGTCATCCATCCATCAGCATCTCGGCGGCCCATGAGCGATAGGGCACGTACACTGTCTGAAGAGGAGGAGAAGAAAGGCTGTGAATACTGAATTTGACTTTGAGTACAGATGAGGCATGGGGGAGAGGTTTCCCGTGCCTGAGTCGTCCTATCAGTCCTTGTACCCTAAGCCTCTGCTTTTCAGATAAGTGAGCTGTGAGAGATTGGATTCAACATAACTTTAGCTTTATTTGAGTTTTTCACATCATAGTTCAAGAAAAAAAGCAACAATCCCATACAACATTTTAGCAGGAGGATAAATAGTTCTTCCGGTGTTTTTTTTTTTTTTTCTACACGACCCTGCCTTGTTCTTATCGCGGAGGCTAGAACGCATCCTGTAATCATTTGGATCTGTCTTAATCCCCGTGGCCCATGCAACAGTTGTTGCACGTAACGGAGCAGGAAACCACCCAGCCACAGATCAGCTGTCGGAGCAGGCCATTTTATCTGACTCCCCCTCCCTTTTGCTCCTTTCTAAGGGAGATCCCTGAGTACAGCGATCTGGCCAGAGTGATAACGAGTGGCGAAGCTTTTAACTGCTGTCACCATCGTTCCACTAGTGGAGGTTTCTCGTGAAAGCAGTTAAAATGCCACAGGGAGATTGAAATGAAACGGCCATGGTAATGTTGGTATAAATGTGACTGAAGATATGCAGGGTTTTTAGCAAAGCATTAGAGGGTGGGTAAAAATGTGATATTTTTTATCCTGTGCTCTACCCAGAAAAGGAGACCAACCTCAGGTCGTTCATCCTGAGGGATCTGCTGCCATCGTCGGTGGACAGTTATTACCGATACACCGGCTCTCTGACCACGCCGCCCTGCATCAAGGTAGTGGAGTGGATCATCTTCTCCAGGCCCGTGTATCTGTCCCAGTCACAGGTGCGTCCACGCACACCCAGACAGCTTTATTCTTATACACATTAATTTGCCGTCCCACAAGCGTGTTTTCTCTCCATGTGCTGTACCTCTCATTTGTCTTCCCGTTTCCCCTCGTTCCTCCCCAACTCCTCTGCATATGAAACCATAACTGCCTTTATAGTGGATGAGTAAGCAGGAAGTGGGAGCCAATTACTGGCATCTCAACGATATTGCGAGATAACCTTTATCGTGCTGTTGGTCAGAGACAGCGACTGTAGGGTCTTAAAATGAATACCGCTGACTCACTATTAACATTATTCAAATTCAGAAAGTTGCATGAATTTAAATGATCATTAATTTAGATGACTGCAGTAATGGTTTAACACATGTTAAAAGTCAAAAGTGTAGTATTTTGCAGGACTCACCTGTGTGCTTTAGAGCGGCGTTTTTCCCATTTGTGGTTTTGAGAGATAATGTATGCCAAATCATGCCCCCTGCTTTTTGCTGATCCCATACACAGTTGCAGCATCTTTTATACATACAATTCTTGGGTTACCCAGCTGCATATCCTCTAGAGCGTTCTGTGCCATAGAAATTTGCAGGGCTCAGTGGAATTTCTATTAACTTGCAGTAGGACAAATCTTTTGTTCAGATATTACTTCTGCTGCAGGAATATTGACCAACGCCACAATGTTTGTGACGCTCACAGATGGTCTGTTATGAACCTGTAATTTATTTCTCGGAGCACGCATAGGACACATTGATTCCACGGTATCTGTAATGTGTAGTCATTACAGCACGCGGCAGGAGATCATTCATGGCAATCAATGGTCACAAATTTGCCCCATTGAGAAGTTACAGCCCGGCAGGTAGCCAGGATGATGATTGAGGTCTGTGCCTGCTGGTGCCTGTGGTGCGAATGTTTCTAGCGAAAACCGCTGCTCCAGTTGTGAACAGTCAGCTGCTGGCAAGCGGCTACAAATGCAGTCCTGCATGATATATTATATTCAACTCACACGCACACACACACACACACACACACACACAGTAACAAAATCACTTTGCTCCAGCAGTTATTCTCTGTTTCTTTCTATCTAGCTGGAGGCCTTTTACTCCATCTTTACAACAGAGCAACAGGACCATGTCAAGTCTGTCGAGTACCTGAGGAACAACTTCCGGCCCCTGCAGGACCTGGACAATAGGAAAGTCTTTAAGTCAGCTGTAAAGGATGCATGGCAGAAAGATTTAACTGAAGTCCTGGGAAGCCCTCATAGCACTGAGGCTTCGAGAGGTAAGCTCTGATTCCTAAATTGTTTCCCGGGCTCCCCGTTGTTTGCACTACATCGCTGCTGCTTTAACCCAATTTGACTGAATTGCTCCCTAATTAGCTCTGAGTAGTCAGAGTGTGTGGGCGGGTAGGTGGGAACTACATAATGCACACTGTGTTTAGGCTACGTCAGAGAGCTGCAAATGTCTCATCCCATTCAAGCGTCTCATAATCTTAGCCAAGGCTTTGACACGAGCCATATCTGCCTGTAAAGTGGTCTTAAATATACACTTGATGGTTAAATACATGACATCATGCAGAGAGACAGTCGGTATCCTCAGCATTTAATTATCCCTATTATTACCAGTATGAGACATGGAATTAAAGAGACAGCCTTGTTCTTGTATTGTGGTTTAGAGCCAGTTTGTCCTTGTGTTGTAATTATGATAAGGTAATTCATGGCCTCCAAAGGTTTCTACAGTCTGTTGGTAATCAGAAAGTTAGCTGGATATACTAGAGCTTCCACATTACATTAGAACATCATCTATGATGCCCATGAGGTGTAAATGGAAGTTTTGACCACATATTATCTTCCAAACTATTTTCTTCTTCACAAAGATTCCTTGGTTTCACAGCAATGTATTATTTCTGGTCAAAAACTAAGTGATTCCGTGAAAATTATTATTGAGTTCTTTTGACGTTTTGGGACCAAATTCAGAAAGCTCATCTATTTGGTCAGCATGTAGACCCATCCATAGACCTCGATCAAAACGCTAGTTAAGTTAATATAATGGGAAAAAAACAGATCAAATTCTGCTGTGATTTTAAATAACCACATTAATAAGTAATAATTCAAACTTGAGATCAATGTTGCAGCGTTCTATTCTTGTTCTAATATTAAATACAATCTTAATACAAAACACAGACCTCATGCAGGGCTTGGTTTTTCTCTTCATCTCTCTGTTATGTGTGCATCTTGCAGTGCACGCCTTAACAGAACAGTACAGGAACTATGGAGACTAATGAGAAAGGCTGCTGCGCCTTAAAGTGGTGTTGTTGCTGTCTGGTGGGGAGAATTGATTGGGGATGCTTGTGATGAAGTTGGAGCACTCTCACAAGGCTGATCAGCAATCATCATTAATATGTGGCACAGCTAAAATAGACCCATACAAATTAAGTTGTGAAATTGCTTTTGTAGCATTATGTCAGCAGAGAGAATGAATGTGGACCAGTGTCTCTCAATTTTTCCCAGCTTTCCCTTCCCTCTTGCTCGTTTCTTCTTTTGTGTCTCTTTTCGCATTTCTGTTCCTCTGTGCTAAAACAATCCCTTAACGGACGGCGCTGGAAGTAAACGGCGTCGGTCTTATCTTCGGGGGTGACATCTGTCAAGGTTGTGTGGGGGGATATTTATCTGTGTGCGGTAAATGATGACTTTGCTTGTAGATGTTGTGAGAGCCAGTTCTATACCTTGACTAAATGTCCCGTTACTGTGGCTTTTACAACCATGGAAGTTGTTTGGCCATTCCAGATAGTTTTTGATGCAACATGCGGGTTGCAAATTAGTTTGTGTGGGGCGGATCCATGATTTGTCGAGTAATAATGCCGAGGTGTGTCGGGCGGTATTTGTTTTATTCTTTGTATTTACTCTAATACTGTATATCTGCATGTGTAAGAACAAGGAGACCAGATTAGGCATAACACTATTTATGTTGGTGGTTTGGTTCATAGGTTAATTATTATTAATATGTCATCAATATTGAAAACATGCCTCGAACTTTCTTGTTTTGTCTGACTTAGAATACAAAACCATTGAATGTACAACTTTTATAAAACAGAGAAATGCACATTGCAGAAACTGGAATGAAAGAAACCTCGCTTGGTGAGGGATGTGAGGATATTAGATTTTATAACCGATTCAGATAAAAAACAAACACTCCTAATAGAGAATATGATCACGAGTGACTTGGAAAAGCTGTCTAGTTCAATATCATAGATGAGTGAACACACATATTTTTATTTATTCATTATTTATTGATGATTTATGAAGATTATTTGATTTTTTTTAATGAAATGTTAACTAAAAGAAAGATGTGTCTAATCTGTGGGGACATTATTTATTTGTTTCTTTAAAAAAAAAATGGAAAGTGATTCCAGTATGTTTAAGTGCCATTTTAAGAGTTTTAAGCATATTTTGATAATAATTAGGTTAATATTGTGACTCACTATTATTTTTGGCCAGGATAATTGTGAAATTAGGGGGGTTTAGCTCAGGAGGTAGAGCGGGTTGGCTGGTAAGATTGCCGGTTCGATCCCCGGCTCCTCCTAGCTGAGTGCCTGGTGTCCCTGAGCAAGCCACCTCACCCTAATTGCTCCTGACGAGCTGGCCGTCGCCCTGTGTGGTTGACTCTGCCGTCGGTGTGTAGATGTGTGAGTGAATGGGTGAATGTCAGTCATTCCTGTAAAGCGCTTTGGACAAAAGCGCTATATAAATGAGGACATTTACCATTTAATTTGAACATCATCCCATGTTTAACCATAGTTACATGAAGAATTAGTAAATGAGTTTGTTTTCTCTCTGCTGGCTAACAACATTATTGACATAGTCTTATGTTGTCATGTCCTAATTCAGTGTTAAGACTATGGCTGTAGCAACAGTCCCACATTATAATGTACTGTAGTTGCGCTGCTGGTATTTAGCCCTTCGATGACATGCATACCTTGAAGTTCCTATTATTGGTTTTATGAATAGCTTTCTTTGTGTTTTCAAGGTGATTGTTGTTTTCCCTGTCATTCCGATGTCTGTACACAGTCTCTCCGTGCATTCATCTCCTTCATGGTAGAATTTGCCAGGAGAAAGATTCGTGTTCTGCTCTGAGTGGTTTTTGCAGACCGAGGTGAAACCGCTATGAGGCTGATGTTGGGATGTTACAATATATCTATTCACAGATTATTAATAGGATTTTTCTCTAGCACGAAAAGTAACTGTGCCAGCCATGAAACACTTGGAACATTTCATTTGATCCATACCTTCTCAGTTTTTCGGTCGAACTTGAGATGAAGTGATAAAAATACATTTCCATACACATTTTGAACATATTTAGATAACAACCGCTGCCAATCTGCCATTATATTCAAAGGTTTTCATAACATTTAACAACTAACCTTCGATCAATGAAGTTTATGATTAATGCACAGAACCTGATGATTCCTCACCGGTAAACTACGTGTTGGAAAAGTTGCAACAGTCGTCATAAACACATTTATATTATATATGCCAATATTATCCCGATAATCAACCAAATATGCTCAACTAAATGTAAGTTAAAGTAAGTCCAGTGTGCTCTAGTACCATGTTTAAGAAACAAACTGTTTTGTATTGTTTTTAGGCAATCATATGTCATTAGGATAATTTTTAAACACATTTAAATATAACAAAAATGTGTTGAGCCTATTCTTTCTTATATGATAATTCCTGGATTATTAAATCAGGCTTTATTTTTCTCCTCTCTTGATAGTGAGCTAGACAGCGTCTTCATTTATGTGACCTTATGTGAAATTCACTATGATAAGCTTAAATGCGTTTTTTTTTTTAAATATATATTTTATTTATTTTTTTATCGTGATCCACAATAAATATCCAACATTGCCCCATTTGACAAAAATACATATAAGAATTGCAAAAGTGTGGTTTATTTCAAGGTGCCAAATATGATAAGAGTGTAGATCTACACCTGCTGTTGATTCTGTTGTTACGAGTGCACCAGTGTTGATGGTGAAAGGGATGATGGCTGACGTGACGGTAATGATGCAGGCAGTAAAAACCATCATCGTGTCTTCAGCTGTTATTAAACGGCTGTTTTTGAGCTACTGAAGTTGACAACGAACATCTGACGGGTTATAATGCATTTCACACCTGTCACACCTCATCAACACCCCAAGATTATTTTGCTATTGTGTAATTTTTTTTGTGTCCCTCTGACTGATTTCCTCCCAGCCTGTCTCCCTTCCACATATCCTGGTGCATAATTCGCACGGTAGCTTCACTTTGCAAATGGAGAAAACTTGGTGACAATTTAAATTTGACTGAAACCTCGCGTGCACGTAATAAACTGACACTGGTTCCTGATTGCTGTTGCCCCCATGTGCTGAGAAGCATGTCCAGATTGTCCCTTACTCATACTGACGCTCCCTGTGTAGATGTCAGTGCTGCAGCCTACACTGCCACCTTGAGGCTGACTTACACGTTTTTTTCCTTTCATCCTCCTCGTGCATCCTGTTTAATGCTGCACAGACAGGAACTTGCAAATTATGTATGGGCAGGAAACTGTGGTATTGTCTGTGCCACATGTTTAGCACTACACCCAGCTGTTTGGTATTCTACCTGAATTCTCTTTCAGTGTCCAGAGTGACGATCTGCACTGACAGAATCTGACCCTAAGCCTGACCCCAGTCAATCCTGTGTTTTCTTGCGAGTGAGATGGTATTATGTTATGCACCTTGAGGTCCTCATAGTAGAACTAGCTTTTGAATCAAGTCGGCAGCAGACAATAACGATAGGCTTGTTAACAGGCGACCTGCCTTCTGCCCACCAAATGAGCACACACAAATACTCAGCCTTTCATTTTCCCCTCGCTGCATTCAAATGGTGAAAAAGTGACCATATTATTTACTTTGTATTTCCCTCTACTTCCTGCTCTTTCAGTGTGCAGCAGTGCCCCAGTGAGCATGAAGATCAAGCCGCTGAACCAGACGGCATTGATGGTGAGCTGGGAGCGCCCTCTGACCGTCTACCATCCACCCATCACCAGCTACATGGTCTCCTACAGCTGGGTGAAACGTGATGTCGCTGATGAAAAGACCTTCACCAAGACGGGAGACCAGAGCATGGTTTGTGTTACTATTTGTATCATCAGCTTACCAGCTGATCCTCACCAGAGCAATTTTTTTTTTTTTTTTTCCCAAAATTTCTTCATGGATGTGGTTTAAACGGCTCTGATTGGTTTGCAGAGCCTCTGATGTATCTGGCAGGATCAAAGGGTGTCTGGATCAGTGACAGTGTGTATAGAAGGTGACAGGTTGTGATGAACTCTGCATGTGGCGGTTGCTTGATATGAGCGCCCAGACAATCCCCTGTCACTCACCTGTCTAAGAATAGACACGTAGGACTGCCGTCACGCTGACAAGTCAGGCTGATATATGTGTAATGTGTTGACAAATGCGCCCGTGGCCTTGTCTCAGTTTGAACATTTTCTATCTATTTATAGAGCTTGCTTTATATAGGCAAGCAATACAACCCAAATAATGAAGGGATGCATGTATATGCAGGGACGTGTGTATCGGGCCATCATATGGCAGATAATGGGAAATGTATCTTGGTATGTATTCTTCTGAAAATGAAATCAAAGCAGATAAACGATTTGTCTGATGATACAAAGTAACATTTCTTTAATGTACTAATAAATGTGGCATCTAGACAGATACAGTATCACAGTGGGCGGCCCTATGCACCTTTTTAAAGTTGATCTGCAATCTGTCAGAAAACACAAAGGAGAAGAACGAGCCCAGCGTGCCGACGAGAGCCAAATGTGTTGTCAGCGGTCTGGATGTTTTTCACAGATTTTTTGGCTCACTAAATCACTTAGCCTTCCTTTACCATCAGGTGTGAATATTAAGAAGGTTCTGAAAGTTTTCTTTTTCTGTTAAATAAAAAAAAAAAGTGAAATCATCAGTTATCGGCATTGGCAGTGAGAAGCAGTTAGTATTGGCTGAAAAAAGTATGTAGTACTAAAATATGTTTTTGTATTCTATTGACTATTTTAAGTATTTAAAGCGTTTTGAAAAAATCCCGTCTGGTTTCAAACATCGGAGGAAGCTCTTTGAACACAGACTGTCTTTTTGCAGCCAAGGCAGGCGACTTTGCAAGTGTAGTCCTTTTAGATCTCAGTGAAGTTTCTGACACCAGGGATCACACAATTTTGCTCTTGTGCCTTAAACATTGAGTTACTACTTCATTTATTCCTGTAACAGAACATTAACTGTCTCCACAGGAATATATACCCCCGTCCCTGCAGGGGGTTACACCTACAGGGCTGTTCTTTTTCCACACTACATATTTTTCTCTCTGGTCACATATCCTTCCATTTGAGGGAATCCAACGCCCAGCTGTGCATCTCCTTTAAAGCTCACTGACCCCCAGCTGTCTTGACAGTCTGCATGGCTGCGTCTTTAGATATAAACAGTGCAGGGGCAAAACATTCACCCACTGGTTCACAGACCAGGGATCAGTTCCCTTGTGACAGCACCACTTCCAGCATGCAGTAAATAATCGTCATGGGAGGGAAGCCGGTGTGGGATCGTCCAGTGTTGCTGCTCTAGTGACTTCTACTGGTTGATTGGAGCAACTGCACAGATCTGAAGGGCATGATGTAAAACCGTTGCCCATATTGCATCCTCCCATCCTTCTAATGCTTAGAATCTAGCCTACGCATTAGCTAATAAACCCATCCACCCAAGAAATGTGTTTCACTTGGATGTTTAATCTTCACTGTGCAATATGATGCATATGCAGTTTGACACTTAAAAAGCTGTTTACACACACACACACACACACACACACACACACACACACACACACACACACAGATACAAGTTGTGGTCCAAAATACAACTTACTCATACAGTAATGATGGGCCTTTCAGTGAAGTTTTTTTGTGCCAAGGTTGAAGTATTTTGGGGGAAAACCATCAGACACAAACTATTATTCCATGCAGTTTATATTACCAGCCACCATCTCGTAAAGGGACAGTTCTGCCCCAAATACATATACAATAAATATGCTATATCAATCGTTTTGGTGTGAGTTGCCTGGTTTTCGAGGTATAATATAGACATGTCTGCCTTCTCTTGAATATAATGGGACTATATGATACTCAAAGGGCAACATCTGGAACTCAGAGGCAATGTCTCTTGGTCATTCAAACTGGTCCACAGTCTTTGTTGTGAGCAGCTTCATGTAGGAACACATTTCTCAAAACCCTAAAAACCTGCCTAGAGGCAATTTATAACTAACAAACTAGTTACCAAAGTTAAGAAACCACGGACCAGCAGGTTGAAATGAATATGCAATCAGACTTCCTGCAGTCAGGAACTCCCTCACAAATTAAAAACGAATGCTATCTGCAGCCAGTTATTTCATTGATTTAACTCCTGTGCCCCCCCCCCCAGCAGTCCATGTCCTACCTGCAGCTTGTTCATACTGACCTGCTACAACACTACAAAGATAGAAACCATCTCACCACAATTTCACCCTGCCGCTCTCAGCATCCTCCTCCAGCTACGTTTACTGACCTTTTAACTCCCCATCAGCCAAACTGCTCCCTGAGGTCCTCTGGCTGAGCCGTCATATCTCCACAGCCCGACTACTCATTTTCTATATTCTGTGATCTTGACATGAGGCTCAAACAGTCTCTGCCAAGATCCCCAATGCTTTAGTATAACTTGCTTAAGAAACGCAGGCGTCAAATATCAACCTGTATTTGGTTAATTGTTTTGTCTTCTTGCTATCTTAAACGATTATCAGACTGACTTTTTCAGAATAGATTGATGAGAAGTATGTGTTGTTGTTTCCACGATCGTTTTGCTCTCCTAAGAGCTTTGTAAGTTTATGATGTTCCACATTTATTGCAGGTGGCTGACGGAATGAATGATTAATGTGTCCATGAGGTGCTCTATGTGGTTAACTCTATTAATACAGTCGATCAGTCACTTCACTGACAGTATTCTCCTCCACTTCTCTCTCCGCTGTCAGTCCTTTTTATTTTGCCCATTTCATTTCCATTTCAATTTTCACTTTCTATCTCTGGACAGCTTTTTATCTGAATTATTTTCCAGAAACACTAGCTCTCCAGCACCAGAGGCAAACACCCATCTGTTCCTGACGGCTATTTTAATATAAGTAAAGCCATCTGTAAAGTGCATAACATAATTAAATTTGGCAAGAAATTAGGTTTTAAATTGCATGGAACTTGTGGGTCGTGCACTGCTGATGGAACCGGGGCTGAGTGGAGTATTTCTTTGGGTTTTGTTTTGGGCGTTATGAATGAACAGCATCCAGAGTTTAAAATGTATTTTTACCCACCTTTTCTTTTGCAGAAAGCCGTCATCACTAATGTGTCCCCTGATGTCCTGTACCTGTTCAGAGTGCAGGCAGTATGTCAACGTGACCTGCGCAGTGATTTCAGTCAAACGCTGCTCTTCAGAGGTACCTTGTCAAAATCCTCCAACCAGCGAGTCATAATGTTTTCATGAACTGCAATTGATTTTTTGCAGGTCAGGCACATGAAATGGAATTTTAACTGCTGGCTTTCACTGTTCTTTTTCAGCTAATACAACAAGAATATTCGAAGGGTCTCGTATTGTGAAGACTGGGATGGTGAGTTGAGCAGAAGATGACAAATCCATTTTTTTGTATGTAAGTAACATGAATTTGATTGGGTTGGATAACCTCTTCTTCTCCGTCTCCATCAGCCCACGATTTCTCCCGCGTCCTCGGCCGACATGGCTCCCATCAGCTCTGGTTCCTCCACTTGGACGTCGTCCGGCATCCATTTCTCCATCGTCTCCATGGCAACGGGGATGGGCCCCTCGTCTAGCGGCAGCCAGGCTACGGTGGCATCGGTGGTGACGAGCACCTTGCTGGCAGGCTTGGGCGTGGGCGGAGGGGTCATCTCTTCTTTGCCCAGCTCCGTTTGGCCCACACAGACGCCCCACGCCACACAGAACCCCACCCATCCAACTGCTCCGCCTGCAAAGCCCAGCACTGAGCAGACAGCGGCCCAGGGCCCTGAGATGGACACCCCGTCTGAGGAGAAGCAGGCGACGACTGTTGGCGAGGAGGAGGACGAGGAGGAGGAGGAAGGGGAGAGAGAAGGGGAACAGGAGGATGGAGATGATGAGAAGAAGAGTAAGAACAAGACCGCACCTAATAATGAGGAAAAGCAAGCCAACAGCACTGTGGCCAAAGAGCCTTTAATCCCCACCCCCGCGTCCACAGCCAAAGAGAAAGGAGACTGGAAGCCTACAGCCACGAGCACCACCGTACCCTCGAGCACCAGTGACGATCAGTTGGTGAACGCAGAGAGCAATTCCACAGATGTGAATGCGTTCTCCACTCAGGAGCCTCGTAATGACACCGCCGAGATGCAGATCCCCCAGAGCTCCACGTTGTCTCCAAAGACCGGTAGTGATGGCAAGAGTCTCTGGCCTTTCTCTGTCCACACTGGTGAGCAGACCTCTCTCTCCCACACAGTTATGACACCTTACTGCTCGTTGTCCCTTCCCTAACAAACACATCCCTTCTGAATTTGCGGCAAGCGTGTTTCTCTTGTCGGCAATTATCATACACAGCAAGGCTTCTCTCCAAAGCAGAATACTGTAATCACTACCAACAGTTATGGAGCCCAATGTAGCATAACAAATACATTGATTTAAGGCATTAGAAAAACACGTTATCGTATCAGTCAAAGATAAAGCTCGAGGCTTTTGTGTCACTACAACAGAGGCCTGAAGGCAGAAATAAGCCATCTGCCATCGGGCTTCTGCCTCAGGGAATCCCTTTAAGTCTATTTTGAAAGCGTTTGCCTCGGGGGAGAGCATTTTTCCCCGATGTTTTTACTTAAATAATGTTGGATTTAGTCTGTAATCGGGCTACTCTTTTGGCCCAAACCAAAGCTGGTTGATCAAACGTGTAGATGGCTCTTTTATTGTCATCTGTTTTGTTAAGCGTGTTGGTTTGTTTGAGATTTGTTAAGATAGACTAAAGAGAAGACGGACTGTTAACTGTTTATTCAGAATTGTATCATTAAGTAAAATCAAGAGCTCAGGGACTTTTTCTGTTTGAAAAATCAGGCGCATCAAAGCTGATAAGCAACTAGGATGTTAACTGCAACCAATCGCCCAGAAAAAGATGCACCATTTCTTGCAGCCAAGTGTTGTATTCATTTGTTTTCAAAAAGGTGGGGAGGAACTGTGGTTTAGCCTTTAGCCCTCCCTTCATTGGTGCACGAGCAGGTCCCAGCTCCATGGCAACAGGACACCTTGTTTTCTGGAATCAACACCCTGTAGAAAAAAAGATTGACCCGTCTGCCTGTCCCTGCGCATCTGCTCTTTGTTTTAAGTTCCTCGTCTGACTCAACTCTGAGTAAACCAGTGTTATCTCTTGACCTTCCTCTCAGAATGTGGCTTCTGTGTGCTCTCGCACATCCTGGCTTTTTAATTTGTCTACAGGAAATGTGCAACCATTTAATAATGCAGATGATTGATGAAACCATTTAGAATGCAGTTCATTAGTATTGGTGCACAGCAATTAAATCACAGTGTCTTTAGACTTTAATAAACAGTGTGCTGGTGCATGGCAGCGATGGTAGTCACAGTGTTTGGACTTAAAAACGGATGCATGAATCATCCAGGTGTTCATGCGGATGGTAATCTATGGTCAAGTGGACTACCAGTGCTAGGCAGGGGTCACATAATCAATAGTTATAATATAACGGAGCAAAGCTCCCTATAGTACAATAATACAATGGAACAGAGCTCTTAGTGGTAAAGAAAGAAATGGAGGATCCTAACAGTTTTATCAGTCTTAAGTTATTTCTCTTCCTGTTGTTGAAGGTGTCTCATTGTAAGGTTAACGGGTTTTTACCACGATAGACCTATAGGTTTATTATTCTTGTTAATTCTTTACTAAGGTTGATATTAGATATATAATGAATTTTACACATTAAATGCCAACAAAAACCATCAAAATAATTTTTAAACATGCCATCATTTCATTAATGTCCTCCACAAGTTGCCATATGAGATGGTGTTATCCAGTAGAATATGTGTAAGCATGTATTCATGTGCATGTGTAACATTCTAGACAGGACCATCTTGTCCAACGTGACCCGAACACCTAACCCGGGGATGGGCCGGATGGTGTGGATCGTCCCCTTGGTGGTGGTGTCTGCTCTCACTCTGCTCTGCCTCATCATGCTGCTGATCGTGATGGTCTACTGGAGGTGAGTTCACTGGCTCTAAAAAGGTTTGGTAGAATAGTAAAATGTCATTGTGTGAAGTGCTCACACATACAGAAATGTCTCATCTAAATACTGATGCCTTCCTCTGTGCTCTTAAAGACTGGCTGCCCCTCTACCACGCTGTCCACCTCCCATAAATCTCACATTTTGAGTTAAGTGACACGCTTGCATGCATGGCTGGATTCTACAGCCAGTCTGCTGCACATTCGGGCCCGCCTGGTTTGAGATTATTGCGCACACATGCAGACATGCATAAAACAGACATAACCAAACAGTCTGGTAGCAAGACTGCTTCCCTGTCGTACATCAAACCCATCACCAACCTGGGTGAGAGGCAGGAGACCTGAAGGCTCTGCAGAGCCAGCAGGGGTCCCAGCTGCGTCTTCATCTGCTGGGCTCATTTCCAGCCATGCTATTGGTGCCCCAGTAATTACTCAGACCAGGCCATTGGCACATGTGGGATGGTTAATGAGTTACAAATGGACCGTTTCCTCAGCTGGTCCGTTGCATATTTACTGTCTGCAAAGGGTCTGTTTATAGTTGGAAGACATTTCTTTATTTACAGCTTGAGATTTATTTTTGTTAACACTTGAAATGTGTTCGACGCATTTTATAAATTATTTTTACTGTGACCTTTTTTTTTCCCCAAGTGTGAGATCACTGCAGGATATATTTATGGGACACCCTACTGTGGCATTTTGTGGTGTCGGATAATATAAGAGTGTGGTATAAATAACAGCATGGTTATCAGCTCCATAGAGGTGTTCAGAAAAATAAAGTTGAAAGCGAGGAAAATAGTAGCGGATCCAGTCAGTGGATAGATTCTTGGGCGTTGTGGTATTTGAGTAGAAGAGCAGGGGCAGCTTTGAGATTAGAAACGGCCACCACAGCTGTTACTGTGACAACTCTGACAGTTCGCAGACAATGGCTGCTTCCCCTGGGGAAAAGGCCGTGATGAAAGATGAAATCAACCCATTCTCTTTACTCTTCATGCTCTGTGTAGTGTTTCTTGGTGGCAGTGCCGCTATCCAAGCCGGTATGCTTCTCTGCTCACAGATGTTTGGGTCATTACCAACCAAATATCACAATTTCATTTCAAATGTTTAATAAAAATGTGATCAATTAACCATATTTTGAAGATTAATGCCCTTGTCTTATCTTAAGCGTTTTCTCAGTTAATCTGAGGTTATATCCACTATCATTAATTGGTGGGCTTACAGTACACATCTGGAAGCCTGTGAGGCTCGAAGTGTTTGTTCAAAACCCACAGATGTTCAACTGGAAAAAAAAAAAAAATCCTGGCCTCAGTGCTGCTGACGTGGGTGTTGGATTGAATGCCTCTCTCCACTCACATCCATTCAGAAAGCCTATTTCATCCCATTTGCATTCTCCAAAAGCCAACCATTCTTCTGAGATCATGGGAGAGAACCAGCGAGGTGTCGACGGTTAGTTAGTCACATCTGCACCCGCAGGGAGCCATTGGATAGGGAGGGTGTGACGCAACCAGGGGGGGGCTCTCCTCGCTTTTTTGGTTTTTCACCCTCCCCTTTCAGTCTTTCTCTCCCTCTCTCTTTCTATATCTTTTAAATACAGTTCAGCCTTTTTGCTTTCTCTGCTTTGCATTATCACTCTAAAAAAAATGACAAGCATCTGCTCCCTCCTCTGCATCAAATACAGGTAGGATTAAAACTGCGAAATGCTGTGTGTGTGTGTGAAAAAGTGTTTTCCTTTTTATTACATATTTATTTATTTATTATATATATTACGATATCATCTCTCATGTAGAAATTGTTTATTTTTCTTGTGCTCTGAGCATATCTTCAATGTAAAATGTGTTAGCCTAAAAGACATGGTACGATTCATCGTTTTTACAAAGCTTTATTAGTTTTTCTGTGTAAAATGTGGAACGAACTGTCCAAGTGGGGGCACAAACATTTTGGATTTCCAAACAATAGGATGGACTCATTTATAATCAATGAATGTCAAATGTTTAATCGGCTTCTCATTGAGCTGCAGCTGCTGCTCAATTACACATTCCTCAGAAAACGTCCCTTTTACGTAGATTTTGTCGTCTTCCAGTGGAGTGGCATATCTTGAAAGTTGCGTGCGTCGTCCCGAAGAGAGAATCTGTTTTTGGATGTATTGTCTTCACTTTGAGGTAAAGAGCTAAATCCGGCGCTGCGTGTGCGTTGCTGTGAATTGTTTACCTGGTCCCAGTAGTCAGACTGTTTCCAGAAGCCGCTCTGTTTGCGTTCATCAGTGTCCCACTTACTCCGGGAGTTTTCATTAGCAATTCTCTGCCATTCCCCATGCCGTTCTACAGTATTCAACATGTCGCCGATGATGTTGACGGACCGGATCTGAGAAGAACGTGATAACGAGTCCCGAATAGACTTGACTCTGGCATCCCAAGGTTCTTCTCTCTGTGTCTCTGCAGGAGGTTTTTCCAGACGGCTCACTTCTATGTGGAGGAGAGCAGCTCTCCCCGGGTGGTGGCCAATGAGAATATACCAATCATTCCTATACCAGGTAAGCCATATATCCTTCATCATATTCATATAAATGTGATGTTCAAAATACCCACAATTTGATGTCAAAGTATGCTAAGTTTTATTTGCGGTTTTCTAGATCAGCAACTCCCAACCAAGTTAGCAAGCAAGCAAAGAAACTGAAGAATTTAGTAAAATACCAAATTGATAAGTTGATTGGCTAACATACATAGTTAAAAGTGATAGATGAATAACACGTTTTGTGAAAGCAATGAATATATACTTAAAATAGATAGCTAAATGTAAAGCTAACATTTGAGACATTTGAGGTAGTTAGCTAAAGTAAGTTTGACCTGACTTTGGGGGTAAATAGACAAAAAATGTAACCTTGAAATTGAATCCAAGGATTCAAGTGATATATTTCTGCTGATACATGAGCCACTAAATGTTTTCAAATGGTTTTCTCAATGACTTTACATGTGAAATGACTCCGAGAGCACCTTTTGTAGGAATTGTGTAACTGGCTTTTTGTTGCCTTCAATGTCTCAGGCAGGAGTGTAGTGGCAGCTCGTCGATATCAGACGTTACTTTCACAGCTCAGGGACATTTCAAGGCTGTGATATCACAGTTAAAGAGAACAGCTGATGCCCGTATTGGCTCGGCAGTCATTAGGCTTTTATTGCTCGCCTTTTTTCATTCTTTATCCCTTTTGTTTCTTCTTCCCTGTTCTCTCTCTCTCTGTCTGCTCTCTTTTATTTGCTCTCTTTGAAACTATGGCAATTTTCTTACAACACATATATTCTGCTTGACTGACCATGTGCTTGATTGAAGTCCGCAATTGAAAAGGAAATGCAAGAAAATGATGCAATGACGGAAATGCGCAAGAAAATGAATTTCATACAACGGTGGCTTTATGGTGTCAGAAATTGTATCCCTTCATGGATATTTTGCGGACATTTTCATGTTTAAAGTAGAAAATGACAGAACGAGAATGCTGTTAAAAGCATTTCTATTGCACATGGTGCTGTGGGACACGCAAGCATGCATCTGAAAATACCTCTGGACAATTTAATATCCCTTCAAGAAAAAATTGGGCCTAATTAGCCTTCACTTCATTTCAATGTCCAGCTCCGAAGGCCTAATTCACCCAGAACCATTCAAATGAACTGATTAGACTCTCTCTAAGTGACTCTTGACATACAGAGGAGGACATTTAGATAAATGAGCAGATTAACAATCCTGAATTTCACCTTTACGCTGTAACCACTGAGGCAAGTAAGCCCCAGCTGTGAGAGTGTATTGGTTAAGACATTTGCCCGTATCAGCAGCAGTGACAGCTGGGTCCCCTGCACTATTGTCCCAGTGTGATGCTGACCAGCCTTATCAAAGGTCCCCCATGTGTGATTTGGGGCTGATTTGACTCAAATCAGACAGATGCTCCCTTGTATAAATTTTACCCAAATATATTTATTTGTGATCGAGGTCAGTGTGTTTAAACGGCACAGAATTGACTTTTCAGATCTTTTATATTTTACTTTGCATTTTCAAATTGGCCTCCTGGTTGCATTAGGATTTAAAAAATATATATAAATGAAATTGGTTTTGTTCAAAGAAATGCCAACAAGCTTACTCATTCACAGAAAACATGGTTGCTAGAAACACACCCTGATAATGCACTATGAGCCACACTCTAACGGGCACTTTGCTAACTGTTTTTCAACTGTGTTTGACCTGCAGACGACATGGAGGCCATCCCCGTTAAGCAGTTTATTAAACACATAATGGAGCTCTACAAGAACAACCTTCAAGGTTTTTCTGAGGAGTTTGAGGTACATTTTCATGCCAATTCAATGACTATTTCTTGTTTTTGCATTGTTAACAGTTGCTTTATAACTAATGGTGGTTCAACGTTCAGATGGGGAAAACAACTTCTTCAAAGTGACTCATTACAAACTGGTGAAGAGGAGTATATGGACCGATGGGTAACTCGTTGATTGGACAGTTTTGGCAGCTGTCGTTCTTCATCATCAGCAGTTTAGCAAGTCACACAGCATTTTACTGCACCTTACATATTGGTGTTAACTGGTGTCTCAAAGAGATCATAAAGAAATAATTGGCAATGAGTGTTATAAATAGTGTTGTTGGTTTGTACGTGCCATGCATTTCGCTCAATTGATTATTGGCTGGATTGCTTTTTTGATGGTCCACAATCAGCAGATGAATGTAATGGTAGTTTATCATTTCAATTATCTTTAACGATCCATCTATAAATGAAATCCGTTGGTTCTCCTGTTTTGCTTTCACACCACAAACGACGTCTGCCTGGAGCCAAACCGAGACCCTCCTTTGCAGGTGATCTTGGTCTGTTTGTTTGGTCCGCACCAAGTTTCAAATGCGCCTTTTAACACCAACCTTAAATGTCAAGAGTGTATGATTTTTGTGGCATCTAGCCACGAGGTTGCAGATTGCAACCGAGTGAAGACTCCCAAGTGTATCGGAGAGCTACAGTGGCTTTCAGGTAGCGTAAAAAGGTGAAAGACCTTGTAGAGAGCTGTTGAGTCCGTTCAGGGCTCATACTAAGCTAACAAAAACAAAATAATTCTTAGTTTTGGGTGATTATACATTGATGAAAACACATTATTGTAGCAAAAACATAGCATTATATAATAGCATTTGCTATTTTTGCCAATAGATCCCCTAAAGCCTACATACTGGACCTTTTAATGAACCAATTTAAATGGGCATGACGTATGTTTGAATTGAACCAAACAGGTTAGGTGTGGAAGCATCATAAAATTGCAGAAAAAAAAACCCAGCAAAAGTACTTAAATTTTCCTTTTTTCCGGGTTTCAGTAAGTACTGAATCATTCATCTCCCCCTCCACTGTGCTCACATTGTCTGCAAGAGGGCAGACTATGTGTTCTTGTGCAGGGTTTGCTATTTATGAGCAGATGGTTGTGAGGAAGACGGAGAGCCGGATCAAGAGAGACGGAGGTTAATTAGAGAGAGTCTGTCTGCTGGTTGACTGGATGGAAACACATTCTCTGTGTAACCAGGTTAAGGAAAGAGGCAAAAGCTTCGCCCCCAGAGGATTCCTGCTAATTGGGGTCATTTGGTGTGAAGTCCGTGTGCATGATTTTCAAACGCGTCGCATTAAAGATGTATTGGGAAATGATTGTTGGATTTTGAGGGGTGGGTGGGGGCAGCGTGGTGTAGTGAATGAGAGGAGATGACGGCTGTCTTACTGGAGGCCTGAGATCAAGCTCCAGTGGCAGAAAGCATCTGCTCTTCTCCTTGACCGAGATGCTGAATCCCTGCCAGAGGCTCCGCTTTACAGTTTATCCTGAGCTCCTTACGCAAGGGGCAAGTTTGAAAAAAGCAAAAAAAAAGCAATAAAATAAGGAATAAATCTGAGAAACTGTACTTGTTAAGAAATAAAAAACATCCGGTTTCTCTAAAGGAGCCGTAACAGTTATTGAGGGTAATTCCATTACATCTTTTCTCCGTGTTTAATAAAAAATCCATCTCTGTCTATTTCCTCTCTGCAGGAGGTCCAGCGCTGCACGGCGGACCTGAAAATCACTGCAGAACACTCAAATCATCCCGACAACAAGCACAAAAACAGATACATCAACATTGTGGCCTGTGAGTCAGCTGTAAAATCTGATTATGATGTTTACTGCTGCGCGATCCAATTAGGCATTTATAACATGTTTTTCAATCCACACAAATATATCCATAATCTCCCCAGACGACCACAGCAGGGTGAAATTACGAGCCCTTGCGGGGAAAGATGCCAAACATTCAGATTACATGAATGCCAACTACGTGGACGTGAGTGTTTCCTTTTCTTCATGCAGGTTCTGGCTTGGTTTCTCCTTTGTATTAGAACGCTTGTGAAATTCACCTGTCTTGTGTCGACATCTGTATTTATGCTATTGATTAAGGTATCAAAATCACAACGGCGACAGACGGAACACTAAAAAATTGGCCATCTATTTTAAGAATATTGATTTATGCATAAATATTTACAGTTTCTGTCGGCTGAAGGAGTGGATTTCATGACCTACCTGTGTCAGTAAACCAGTCCCATCAGCTATATCAGTGGTTGTGGGTAATTTTTACAATATTGATTGCATCTTACCAGTAAATACATTCCACCACTCTCCTGTTTCAGGGCTACAACCGGCCCAGAGCTTATATAGCTGCTCAGGGTCCTCTCAAGTCAACGTTCGAGGACTTTTGGAGGATGGTGTGGGAGCAAAACACAGGAATCATCATCATGATCACCAACCTGGTGGAGAAAGGGAGAGTACGTTCACTTTCATTTCATTTGTAAAAATACAAAACGTATCCCTTACTGTAATACAGACGTTGTATATCATTTGTTGTCTTTTGTCTCCTTCAGAGGAAATGTGACCAGTACTGGCCAACAGAGAACAGCGAGCAGTATGGAAACATTGTGGTGATGCCAAAAAGCACCAAAGTGCACGCCTGCTACACTCAGCGGCGTTTCCATATAAGGAACACTAAAGTTAAAAAGGTAACTAATGTAGCTATTCATTCATCTCTTACTAAGTTTCTATCTAAAGTCCTCCTTAAGTTAGATTCAAAGTAGTGATTCACTAAATTGGGTTCAAATTTAAGGAATGTCTTCACAAGTTAAGATTTGACTCATTTGTAAATCAGTTGCTTGGAAACAATCAGCAATAATATCCAGTCAAAGGCAATCAGCTAAGTCACACAAGCTATAGCATCATCTTCCTAGAAAATCAAGGGCCAAGCGATAAATTAAATGTATTTTCTAATTCTTAGCAGGCATGACCTTGTTTTATTTATACATAAATACATTAAGAAGTACATGTTGAAACTTTGAAAGAGTGGTGTAACACAATTTATAATTAGAATTGTATTATTTTTAAAAAGTCTTCTTATTTAACATTATTATTTAACATTATTGGTTATGCTATCAAACCTTATTTGGACATAAATTAACTTAGTTAATTCGTTTTTATAGTTCTTCAATCAACTACACAACAGTTACATGTTATATATATATATATATATTTGAATTATTTAGACACATATCATCTCTGTTTGAGAATGAGTTTGAATGTTCCTGCACCTTTTGATTCCACGTCCCCTTGGTAAGTTGTGTTCTCCTCACCATGCTCACACTGCTCTGATGTTCTAGGGTCAGAAGGGGAACCCCAAAGGGAAGCTAAATGAGCGCATCATTGTCCAGTATCACTACACTCAGTGGCCTGACATGGGCGTACCAGAGTACACCCTCCCCGTCCTCACCTTCATCAACCGCTCATCAGCGGCTCGCGCTGCAGACATGGGCCCCGTCCTGGTGCACTGCAGGTAGGGGACTTACCGCGTCACTGAGCTCCTTTTGCTCAATTAATGTTACCCATGAGTGCCAGAGTCTCCTGTTTGTTGACTTGGTTAACAGCTCCCTCTATGGGCCTGCCATTACCCCCGTGTTGCTATGTGTTCTGCTCCTCAGTGCTGGTGTTGGGCGCACAGGAACGTACATCGTCATCGACAGCATGCTACAACAGATCAAGGACAAAAGCACAGTCAGCGTCCTGGATTTTCTCAAACATATCCGCACACAACGCAACTACCTAGTTCAAACTGAGGTAAGAAACCCCCAAAACCTCCCTCGTGTTGTCCTTCTTTTACAATGAAACGTGCATTTGTGATTGAAGATGGATGAGGAGTAATGAAAGCTGTTCAGTTTGATGCTAAAGGTTCAGATGAAGGATTGTGAGGTCATCTATGATACCTGTCTGTAACTGTGATGTCATGTTTTTCTGGCTCTGTTTAAGTTTTCACCGCTAAATTTAGTTTGAAAGTTTAAATAGCCTTCCAACTTCCAAACAATTGATTTATTCTAATCCAATAAACCATGTAAAAGTGAGGGCTTCAATTACTTGTTAATTTGCAGATTCAAATGAATAATATGAAATATAATTAACTAATAAATGATGATATATTATTATATAATAAACTATGTGACGGTAAATTAGCCTCATTAATTTTAGTAGCTTACACATTCATGCATCCAGAGTTTTTATTCAGTTATATAATGTATATGATTCTGAAATGAGTACTTACATTTAGTACTTTATGTATTATTTGGTGCTAACACTTGATGTACCTTTACTTGAGTAAAACTTCCAGTGCAGTTTTTAATTAGTTTTCATTTTACAACACTTTTCCCAATTACCATTTTATTATCACACATTGTTGTTATAATGCTTATTTTGGCCACAAGAGGCTGAAGTGTATAACTACTTAAAGCATTCATGTTTTCTTCCACTGGAGATTTAATTCTGATAATCTGCTAACACCCAATACATCAACCATCTCTTTAGAAGGCATGTAGAAATTAAAACTCACCATGAAGACAATAAGAATGCTTTCAGTCTTATTTAGGGTTAGTGATCCATTTCTGCCTCTTGTGGCCGAAATGAGTATCACACCAACAAACCCTTATATATATAATAATATTATAAAAATATATTTTTTCTTTCAAGTTGTTTTTTTATTTTGTATTTAAGTCATAGCCACAGGAGAGAAAACAATTTAGATTAGATTTGAGCATCAAAATATATATTTTTTTCCCACTTGCCTCAGGCTTCCGTGTACCTAACTGCCGTGAAAAACTGCTGTAATTATATAAAAATGAATACATTTCATGATAGCAATTTCAGTTTTAAAGATGTATTGGATTTTTTTCACTGGGTTATTTTTTTTCTTCATTTTGTCTGTATTTATTCTTATGATTATCTCTTTCATAATAAACTTTTGTTCTCAAAACCGTCTTCCCTCAGGAGCAGTACGTTTTTATCCACGATGCTCTGATGGAGACCATCATGAGTAGAGACACCGAGGTTCCAGCCTGGCAGCTGCACAGTTATGTCAACAGCATCCTCACGCCAAATTCAACAGGCCGCACGCTGCTGGAGAAGCAGTTCAGGGTGAGTAAACCTTCTGGCCGTCCGACTGGTACATTTAGACGAGCTGTCACCGCCTGCAGTGGCGCCGCCAGCTGTAATCAAGTCTGTCTTTGAATCAGAAGCTTGTCAGGAAGGCACTCGGTGGCTTTCCAGGTCTAGACAGGAATTGATTGAAAGCCTCTCGGATGTTGGCTGTAATAAAGTCATGTCTGTCACCCCTGCTGGCTTATGCGAAACTTGATAAATGTTTCATCGAGCTCCTGCTCCGTCAACATCAGGGAGACTAATTGCTTACACACGTCACCTCCACCCGATCTTCACATGCTCAAAATTCATGTGAGAGATTTTCATGTTAATCTTGGGTGTTAAACAACATTGTATCTCATGATTATTAATGAACAGCGACTCTCAGCACTTCTTTTGGAGTTTGTGAACTTCTGGTCTTGGCTTTCTGTCTCCCCAGCTGTTGACTCAGTGCAACGCACGTTTTGTGGAGTGCTTCAGTGCCCACAAAGACTGCAACAAGGAGAAGAACCGCAACTCCTCAGTGGTTCCCTGTGAGTATCTTCTCTTTTACCGCAGCGCAGCGACGGTGGAGCGGAGGGTTTAGAGAACCGAGGTCATGTTGAATATGCAAAACCACGGCGGTCTGCATTCATGGGTGTCAATAGGGGTGGTTATAGTGGGTTTTCATAGAAAGTATGTAGATGTTGCTGTCTTGAATTAATTCATAAAGCAACAATATGTCTACATTTTGAGGATACAATATTACATTTGTACATTTAAAAGGGAATCTGTTCTGTTACTTTTGCTTTGTTTTAAAAATGAAAGAAAGTAAGCATCAGCATTTCCTCATGTACTATTAATCCCGTTTTTCAGACTGTACATTATTGAAGACTATTCCTTATCCAATATTACAATCTCCATAATCCTATAAATGAATCTCTCTATGTGTTCCCTGCACCCTGACAGGGAAAAGGCTATGCTTGTTGTTATAGCAACAGCAAGCCTGGTAATGAATGTGTGCATTATCAGCCAGCACATGATTACAGAGGCCTGTGTTTGTGATTTAAAGTGTTTTATTCTCTATCTCTCCGCAGCGGAGCGGGCGAGGGTCGGACTTACCACTCTGCCTGGAATGAAAGGAACAGATTACATTAATGCATCCTACGTGATGGTACGGTTGATAGGCTGTTTTTTTTATCCTTGCTCATTGTTCTGTTGTTTTTTGGAAGAACTTTATTGATAGGTCTGATCACATTTGTTTTTTAAATAATCCGTATTGTGTCAGTTTGAGTTCTCTGAGCTTTAGAAAGGCTAACAGTTCTCCTCTGTCACCTCAGGGTTACTTCAGGAGTAATGAGTTCATCGTTACCCAGCATCCTTTGCCCCACACCACCACAGACTTCTGGAGGATGATTTGGGACCATAATGCTCAGATTATTGTCATGTTGCCTGACAACCAGGGCCTGGTAAGTAACCCTGGAAACATCATACTGGACTTGTGGTCTTTATGTTTTATTTTATTTACCCTTTGGGCCTCGATCTTGTCTGACCTTGTCTTTGCTTCTCTGCAGGCTGAGGATGAATTTGTTTATTGGCCAAGTCGGGAGGAGGCCATGAACTGCATTGCCTTCACTGTCACACTCATCAGTAAGGACAGACTGTGCCTCTCCAACGAGGAGCAGATCATCATCCACGATTTCATCCTGGAGGCCACGCAGGTACCCGAAGCTCTGCTTCGTCACATGCACCAAACTCACACACTCGTTTTCACCATGTTTTGATTATTGTGCTTATATTCTCTGACTCTTGTGTGCGACAGGACGACTACGTTCTGGAGGTGAGACATTTTCAGTGCCCTAAATGGCCCAACCCAGACGCTCCTCTCAGCAGCACCTTTGAGCTCATCAGTGTCATCAAGGAGGAGGCCATGACTCGGGACGGACCCACTATTGTGCACGATGAGTACGTTTATGTGTATTTGAAGTCCACTTGTACCTGAGATCTAGGTGTAGACTAGTCCAGCATTTCTAATCCACTAGATATGAATCATGCTGTTTGTCTTTACTATTCCTGGACAAACTTACTATAGCATCTGGATCTGTATTGAAAGGGTTAAGAAGTGATTAAATAATCCTGGTATGTTTGATTACCATTGATTTGCCCTTGTTAAAGGGACAGTGTGTAGGAATTACTCCCATCTAGTGGTGAAATTGTATTTTGCATTCAAATGAATAGTGCTCTCTGGCTTTGATGCAACTACGGTAACCGTTATATATACCAAGAAGCTATGACAACATGTCATCCAATACCACTTCACCAGCTCTCTTTCAGGTGATGGGATGATGTGTGAACATGTATAATAATTACTAATATTTACAATAGATGCTAATGTGATGAGATGCTAATTGCTAACAAGTATTCGCTTGTCTCACAAATTTTGTCCTTTGATATATTGTTAAATAAAAAAAATAGTCACAATGGCAACTGTACACGTAAAAATGTCTGCCACTCTTGATATTCCAGCTATTTGAATGGGAATGTCCATTCTACTCCTATTTTCTATGATCCGGCCTCTGTGCTGCCATGGTTATAGTGGCAGTTACGACATTTTTTTATTATAATTACTATTACATTCTGTATTTATTTCTGTCTATTTTTCTTATCTCATGCCCTCCTGGCATGTTAGTGTGAAGGTATGTACTTTACACTGTTTCTAATTGTCAGTTTGTAAACTGCTGAATGCTAAATGCAAATGCTAAGGTGTTTACTCCAGGCCAGTTTTTTTTAAGGTGGACCAGCTATTCTCAATTTAGCAACAAGCCACTCCTGTGAATTTTCTCAGCACTCCCCGGATTGTCAAAGCTTAACATTATGTTAATAACTTCCGTCTGCAATGAGGAGACAGGAAGCCGGTCTTTTAGACACAGAGTCGTCCCACAGAACTGATTTTGAACGTTTCCACTCAGGTATGGAGCCGTGTCAGCAGGCATGCTCTGCGCCCTGACCACACTGTCCCAGCAGCTGGAGAACGAGGGGGTCGTCGACATCTATCAGGTGGCAAAGATGATCAATCTCATGAGGCCGGGAGTCTTCACTGATATAGTAAGTTCACTTTTATGTCAAATAGAAACACAAGGGATTTGTGGTCAATATGTAACAACCGGGAACAATGAAACCTCAAATGTAAATACCAGCAGACGTAGTGGAGCTTTTAGCAGCTCAAGAGCTGGATATTTCCCTCGGGAGATGGAGGAGACCCAAATCAGAGCTAAAAGGCACTGCAACGAATGTCTGTAATAATGCTTTAAGCATTTAAACAATTAAGACGTTGCTCACACCAAACCACGAGGTTATGTAGGGTGTTAATCAAAACACTGAGCTAAAAGAGGCTCAAAAGCTCCAGAGAGATGCAGTTTGGTTCATCACTGCAAGTAGCATCTTTCACATCTGTCATTTCTCAGTTTCTATGATGTGATGTTGTCAACCTATGGTGTGTTTGTGTCTGTGTGCACAGGAGCAGTACCAGTACCTTTACAAAGCCATGCTCAGCCTGATCGGGAACAGAGAGTGTGGCCTGAGCCCCCTGCACATGGACACTAACGGGGTGGTGGTGATGGCCGACGAGTCGGACCCCGCCGAGAGCATGGAGTCGCTCGTATGAGGACGTACTCGCAGGCACTTAACAGACAACTCAAGAACTTTTCTGAGGCCTTTTTTTGCCAGACTATTGATTACATGAATTACCTTATTACTTTTTATACTGATAAAAGTTTTTTGATATTTATGTTTTTGTCCTTTATTTCTCGTCTTAAATGTTTTCCTGCTGAGCGTTTGCACCTGTTCAAGTCGACACGAGGAAAAAGCAGCTCTGTCCAGTTTGCACTATACTATCAGTGTTACTGCCTAAATCCGGGGAGTGAAGACGCTTCACAGTTGAGTCGCGGCGTCGACGACGCCACCGGGATGTCTTGGACCGCGTTGAGGCAAACCTTGAAGCATGAAGACCAGTTAAAGCGAAACACTCCCAATAATGTCTGGAAATAACAAAAAAAACCCATCACATTACGACTCAGCCCAGCACGCATTATGTCACTTTGTCACCTCAATCAAACAAACTGCTCTGAGGCTCCACTCCACCTGGGTGAAGCTCTTTATCACACGTTAAGAGACTATTACCTGCTTAATATTCATATACTGTCCAAATATCTCACTGCTGTCTTGTAAAATGTACTTATGAATTATTTTGTTAAAGTGTGTTACAACATCTAATGTGAACATGTATTGCTTTTTACAGGGATTTATATTATTATTTTGTTTTTAATATATATATATATATCCCATATAGCCAGCCGATGTTTTCTTATTTTTTTGTGCTTTTGCCTATTTGTCCACTTGGCTTGGGGTAGAATCATGTTTTTTGAGATCATCATGAAAGCTCTACAAAACAATTTTTTTTTTATGCCATAATTTCCCGCCAGCTTCTCTAACCTCATCTGTCGCAGCTCAGCTATGAACATGTGTAACGGGCAACACAGTAAAATGTCTACAAAAAGTATTCACCCAACGCAAACTTCCATGTTTTAAAAAAAAAATCAATTCACTGTGGATGTAATTATGATTTCTTTTTTGTTGCTGATCAATAGAAGAAACTAATTTTCAAGGATAAACAAGCATCTACAAATCAATTTAAATTGATTAAAAAAAAGAGACTCACCCCTTTAAGGACAAATGCAGTGAGTCTAGGACAGGTTTGTATATATCAGTAAAGGGTCTATCACATCACCCTTTAATGAGGACTCTGAGCTAACATGTCCCACCACTCATTCTGGACTGAGGACTTGGCCACTCCTGGACATTATTTATTTTCTTTTTTTGTTTTGGGTTTCTTTAAGGCATTCTTGTGAAACTGTGGCTTTAAACACTCTTTTTTGAGGATGATTTTAAGAGATGTCCCATACGTCTAGAATTCATATAATCGGATTAGGGATATACAGTGCCTTGGAAATGTTCTTATATCCTTCCCCAGATTAGTACCTGTCAGAAAACCTTTTTTGAAGTATTTGTTTGTTTTCATGGTGCCGTTTCTGCCAGGAAATGGACTAAAAAGCTTGAGGTCTCCTTAACTTGTCACTTGATTACACTCAGTTGACCTTCATTCAACTTGTAAAGAAGTGTATATATATATATCTTTGCAGCTGTGAAGCTTTTTCTTTTGATCAGTGTATAAAAATAAAAGATCCAAAATACATCCACTGTGATTTAAAGTTGTAAATAAATCAAACATGAAAAGATCTAAAAAGAGGTGAATACTTTCTAATAGGCGCCGTGGCTTCTTGTTGGGGAGAGTGATGCTTTATTTGTAACCAAAGATGTGGTTCCAGTTTGCAACATGAACGTGGTTTTGTCCCGAGATCTATTTAATCAACTAGAAAATCAGCATTGTTGAATCTTGCAGTACGGAGGTGTGAACTGAACGAGAGTGAAGCATGTTTCTGCTCCAGCTTCAGGAACTTACCGTAAATAACCAGAGGACTTGATTTTTAAACTCTGACTGTAAAATACATTTGATTTGGGCTGATATTCTGTCTTGGCACTATTTTGTGACTATTTCCTATTTAATTATAAGCCCTTGTCAACCCTGAACATCCCTCTTTCTTGACTGATTCATGTGTATCCTCATACTATACTCTCTGATCTACTTCTCTCACAAAGGGGAGTTTGCTAAATTCAGTGAAAACTCTCCAACATTTGGAGAAAATCCAGATTGCTGATCACTTAACTCTCCAACAACACTTTTGTTTTTGCAACAATGGTTTTCTTTTTTTCTTTTTGTATGATTGCAAACGGCCTTTCTGTTCGATAATCCTTGTCGAGTACTGTGGCCGCACACATTAACTTAAAAAAAGAACAAATGTCTTTGACTTAATGTAATATTTGTGATCATAGAAGTCTATATTTTCATACAAAGATTTGGTTTCTATAGTGGCCCAGATTGTACTTCTGTGGGAAATGTATTATCCACATCCCCACAGCGAAACCCCCACAGTTCCGTCTGCCCCCTTGAGGTCCGTGCTGATATTTAAACCAGATAGTTCTGGACTGGATTTGCTCAACGGTCCAGGGACCCAGTTTGTTGGCCTCTGTGCATTTCCACCACGTTGCTAGTGAAGTCTATTTTGTAACTTAAATAAATAATAAAATGGTTTTGTCCATCATATCACATGTTTGTATGATAGTATCATAGCCATGTATTTCTATGATGCTATCATACACTACATTATAGTGTAATAGTGTTATTTAATAGTTGTATTGCTATTCATGAAATAAAGTTTGGGTTTGGGTGCACAGCATCCTTGTATTACATGGAACTGCTGATTGAGATTCCACTGAAAGTAAGCAGCCTGTTGGTGCCTTACCACCATACCTTCATTTAGCCTATATTTCAGGCGAGACTGTCTCCACACTAAGACACATCATGATAGTTTTAAAACACTGGTCTAAGCTCTTTCTCCTATTTTGGTGCACCTGGTCTCCTTTTGTAATAATGCATATTTAACCCCAACAGTGTAATGCACAATCACAATATTCACCTCTCTTTTTTCCAGGACAAACTGGGCTATGAGGATATGTATGCTGCAGTGACGGCACACTAATGTATAAATGGTTAAATCACCCTAAATACACAAGAAAAACAAAATGGAAATCGAATGTATTCAATTCACAGATAATATAGAGAACAATACTGTCGGCATTTGAGATTTGTTCTTGTGTAATTTGTGTAAAAACTAAATATTATTGTGATTATTGTAGCCTACTTCTGCTATGAAAGGCCAGATTCTGTTTGTTTTACTGTTGAGAGAAAAAAAACCTGTTTAGCCTGTTAACTCTACTTAAATGAGTAACTGATGGATGCGAGGAAATGAAAAGAATGGGACATCCTGAATTCATTTATTTGATGAAATTTTGTGTGTTTTCAATAACACATGCTTGAAACAAAGTTGTGATTTATCAAATGCATGTCTCTTCTAATTGGTTGGTTCAATATATTATACAGTGTTGCAGAAATGGTCGGGAATGTTGATTTATGCACATATTCACTCTTCTCACGATTTATAGATGAGGCCTTTTGTGAATGGGGTAACCATGGTTTGTCATTTTTAAAAAGTTTCCCCAGAACAGAAGTTTTGGAAACACTGCATTACAATATGATCCAGGTGTGAGGATTTGTGTTTTATTTATTATTTTGATGAAATACTACTCAGTATTGAGCTTGCTGCTCAAACAGCCCAAATGTACCTGATGCTAGGATGGGATGGATGTCGTGTTATTCCGTGTTATCTTGTGTGGCCTCCGAGATCCACACTGTTATGCATACATGCCCAGTCAGCAACAATCCGCCTCTGATTCGTCGACAGACTTATCCCAATGCATCATGGGATACATCTTGCCCTCTGTAGGCTACAGATGAAGGCTAATGACAGCAACCCCTTTCAACATGGATACATGAATAACTAACAGAAGACAATTGTTGTAGGATGTTTTTGTTTTAAGAAATCTCTTTTAAAAAATACTGATGTTCCATGTTGTTTTAAAGCTTCCAGAAGGGACACGATTGCACCGGAACCCTCATCGGAAAGCTACAGCGGTGGTGAAGTAGAGGCAAAGAGAGCTTCTAGACTGCAACGCTCCAAGGATATTCTAAAAATACAGTACTTTGATTTAATTTTAATTTCTAGTATATCTGTCTATTATCTGTAACTGCTAATCCCACTCAGGGTCGCTGGGTGGGGGGCTGGAGCCGACCCCAGCTGACATTGGGGGAAGGCGGGCCCTGGACAGAATGAGACATAGGGACAGAGGCTCACGTTCACAGCTACTGGCAATTCAGAGTCATCAATTTACCAATCCTGCAAGTCTTTGGAATGTGGGAGGAATCTGGAGAGAACATAGGTAATCATGAAACTATCACTGTATTATAAGCCATAAAATAGTCATAGGGCTATGATATTATAGTATGCCATAAAAATCCTATTACTAACTATAGTATTGCCTGCCAAAAAAGGTCTGAAAAAGTTACATTCATTTATATCATTTATAATATGGTGTAGAAATGTCATAATATAGCATGACATTAAAATGTTGTAAAACTATAGTATGTCATACAAAATAAATAAATCATAGCCATAGTCCAAACTGTAAAAAAAATAGTATGCTATCAACTGCTGTAAAAATAAAAATAATCTTAGTATAGTATGTCATACAATATATCAATAAGTCATAGTCTGAAAAAAAAGTTTAGTAAGTCAAAAAAGTTTAGTAAGTCAAAAAAGCTAAAAAAACAAAAATAGTATGCCATCAAGTGCCATGAAAATGTAAAAAACAGTCATAGTATATTATGTCATATAAAATGTCATAAATAAGTCTTACAAAAGGATGTCATACAAAATGTCAATAATGAGTCATAGTCCGAAAAAAGAAATAGTTTAGCAAGCCAAAAAAATCAAAAGTATGCCATCATTTCGCATAAAAACGTCAAAAGAAAATAAAGATCATAGTAGCCTATAGTATGTCATACAAAATGTCCATAAAAAAATAGCCCCAAAAATGTAATAATTGTTTGCCATAAAAAATATAAATCCAATCATAGTATAGTATGCTATAAAAATGTCACAGAAAAAATCATAAAAAAGATAGCGATTGCAAGTTAAAACGTTTTTAAAGACGGCGTCTATCAGAAAAGATCAAAAACAGGTGAATACTTGTTCTTTTTTTATTTTGGCTGCATCTCTGGAACGGTACATCGTAGAGATTCAGACCAAAGACTGGTGTGTTCAGAAGGGTCGAATTAGGTCAGACGCCTCCCACTCTAGAGCCTCTATGGCCCTCCGTTCCTGAGGTATGAGCAAAAATGTAAACATTGGGTTAGGGTTTAGGGTTTGGGTAAGCGTTAGGGTTGGGGTTAGGGTTTAGGGTTGGCTTATGTCAAAAAGAACCAACTAGTACGGTGGCGAGGGTTGGCCGGGGATCTTAAACGCTGGCTTAAGTCATGGAGAACCAGCTAGCACGGTGGCAAGGGTTTGCCGGGGGGTTTAAACGCTGGCTTATGTCATGGAGAACCAGCTAGCATGGTGGTGAGGGTTGGCCGGGGGTTTTAAACACTGGCTTTAGTCATGGAGAACCAGCTAGCTCGGTGGTGAGGGTTGGCCGGGGGTTTTAAACACTGGCTTTAGTCATGGAGAACCAGCTAGCTCGGTGGTGAGGGTTGGCCGGGGGTTTTAAACACTGGCTTTAGTCATGGAGAACCACCAAGCACGGTGGCGAGGGTTGGCCGGGGGTTTTAAACACTGGCTTTAGTCATGGAGAACCAGCTAGCTCGATGGTGAGGGTTGGCTGGGGGGTTTAAACACTGGCTTTAGTCATGGAGAACCACCAAGCACGGTGGCGAGGGTTGGCCGGGGGTTTTAAACACTGGCTTATGTCATAAAGAACCAGCTAGTACGGTGGTGAGGGTTGGCCGGGGTTTTAAACACTGGCTTTAGTCATGGAGAACCACCAAGCACGGTGGTGAGGGTTGGCTGGGGGTGTTAAACACTGGCATTAGTAATGGAGAACCAGCGAGCACGGTGGTGAGGGTTGGCCGGGGGTTTTAAACACTGGCTTTAGTCATGGAGAACCAGCTAGCATGGTGGCAAGGGTTGGCCGGGGGTTTTAAACACTGGCTTTAGTCATGGAGAACCAGCTAGCACAGTGGCGAGTGTTGGCCAGGGGTTTTAAACACTGGCTTATGTCATAAAGAACCAGCTAGTATTGTGGTGAGGGTTGGCCGGGGATTTTAAACACTGGCTCTAGTCATGGAGAACCAGCTAGCATGGTGGCAAGGGTTGGCTGGGGGTTTTAAACACTGGCTTTAGTCATGGAGAACCAGCTAGCACAGTGGCGAGTGTTGGCCAGGGGTTTTAAACACTGGCTTATGTCATAAAGAACCAGCTAGCATGGTGACAAGGGTTGGCCGGGGGTTTTAAACACTGGCTTTAGTCATGGAGAACCAGCTAGCACAGTGGCGAGTGTTGGCCAGGGGTTTTAAACACTGGCTTATGTCATAAAGAACCAGCTAGCATGGTGACAAGGGTTGGCCGGGGGTTTTAAACACTGGCTTTAGTCATGGAGAACCAGCTAGCACAGTGGCGAGTGTTGGCCAGGGGTTTTAAACACTGGCTTATGTCATAAAGAACCAGCAAGTACGGTGGTGAGGGCTGGCCAGGGGTTTTAAACACGGAATGTCATAAAAAACCAGCTAGTACGGTGGTGAGGGTTGGCTGACAAATGCTTATGTATATATATATATATATAGTGAAGTATGAATATAGTATGAATATGAATATAGTGAAGTATGCCCTATATATATAAATATATATATATAGGGCATACTTCACTAACTACACTTTTTTGACTATAAATCTTCTTATTGTACCATATTCATATTTTTAATGGCATATTAATTTTTAGGACCTAGTTTCATAAACTATGACTTTTTATTTCTTAGAATAACTAAAACTATAGAATAACTTTTTCATGAGACTTTTTATGGCATACTCTGTACGTGTGTGACAATTTCATGGCATACTGCACTCTGACTTGCAACATTAACTTTTATATTCATAAAACATTATGTAATTCATTGCATAATTCAAAAGGTTAAAAAAATCGTCTCTCGCTTTGGATTATCATACATCATTTTTAGTTTTTTTTTAATAATAAGTACCCGTAGGGATCACCAGAAGCACTATGACTTAACCATGACTTAACCTCTCGTTTATGACTTAGAGAGAAAGCATATTACACACGCAGTTCAGTGTCTACAATTGGGTCTCAGTGGAAATGCAGCTAATAAACATGACAGCAGATGCACATGTACAGTAATTTTTATTTACCACAGCCACAGCTCTTGCATATTACAACTGTAGGCTTTCATAAGGCAAAAGCAAGAATGAATCCACCAGCTAATTCACACAGAAAACAAAGCGTTTGGGGAGGGTGGGAACCCATAGGCATGCAGCGATGGCTCAGAATGCAATGTACAGCATTTTATATTTATATATATATTTATATAATATATACAAAACAACAGTGAGACCCAAACAAATGCCAGACATCTCATTCTACACAATTACAGAACAAAGACGGACCAACTTTTTTTTTTTCTAATAAAAAAAAATATTTTTTGCTCTTTTCTCTGTAAAAGTGCAACTCAATTAAAATAGAACCTGTTTCAAGGCCTTTTAATGTTGAAATAAAAATAGAATCTCCCAGGTTATCAAAATGGACCTATGAGAATATTGCATCTCTAGAATACCCACTCGTCGAAGTTCATGATTCCTGTTGAATCGTGTCTAATTAGTAATTGAGATAAGATCACATAGCATTGACACATGATAAAAATGCAGGTCTGGACTTACTGTCGATGTTAATAACAGTGAGTAGACGACAGTGTATCTGTAACAGCCGTAAACAAATACAGAGGTTTATTTTCAGTTTGAAGCAGTTGGCATTCACTTAAAAACAGACAAGACAAAGAAAAGGGTCCACACACTCATCATCACGACAATGTACCATTAATGAATGTAGAATACGACAAAGAAGCGCCATATAGGATTGCATTGGACAGGGACACACCTATTAATCTCACTCAACATCGCCAAACAAATGGTTCTCCATATTGCTTAGTAACACATAGAAATGAATTTAGAAATTAATGAATCAAAGATAGGTGCTATCTTTTATCATGACACAGCTAAACTGCCAATCATGGTTATTTTTTAAACATTTTTATTTTTGATTTTCCTCAGTATAAGCACTATTTTTATAGTTAATAGTTCCTTCATAGGCATTTCGAGCTGACAAAGAGGTCCTAGAGTGGCTATCTGAGTTGGTACATGCATCGGTAACCAGGCTAAAGTCAAAAGTGTGAAAGGGGGGGGTCAGGGTGAAGGGGGTTCAGGGTTGGAGTGTCGGTGTACGGGCTCTAGTCGTCGTCTTCGTCCTCCTCGTCGCTGTCCTTCATGGAGATGCCCTGCATGCCTCCTTCCCTCACTGAAGCCGTGGCCTCCTCCAAGGTCAGTCGGTTGCGCACCGTGTCATACATCTTACTGTTCAGGGTGGAGTCAAGGACACCCTGAAGGCGAAAGTCCCGGTACTTCTTCTACAGGAGGCCAGAGAGACAAATCAGTACAAGGTGGATGCAAAGAACTGCGTTGGGTGGGGGTTCACACAAACGTGGCAGGCGTTTCCTGTTTTACCTTCGTGATCCTGATGAGGATCTTGAGCTGGTAGACGTGGAGCTGCTGATCCATGCGTTCAGTGAGCCAGGTCCCCAGCAGGTTCATGGTGGCAGTGTACCATTGCTGAAACACATAAACACAACGCTCTCCAGCAAAACACACACTCACACACATACTCAAGACATCATGACATAAAACTAACCTTTACGACAAACATAAAGAACTAACACATATGGTTCACGTGAACATTCAAGCATCACTTGCTAGCAGATTTAGTACAGATGAGGCTACGATTTGTTTTGCCCATGTGATCAAGAATTAATTCAAGTTAACAGGCTGCATTAATGTTAGAATAAAGTCATGCTAAAAAGAGCGATAAGAAGGTACAATAAAGTTTGTTTCAAACAATTCTTTTTACCATGCAATAAAAATATTTGACGCTACAATTGCCTTCCGCCTTCATTTAGTGCCTTTTGAAGCACCTGAAAACATAAAGATTTATCTATCTGAGGTTGTGTTATGAAGAATTTAGCACTCAAAAAGTGAGTGAAGTTGCTCCATCAGGACTGTGTGGGAGTTTTCTCAGAGAAAGAAATATCTAAAAGTCTCCTGGCCCAAGCTTCATATTGAGCATGCAGACATGAGAGTGGTATCTGTCGATAAGTGCTTTTCCCCAAAGGTGGAGCTGGTTCTGTAATGTAAGATAGAGCGCATGTAAGAAGCTCACTGAGAAAACATGTTTTCACTGCCTTAAAATTCTTAAAATATTACAGTTCAAAACAAGATGTTGTTTGGCTTCTCGTCATCCCCAACATTAGTGTAGAACCGCGGGTAACTAAATCTGCCATTTTAAGCCAAACTATATAAGCACGGTTGAGAAACATAGATTTATGTCATTGTGACCGTAAAGTGTGATGTTTGACTGAGTTTGGGCATGATGATGTTTAGTAGTCTCAGTTAGTAGCTAATCACTGCCTTTTTAACACATGTAAAACCTTCAAAATTCAAGAGTGGTGTATTTACTCAGGTACTTTATGATGTAGAGCAAAACTGTAAAATCACTTGTGCTTGTAGTAACCACAGACCTTATTACCTATATCTACACCAGGCATCTAACCAAAAACAAATTCATGGTGCATTTAGGTGATTTAGAAAGCTTGGAATTCCTAGTTTCCAGAAATATCAAACAGGTTACTGTAAACTGACGAGAAAAAAATATTTTGAGCATAACACACACATACACATAAAAAAAGATTGCGCTTTACTATTCACTAAGATATATAAAATGTGACCATAAAGACAAATTAAATTAAATAATATTTACTAAATTGAGCTGACTTTCTTGAATTAGGGCTTTACTGTTTGTTTAAGTAATGTTGCCAACACACACACACAGACACACCATGAGTGTCACATCCACACACAGCAAAGTACACTTATAGCAATCTGAAGAGCGGAAAAGAGCTATTTTGCTCAGGCGACTGATCCTCCTGCTACTTGAAGAAAATAACCTGGAGGAGGTCATAAAGCATCGACGAGATGTATCCGCCTCAAACTGTAATTACCCTTTGATATACAGAAAAGGTTCCACAAGTCAATATTTTATAAAAGCTGCATGGCCCGTCAATTATTGAAGGCAATTACTTAGCCTTTTATTTATAATGTATTCAAGTAGAAACGCTGAGCTGGATTTAAATACCCTACACTGAAGATGGGAAATTACTGTATGGGGAATTAAAATTATAGCTTTGACACAAATTCATTAGCAAAAGAAAAACAGAATGAGAGTGAGTAAATGGTTAGCAGGCAGGGAGCAGCGGTGCTATTTTCTTGTACCTTTTCTCTTCGTCGCTTTGAGTGGCAATTTCCCAGACAGATTTCAGTTTTAAAGTTACAAGAGAACAGCACCCAGGTCTAACAGAAACAGTTTTTTCGTACCTCCAATTTCAAGAAAAATAAATCAACTTTGTACATGTGAGTAGGCAGCAACACAGGGGGAAAAAAAGGGGTTTCTTTAGCCCCAAATTAAGAAGTGTGAGCTTTTCATTAGTTTGGTTGGTGAGGTTTAGTTTTGAGTCGAGGTTTCTTTAGATCATGATTTAAGTGAATGGTTGAAAGGTTTGAACTTGAGGCCGGATATGCAGATGCCTGTCCACTTCACAGTCGAGTTGAGCGTGCAGTGCATGCAGACCTCGCAGGTGGGTGCGTGGCAGAGTACGTGCTAAGGAATACTGCTTATGTGCAAATGAGGCAGAGCTCTGAGGAAGAGGGTCATGCTAGAAGATGTACAGAGGAAGATTATTTGACTCTAAAATCATGCCAACCAACATAATGTGATAAAACAACGCAACACTAGAGATAAGTGCCACTTTTTTTTTTTTTTCTAAATAGAGGAGGCAGCAGGAATGGTGTTAATCAGAAAAAGAGGAGATAAAAGGGATTGAAATTAATTAGTGAAGGAGAGAGAGATAAAGTAGAGCCTACGCAACAATCTAGGAAGTGATTTTCATATGCATGCAAATGGATGAATGGAGATGCATTCAAATGAAAGAGAAAAACATAGACATCCTTGAACTGAGGTGTAGTTTTAAAGGCTGAGACTGAAACATTCACAGCTTGAGGAATCTCTTAGAAGAATTTAACATGGGTAGAATGTGGGCTCTCTGGGGCCACACGGAGGACACGAGGGGGGGAAACTCCACACTAGAAAAAACTGACAACACAGACGGAGACAGGGGGGGCTTACGTGGACCTCAAAGACAAAAGCAGACCCACTTCACAACACTCCTCGCTCCAGAACAAACAAACAAAAACAAAAAAAAATCATATTTATCTGGCACAAGACTCTCGCTTTTCCAGCCAAACACACACAAGAAACAAAAACAAAAGGGAGACTTCTGAGTGTCTCTCAGACATAAAAAAAACTTTACGCCACTGCCTCACAGAACTGAGAATGTGTCAAACAACACAAAGCCTTCACACACCCGTAGAGACACAGGTCTGTACAAATAGGTTCTGAATGACATGAAGCACACACATCACAGCATTATGTGTTGTTCGAATCACACATGGCAGGACACATTACTCTCAATGTATCCCGTTAGGATTATGTTTTTGTAAGACAGTGCTCTCTTCACCCTCAAACACACTGGTTCCCGAACTTTGTTAGCCGTGTCGTGCTAACGCATGACCCCCCCATAACACAGGTGTTGTACTTCTATTAACCGTGAGCTGTAAAACCAGATGATTGCTACGTCTTGGGAGTCCCGCAGGCTGTTGCACCAGGGAGAGCAGTAAAATAGAAGCTGGGAAGTTGTAATATTAGATATTTTTTTGCTTGAAAACTAACGATTGTTAATGAAAAATAAGTTGGCATTTACTTTTCTGTCAGTTGAAAAAATTAATGAATCAGCTCTAAAGATAACACTGTGAGAAGAATGACACCTTCCATGTGAGTCACTTCTAATTATCTGTCGACAGTAACGATGGAAGAACCAGAGATGTGTTTGTCTTGGGGGGATTTTTTATTATTTTTTTGTTTAATGACCATTTGCATTAGTTATTTATGTGTGATATCTATCCTCACGCATCCTCAGCGATCGGTAAATTATTTTTGTGTTATTAATGTTGACAAATATGTGTGGTAGCATCTATTATGATGCTTCACACAATAATGTATATTTACTTTACTTACGTAATTACATTCTCTCCCATTTCATCAGAATGATCAACGACGTAAAACCTTATGCTCTGCTCCCATGTTTTCATTAGGCTTACATCCAGATGGTGCAATTATAAAAAGTAGCAAGTTTGACGTATATGTAAAGTATAAAGTGTTGACTTTATACTCAAACTGGTGCAACAGGCTGCTGAAAGTCGTTCACAAGAAAAAGCAAAGATTTAAAAAAAAAAGACGCTGTAAATCATCTCATGACCCTTCAGATTGATCTTTGCGACCACGCAGTGGGATCTTGACCCCCAGGTTGGGAAGCACTGCTCTAACACAGCAAGGGTATGACATGTCGGCCTCAGTGTTTGACATCATGATGTCATCCTGGCCCATCCAGCAGTGCATCCGTCACCCAGCATATGTTGATTTCACAGAGAAACCTGCATGGGTGCTCCACTGTGGACTGAGGCCAAGAGGGTCATGTATTAGGAGGCTGACATGCTTTATGTGCAATGAATCTGAAAGCAGTGATGAGCGAAACATACATACATACATATACATATATATGTATGTGTTTAGCTCATCACTGCCTTCAGATACATTATACATGTGTTGGTGTGCTGCTATGTGATCACTATCCGATAGTTCTGTTCTTTCCAGAGAGCACTGCTTCAGATAATCCTTTTTTTTTTTTTTTTTTTTTTTGAGGATGCTTTTATGGACTCTTTGTAAATAAAAGTTTCCTTTTTTTTAATACACAAAGGCCCAAAAGCACTGTGGCAATGCACACCAGACTGCAGAGGGCAGCAGCTAAGGTTTAGAGAGACAGAAAGACAGAAAGAAAGAAAGAAAGAAAGAAAGAAAGAAAGCAAGAAAGGAAGAGGGGTAAAGGATCAGAAAAACCTTTCTGCCAGGCTGAAATACACTTCCTGCCCTCAAAATGGGACTTATCCCTCTATGCCCCGTTGTTTTGCCACATTTCGGAAGGCCCCTCCCTTCTTGTGAGGAGGAGACGGCATCTTACTTACATCAAATAACCTTTCTATATACACCTCCTCATTGACCTTATCACGAAGCATATCCTGAGAGTGGCGCACAAAGGTCACGTAGCCATCGGCCACATCCATCCCAGGCTTCTGTAAAACAGAAAGAGAACAGGGTCGGGGCTCAGGAGAGGAACGCACAAAACACCGGCACATGATTGTGATCAAATAAGAGAAGCAGAGAAGAAACGCTGTCGATGATTCAAACAAAACGTAGCCTCCTCAACGGCATCAGGTAAACACACACAAGCTCATGAGTACACAGGGAGGTCGGGTGTTGTTGCACTTACAGGTACATCCACATATTTAGAGGCAGCTTTCACCTGAAATAGAGACAAAATTCAGAGTTATAAGAACATTTTAATTACTATTGATATCATTAGGGCTGATATATTTTACATTTTACTCGTGCAGATACTATATGATGCTTTTGATTCCAAACGCTACTTGTACAATGGCTAACATTGAAAATAAAATACAATTATATATATAAAATATATATATCTCAGCATATTTCGGTCAAATTAGGCAGACTGAATACAGAGAAGCTTCATCTCACCGTGAACGAGAGGAATGAAGAGAAGAGAGTGCCTTCATCATATCTGGAAATCTTGGCCAGCACGCTTTCCAGAATGGCAACAAACTGAGAAACGAGAGAAAGAACAGGATTCAGTAATAATGTCAGACATGCTAACGATGTAGCATGCTGATGTTCACCATGTTTAGTTTAACATTTGCTAATTATCAATTAACAAATTTGCTACATGCAACCCTGAGATGGGTTTGCATTTGTGTAGCAAATTTCATAGAATTTTTAATAAAAAGAGCTATTTCCAGATTCATCATCTGGAAACCCTGAATGATGATTGGGGGAATTCAGTCATTAGCAATCATGACAAAATGTAGTAAAATACTTCAGTCTAAACCAAAGTTACGGACCAACTCACAGACATTTCCATGACTAAAAATCCTAACTATATATACAATAAATGGAGTTATTGTTACAGTTGATATAAAGTTGCACCTTTGCAACCAGAAACTGGATCATGTCCTTCACACTTTCTTCAATCAGCTCGTCTATTTGGGTGTGGTACTGTTTCTGAAAAAAAAAGGGAAGGAGCTTTAACAAAACATCAATGTAACAAATTCTAACTATGAGTTGTGATTTATTAATGAATGCAGTCACTGTCCCGTATGAGGTTTTTACCTCCTGGCCCATCTCCATTGCACACAGTTTAGCTGACTGGTCCTTGGCATCCACCATGACGTTGAACATGGTGCATAGTGTTGGAGAAATGCGGAAATCTGTGGACTTGCTGCTCTTTGTCAGCTTGGACTCAAATGCCATCCTAGTGCTGCAATGCAAGTGAATGATTTATTTGTACTACAGTGGAAAAGATTCTCAAAGTGTTCCTGTCGTCTTCTTCTCATGCACTAACCACACAAAACGCACCGCTTGACGCAGTTCTCGATCATGTTGCTGGACATAAGCTGGATGCGACTCTCCAGGTGTTTGGCAAACTCGTCCTCGGGCCAGTGCAGGTCCCTGATGAAGGTCTGGAGGGCGTCCAGCTTCCAGAAGAGGTCCTCCGACGTTCCGGAGCCGTTACTGACCCAAACACAAACACCCACACAGTCAGACAAAGGTCACCCTGCTGGAGGGGGGGGGGGGGTGCTGTGACAGGTGCAGAGGAGGATGCTGTTCCTCCACACCTAAAGAAAGTCAAACTATACTCTGACCATCTACTGACTGGTTTGCCCAAATGTTTCAATATAGGTTTTTGTGGACAGTCAGTGTATGGGTGAAAAGGGAGTGGGCAGGGTTTACACTTCAATAACCATGCTGTATAGAGTATGATTATTGACTGGGCTGTGAAGTGGCCACATGCAGGTAAAGTCACTGCAGATACAGCTGCTAGTCACACTGTGTCAAGACGGAGTAGGGAATGGAGACGTGAGGGAGGGCATGTTAAAATCACATTCATGGGGTCTGTTTCAAAATTTAAAAAAAATAAATATCCAAATTGATTTTCACTTCAGCACAGGCCCTCTCTCAACATCCATGTCCCCAGGCTGGTGGGGCTCCCTCAAAGAAGTACTAAACAAACCATGCAGACCTTTAAGGGCGCCCTGAGTAGAGCTCATTGGGAAAGTGCTGCAGGAAAGATGTGGAGTCAGGAGGGGAGGTGATAAAGCGGAGAGGGGGAGGTCTGAACACGCTTCTCCGCACTACCATCTCAAATCCAATCCATTATCTTCTCTCCCAATTAGACTACTGGCAGGTGGTCAAGGTCAGAGATGAATGCGGGGCCATTTACAATCTCTACAGTGTGCTAAAAATCAAAGATATATATATATATATATGTTTGTTTTGGCCTGTATCTCCACACCTCAGCTCAACGGCATGCATGTTGAGACAGCGTTTGTCATGTTAGAAAGCAGAACCCCATCTACTCTAACACCTCTCAGACTGCCCTTGGCATGAACATGGACATAGTCATGAAGTTTTCAATGAGAGAAAAGACACTTAAATTGATTAATTGAGGTTTTTTTGTTACATTTGTTACCAATAAGAGACAGTAGAAATGTTGCATTTTGTCTTTTTTGAAAAAATGCTATGAGAAAACATTGGCTGAGGGCATCTTCATACCAAGGCAGTCTTTGCTTAATAATTCTAAAGTAAACTAGTATACACACTCGGAGTCATATATAGCAGCCATCCATGACGGGGTAGAAAAGCTAGGCATTTGTGGAAGGTTAACTGATAGTCCTGCTACTGGCACTGGCAGATTTGGTACTTTGGGAATTTGGAGGTTCACATTTGGTAGATTCACATTGGGCAGATTACTTGTTAAACTCCTGCAGAAAAAGACAGACAAAAAGAAAAAAAAGAATCCATAACAGTGGTGAGCTGCAGAAAGCCATGTAACACTCATCATAAAGTCAACGTAAAGTCTGAAATTAGGTGAAGACAGGAACAAACAGTTGCACACGTAAACAAGACAGACAGTAATCATCGAAGCACACATTATATACATTATGCACGTAAAAACTGTATTGAATGCAGTGAGAGAAGCAACTAATACTTATAATAATGAAAAGAATAAACAAACGTTTTATCTTAATAAAATTTAAAATTTAAATAGAAAATGCAAAAGCAAAAGAGTGAAAATCACAAGTAATGAATTATAACGGCAACATAACAGACTGGAGGCCTTTTGTTTCTGGCGACATGTCAAAGCACACATTATGAAGGTTAGTTCACAAAACAAAACAACAGAGATATTAGGTGTTGGACCGACCCAATGTGTCGGAGAGAAATTGGTCAGACACATACATTACTCAAAGACTATTTTCAGAATGAATAACCCGTTTCTTTCAGAGGAAAAATCGTTATTCCGGAGCACTAATGGCTCATTCTTTTAAAAAGTGAACCTATAAGAAGCCTGGGTGAACAGAACAGCTGCTTCCCCCAGATTTCTCAGCCTCCACGCAGTCAGTCTGTCATCTGAGTATAAAAGCCTTGCATCTCCAACCATCCTCCTAGCTATAAAGACGGAGGCTCCTTACTTTACAGGCTCCCAGGACTCTCGCTCAAAGCCCTTGTGAATTGACTGTGCTATGGAGGACTCCATCAGATCCACATATCTAACCACCAGAGGAGCATACAGGTCCTGGAGGTGTTTGTGGAACTTTCCATTGCACAGATGATCTGTGTAAAACAAAGAGACAGTAACAGGAATACATCAGTGTTTTTATAAAAGACATACAAATATAGAAATTGTCTAGAAAATCAACGCGGGGGGGTTTACAGTCTGCCCGGAGGAAGTCATTGAGCAGCTGGAATAAGGGGAAGCTGTCCCAGCTCTCAGGGGACTGGATCTCCAGAGCGGCATCCATGTCGATGGCATAGAGGGCCAGGAAGTTTTCTGCATGCTCCACCATGAGGTCTGTCCACCATGCAAATGCCTACGGACACAGCAGGAGGGAAGAGGAGCCGGTGAACAAGGGCTCCGGTTAACAGATGAAATGACACAAGGAAAGGAGGGAATAAAACCCACACCAGGAGCTCGCCGGTCCTTAAAGAGGATATACTTCTGGGTTTATGTATGCTCTTTGTATGTGAAATGAATAGAATATGCATTATATGTTCATAAATACTTAGACTCAAACATAGTTTTCACAGCAAGAGTAGGACATCTGAATTGTGTGAAGTGTGTGTCGTGTGTGTGTGTTTCCGATTGCAAATCCACTGTTCTTATCGATTCGGGGTTCAAAGATGGGATTAATTGTAAGTAAGGAAGTTTATACGAAGCAAAAATAATCACACAGTCGGGTTGCATGTCCGTGCCTTGTTATATTGATGACAGCTTCTATAGGTTTAAGGTGCTTTTTCTCATGCAAATGTGGAGCTCCCTGCATGCCGTTCTCTCAAGCTCAGAGATGAAGGGAACCACCATTCACATCACTGACAAACCCATAGCCTGCTCGATGCGAATGTGACTCATGCACATCCTTCACGGGGAGCACACCAAAGACTGCAGCACACAGCAACTCTAGTGTTGGAGTGCATCTGTTCCAATTAGTTAAGTAAGTCTGGGATTCGGCTGACCGTTTTTTAGCACCGTCAGGATTCCGTCGCCCTTTGACAGCAGGAGTACAGTACTTTGCTTCGCTGGCAGTCTTGGTTTTGGCTTATTTGCTTATCATTAAGACTGACACGTTGCCAAGTTCCATAAATTCATCTTTCCAAATGATGCCGCATGCTTATTTTTCAAATCTTTTATCTATTATTTCCCCATCACAACGGCAGTGGAAACCTGACTTACCTGTCTACTTACCTGCTCACTCCCGAGAAAAACTCCTTTAAAAAATGCCTGACAGTTCTAATGCTAGAGGAACAGGCAGCAAACAAAGCTCTTCTCCATCACATTCAAGGAGAGATACTCTTATTGTGGACGGGGGGGTGGGGGGGTTCAACCTTTGTTAGAGGTTAAGGGGCAAATACAGGGCTCTGAATGCTCTAGGGCGGCCCCAGTGTTCAGCCAGGCAGACTTTAGGAACACTCCTGAGGGAGAGTACTGATGCAGAAGGGAGGGGAGGAAACGTGGCATTGTCTACTGGACATGCACAAAGCATTATGGGAGTCTCTCATTCAACTTGACTACATACCTCTTTTCCCTGCTTGGACAGTCACCAATCATATGACAGTGAGAACACAAGAAGATGTACAGAACAATAAAGTATTTTTGAGGCATTTGTCTTAAGAAGGGTTTTTGAAAACTAAGGATAGACAGCAGAGAGGAATGGAAGAGGAGAAGCTGGGGAAAGTAATGCTTGAACAAGTGCGGACTGTGAAATTAATCGCTGGATGGAGGGGAAACAAAATGTTTATGGTGGATCAAACTTCAAAAAGGTTCACATGGAGCATACTTTGGGATATTTACTGGCTCAGCATGCTTGGAGAGAAAGGAAACCTCTTCATGGCCGATGAACATGCTTTATGATCACAATTATGTTGTGCAAGCTACAGTGCCTTTTCATTTTTTCGATAAACATGTTTGCTCACTTCTATGCGTAACAACCCACCCATTCGCTACAGTATCTATGAGATCATTCTCTGTCTAGAAAGGTGCCTCTTGCCATAGTGGCGCACATGCCATACAGGGGGGTCGTGATGGGGACTGAAGAGGAAAAAAGAAATTTAAATACTGTACCGATTGATCTCCAGAACTTGTGACTGCCGCCTGTCAAGCATATTCAGAGAGATACAATAAATCTGCTTTATCTGTATGTTCTAAGATCACATTGGATCACCTTCAGATCTACACAACTACACATACTCATCACGCTTTCCTACCAGCTCAGTGTTTAAAGCAGCAAACAGGATGCAATAAATACACTATTATCAGTGGTGGGAATGTCACCTTCATTATCTTGCTCCATTACATTTATTTGACTGCGATAGTGACTATTTTTATTTTACTTATTTATTCTAACACAAATAAGACAAATGATTAGCTTATAAATATAATGCATTGTTATACATTAAACTAGTGCTTTCCAATCTTTTTAGCTTGTAACCCTGACAAAAAATGAGTTGTGTGACTGAACGCCCCCTCTAAAATGTGTGTAGCGTACCTATGTATTTTCATCTTTACCTCCCTTTAATCTCCTCAACCCACTCACTGATGCATCAATATCCACAATCTAATAAACATACAGATTTTCTGTGGAATAAGTACTTTTATTAGTGATACTTAAAGTATTTTATGCTAATAATACTTCTGTGATTCTATTTAAGTAGGATTTTAAAAACAGGACTTCTTAAGGCGTATTACTACGTTGTTGTACAACTACTTTCACTGAAGTAAGATTTGAGTACTCCTTCCACCACTGGCTACTCTTCCTTCTAATTGTGCCAAAAGGAAAACGCGCTAAATATAAAGCTGTGATCAGTGGAAAGAATTGCACACATGATATCCATTTATTCCTAACTTACAGTCAAACACTCTGACTCCATGTAGCAATGGTCTGTTGAACACCAATTAGAGCTCTACTAAATTAAATTAATTGCTGAAAGGTTTGCTGTTTTCTTTTTTAGCTACCCATAGATGAAAGCAGCTTTATTTATAGAAGGCTGATAATAAGACTAACTCCCTGCTGAGGGGCGGAGTGAGATAAGAGTGAGAGTATAGAGGGAGAGTTGTTTGAGGAGGAGAGGAGGAGAGGGTTCTCACTCACCTCCGCATGGTGTTCCTGGTTCTGCTGGAGGACCTCTATGACTAACTCCGCCAGGCGAATTGTTTCCTCCAGCTTTTTGGCAGGCGTGACTAAGCGGCCTACGTTCTCTGAGACAAAAGGATGAGGATGAGGGATGAGTGGTTAGTCAAGCACAGAGAAGGATTCCAGGGGGATTTTTTTTTTATGACTATTCAGAATTTTTTTTCCTTGTCTATATTTTTAACGATTTAACAAAAATGTATAAACACAGTGCTTACACTGTGATGTTTATCTACCATACCCGCGTAACAAATACAAATGTGTTGTCATTTCTATGCATTTTTGGGCTGTAAGACATAAAGCAACATGACTAATGTGTTTGTAGGACAATCTTACTCATGTTGGAAGAGAATCAGGCACGAGAATAGTGGCGTTGAAATGGAGGTGCAATGTGGCATCAAGAACATGCATATTGTGAAGGGGGTACTGAATAAGCCATCTGCATAAGGAGCTGTTGCATGGTTAAAAAAACAAAAAAACACTTAATGCGCACACACTGTAAAAATAATTCATTAGTACTGCTTAAGTTTTCTTTTAAATTTAAGAGATGCAATTCTTATCCAAATATGGGTCTAATATTATATTACAGACAACTCTTTATGTTGCTTTAGAGTGGAGCTGCAAGGCAACATTTAATTCATAACTGTCTGTGCAGAAATTTTTTTAGACAATCAAATGTATTAAAAAAAAAATCCACAAGTTAAGACATAAATCCATAAGTTAAGACATACATTTCCAAGTTATATCGAATTTAACCTTTTTAATCAATACTATACAAAACGGCCTTTCCTAAAGTAGTTCATAGATTCACCATTCTGACTCAAAACACAGCAAAATACACCACTAGATGCTTATAGAGTGTGTATGTGAATCTGTTTTATTCCTTATGACTATTATCTCATGCATTAACAAACTAGTACCTGCTAATTTGAATGAATGACTTCAGGTGTGCTTTAATGAATGCTTTTACAGTGTGACGGTGTTGCATTTGCCATCATCTAAAGTTTTGCGCACTAAAAACTGCTTTTGCCCTCTTTCACATATCAGCGTTGGCCTATAATTTGCAAAAGCTCCAAATCGCTTGCTTATACCTTTGTTGACAGAAGGATCTGGTGAGACAGTTAAACGCCATGAAATGGGATTATTAAAACAGTACGGCTATGAGGGATGATATGTGCATAATTTGAACATGGAACTGAATGGCTACACAAATCAAAAGCACATATATACATAACTATACATAAAATATTTGTGGTTTTTACACTGCGGTTCTGACTGGGGGAAGGGGGTCTTGTGTTGCTTTCACTTTTAATATACTAAGTAGTAGCATCTCAAATATTCTGTAGGCATTTCTACCTAAGCAATAAAAACATGCATGTTTTGGGGGTTCTGGTTGGAAAATAGATTAAATAGGATCAAATCTGCCACTTGAGGTTCATCATGTAAAAGCTTATCATCAGGGGAAATCTGAGACATCTACAGAGCTGAGATCATACTCGAGAATTTGTCTTTTGGGACATTTATTTGACACTAATGGATAGACCACATGGATTTGTATTGCAGAAACTATATATTCTGTGGTCACAATGCACTGTGAAGGGGAGCACAGTGGACCTTTGTGGCTTCATCAGCACCGTGAACGCATTTTCAATCTGAAGTTATACATTATGCAATATATTTATGATGGTACTGTTAAACACAGAACACCAATATGCAGTGTGTCTGACTACTGTGGGATATTATAGAGCGTGTTCACCAAAATTACAAGAAATGTTAGACAAACAAGCTGAACAAACTCTTTTAAACATATCCTCGGTGGTATTTAGCCATGCAAATTGTTTGGTGACAAACGTCTCAGTGGTATTTATCTCACGGCATCTGCAAACAGAGATGGCTGGATGTACTCCCGGCTTCATGCTTTCTTGTTTCCTGAATTGTTTTGTACTGGTTTGTGTGGGAGTTTTAGCTATTTAGAATTTATGTTTTATGCATTTTTATTATGTTTTATCTATTCTATGCTCACGACTGTGTGTTTTAATGTTTCATTCGACTGCAAGACAAATTTCCCGGTGGGGACAATAAAGTTGAGTTGCAGTTGAAATGCATAAAACCCACTGTTTACTTGACTGTATACCACCAACATAGGACATATTTATAGTTTGCTTTTTTTGAATAATGGTTGAATTGATCCTAAAATGACGACCATATTTGATTTAAATGTATGATCATATAAGGTTTTATATGACATTAAGCAAACATGTTTACATAAACAATCCCATTGTCGAAAATACGATCTTTAGTGGAAATGTTTGCTAATATTTGTTCCTCTTTTCTTGAAAATGTGTGACTTGTTTATGTAAGAGATTGTATTACTCTATAATTATTTTACCAAAATGTTGGTTAAATGTTTTGTAGCCACATACAACCACCTCGCCCCATAACTTCTCTGTGAATACAACACTGTACTACCGCTAATGGAAAGAAAACTTCCACAACAAACTAGTGTTGAGCCACATCAGAAATTATATAAAGGAATACAATCTCCAATTATTCACTTTATATAAAGATGCTTAAAACATGCCAAGACATCAGAGAACTTGAATGAGTGTGTATATTACAAGGGTGTATAACATACTGTATGGAAGATGTGCTACAGGTATATTCTGTGCATACATGCATATATTCTGTGTCTGTTGACAGAAGACATTTGTGTGGCGGGGTGAGGGGATAGGTCTGTGTGCATGTACATGTGTGTGTGTGTGCAGTGTGGCTAAACCACAAGCTAAACATGGGTTCACCTGGATCCTTTTGATCCTTTTGACCTTTCTCAACTTCGGCGAGAAAAAAGGAGAGAAAAGATAAAGAGGAGATGTTTAGAATTAGCACGGTTTTAGGGTTATTTTCACGTTACATGGGAAGGGTGGGGGGGGGGGGGGGCTCAGAGTTGTTATTCATCATCATGTGACCCTTTCAAATAATCTGCTGGGACGGTTTCAGCTCCAGGGAGTGAGGTTTCTAGGCAACAGACAGACGTCACAAACATACAATAGAAAACAGAAACACTGAAATATTAGCCTGTGGAAAAATTGTAAATTAAAAAAAGTGATAAGATGTTTGTTAACAAACAGACAAAACTCAAGACTATCGTCGACAGGTAAGACACACAAACAGCTGCCAAGGATCATAGACGGGACACACTGAGTGAATTTAATACACAAACAGGAGCTGTTGAATCCATACACCCTAGACACTGTCCTGGCCTCCCCATACAACAGCTCTGTCGCGAGATGCTCCTTCTCTATCTGCCTTTGCAGCGCGGTGAAAGAAAAGCCTACCTGTTTGGCACAGCACACCACTGACACAGACCAAAGGACTGGAGGAGATAACAATGTAAGCAATGTAAAAATGCATTCAAGTCAAAGGAATAGGCATCCAACCAAAAGAAAGAAGCTTACAGACCAGACTGCTCATTCATGTCCATCACAGACAGATGGTACTACTAAGAAAGGACCCCGACTGATTCAGTGTGGTACTCGCTCAGATCTCTCAACTAGTGCTCCACCACTCACGCTCACAGACAAAAGGCACACATAACACAAGCATGGGCGACAGCAACGTCTCCGAAAGGAAGAGAGGAGGCAGAAAGGGGGGGATGAGGTGACAGGGTGCTGGAAGCAGACAGAGAGAGACCAGGGAAAGGATGATGAAGGTACTCACGGATGGTTAAATCCATCACTTGAGACGCCAAGCAGAAGACAGGGTGCTCATACATTTCCCTCTTTTTTCCTATAAAAAAGGATCGGGGCATGCAAGAGGCTGGGGTCAGAGGTGGGAAGGCTAGAGGTCAGAAGGCTGATGGGAAGAGGGCTGTCCAGGTGAAAACGACATTCTGTTGGCCAGGAGGCAAAGTCAAATGTTTGGTTTATTTTGAATCAGGCGCCTCACGAGGACAGTGGGAAGTAAATTCACATAGCATGGCAAGATAGTAAGGTTTGAATCCTTAGTATCTTTAGCACCCCGGGGGATTTCTTTCAAGGCATAAACAACATCAGAGTTTTCTATGTAAATGTGCAAAATGCATGTCAATGCATTTTAATGGGTATACTGGAAGCAAAAGACACAGCAAGAGGGAATAAGACATTACAAAATGTCTTGCCATTTTTTTCATATGTAATCTATGCCAGTAAAGAAAAGGCTATGTTGTTATGTCTCAAAGCACATGCAGGTGGCTGATGCTGGTTTGTAGATGTTCAATCCCAGCATTCCTTTTGATTAAAGGCCACTTATCACAAGGTCAAGAAATAAAGTGATAACTGTGGCGGAGGAGAGAAAAAAAAAGCAGAGCAGAGAGCAGGGAGGGAGAGGAAGAGAGTGGTCTTCAGAAAGAACATAGGGTAGAGGTGGAAGGAGAGCTGCCGGTATTACAACGCAGGAGAGTAAAAGGGGGGCTGGGGGGGCAGTCAGCTGGAGGAATCAGAGAGGTAAGAGCTACAGATAGTGGGAGAGGGGGAGTGTGCATTCAGTTAAGCTGAACTCACAGTCCAATCATCAAATATTACAGGCCGGGATACTACACAGCTCGAACAGTCAAGGCACAATGAGAGATCAGCACATCAAAAAAGATTTCAGGGCTTTGGATTTGAATGCATTTTTACTCACACACCTCTACACAAAAGCCAACTTGACCTACAGAACAGCACAGAGCTAAAGCAGGCCTGAAACAAAGGAGAGAGTTATTGGACTGAGAGACAGAAAGTGACCGACAAACTGTCACAAATAATTTGGGATGCCACAAATCATTTGGGATATGGACACAAATATACCATATACCAAAGTGACTTCACCATGTGTAAATAAATGAATAACAGTGCCAAGTACAATCTGATACTGGAGCGAGGAAAAGGAGTATACGTGTAGTTACAGTATTTTATTCCACACACAACCGCTGGCTGAGCATTTTAAATCTGAAACCATACATGGTTAAAACACTGTATTCCCATACACTTACATGTAAATGATTTACCTTCAATTTGAGCATATTCTTTAATCCGCTCGTAGTTGAGCTGAGCGGCCTGCTCCAAACATTTGCGGATCACTCCTTTAACTTCTTCTGGTGGAACTGGGGTCACAATGTCCTTCATCAGGACCTACAGGCCACATTAAGGGAGTTATATAACCTGTTTTCATTATATCACAGTTGATGCTTCATGGGGTATTACATTTTTTATACATATTTATGTTTACAAACCCTCTCCAGCAAAGATAAAGTAGCCTTCAGTGCTCCCTCTGGACGACCGAAGGGGAAACAATATCTATGAGGGAAGACGTAGACAGAAAATGTAATAAAAGTTGATAAATCCCATGTATCGTATAATGTTTTGTGACGTTTGTGGCGATGCGCTGTTGTTGAGTCGGCAGTCACCTGAAATTTACAATCTGGTTTTCCAATATCACACGCAACCGCTCCTTGATGTCCTCAAAGCGCTCCTTCTCGTCCACTTTCACTGTGCTCAGCCCGTCTGGCCTATGAGGATCACACCCACATACTTCAACCCAGCTGAAAACCCGATGAGGTTCAAGTTATGCAACATCTGAGTCCGACAGGAGCAAGAAAAAAAAAAATACACTGGACGGAAAGCTTTGAGCTCCCACGACTGCAAATTGTGTTTCTTGCTTTCCCTTTGTGTTACATGTACAAATAAATGACAATGGCTCACCTTTTTTGCCCTTGAATGAGTGGTATTTTGGAATCCTTTCTCATTCTAAACTTGAACATGCGTGCTTGTTTAGAAGCAGTGCGAGGATCTGGGCTTTGGGAGCACTTTGGGGACATTAGGGCCTCATAGCCCAGCGGCCCCCAGTAATTGCTGCCCTCTCTGACTTTAACGGACGCATGGGAGGATGAATAATATGGACAGTAAGAGACTATGGCAACAAAGGACAGAGAGAAAAGAAAACAAAGAAAAATGGTAGAAAACAAGGAAATATGTAGAGATATACAATTGATTAACAACATAACATGTAACACAAAAAGCTGCCAAAAATGAACATAACATAAAATTAAACAATAATATGGCAAAAAGATGGAAGACATAAAAATCCGGAGGATGAGACTGACTCCTCTATTCTGTTCCCACCTGCTATGTGTGAGCTTTCAGTTTGCGACAAGAAATATAATTTGCATTGTTCAAATCCTGTTTATCAGTGTCATTTACAAAGCACAAACACTTTCAAAAGATGGTATCAGGGCACACCTGTTCCCATGGACATGGGAGGCACAAAAAGCGAAGCTGTAGTGAAGAAGAGTGGGGTCAATAATAGCTCCACTTTCTGCTCTTTCCAGAAGATCGCGCAGGTAACACAGGTGTCTGTGACAACCTCGAACTCCATTCCTGGCACAGTACTCATCCAAGACGAACACCTGGCCTGGGCTAAACCATCCCTGCACAACGCAAACACAGACGGGGACGGCATTACTGTATAGAAGCTAGCAAATAAAAATAAAAAAGTCCACCACCGTAAACGTACTCATGCGATGACGTCGTGACAGGCACGGGGAGTCACTCACCAAGCAGCAGAAGGTGTCGTTGAGCCTGTGGTCCAACGTGAGTCGCTGCACCATCTCAAAAAGCGAGGCGTGGTCAAAGCTACAGGGGTTAGCGGAGATAAACTCATCCATGCCATGTTTCTGAGCTCTGTCAGCGTCTATCCGGCCAACGGCACAGGGGAAAGAACACGGTTCAGAGGAGAAGACATCAGGCAAACAGCAGGTCTTCATCACAACACAGAGAAACCACAGGGATTTTTTAAACTACTTCTAAGGGCAAATTATAAACACTTACAGCTTACATTGTCAACTTGCATTGTGTCAAACAGCGTAAAGAGATTTAATGTATTGGTGGATGAGATTCTCTAGATCTGACGCTAGTCTCAGAGGCACAGGTGCTTCTAGTGTATGTGCATGCATGAAACTTGGTACAGTATGTCACATTTCCTGATATTTTGCAGGGTCATACACCTTTAAAGACCAAAACCATGTTTGGAAAAAGTGCTGGTTAGATGGAATTAGATGCGTTCTTTTTTTTTAATGTATTCAATAGATTCTGCCATTCGCAATTGTTGAATGTCACTCAGGTCCTGACAAATGTTTGGGACGTGTGCTAATAAAAAAAAGACAGAAATATAACAAAAGAATAATTAATCTGAACACACTGTAGATATACAGTATAAAAGTGCTAATTCAAGAAAAAAAGTTATCGACTGCAGATTTTTCTCCAGTCATGAATCCTCGAAATTCATACTCTTTCGGACTTTTGTTTGTCTTGCATCATAACTTTTCCCATCAAGAGGACTTTCAGACTTTTAAAAAACTAATCCTGCACTGTGAAATTCAATGGAGAAAGAACATTAGTAACATCCAAAAAAATGGTAATGAAACTATGATGAAACTCAGTAAATATGGGTGATGAAAGCATGGTGAATAATCTGTTTTTATGTCTCTAAACCAACAAAGATAACATCTACTAACTAAACTAACCACTTATTGTGTTTTGTAAAATCTACAGCTGTCGGGAGACAAAATGATGGAGACGAGGATGATTCAAAATAGATAAGAGATGCAGTTATGTCCTCGGTGTGAGTGACAGGTGTCATGTCCATGAAACACTGACATGGGTGATGATGATTTGGGAAGGGGGGTAGGGGGGTTAGGTGGAGGCCTGATCTTGGCTGGGCAGGGCTGGGGTAATGTAAAGAGCCAAACTGACATCTGCCAAGGAGAAAGGGTATAATATGGGTGCACTGAAATGTTCTTTAAAAAAAAATGAACCTACAGAGGGCTACAAGTCAGGAAATTAGCTTATTTGTTTCAAATCTGAGAAGAAAAACCTGTGAGACAAGTAAAGTAAAAATGTAAAAGTAAAATGTCGACGATGGAAATAAGAGATTGTTTGAAGAAGAGAGACAAGACATCATAAGTCATAATGTGAACACGTGAGGGATGGAAACATCAAGAGGAGACGGTAAATGGCAATAGAAGTGAACCCGGTGCTGGAAACCGTAGCAGGATGAAAGTGGACAAGACAACCTTTTAATGGGAAAATAAGACAGCGGTCGAACGATTGCTGGACGAAAGTGATGACCATGAGAGGAAGATTCACTCGGGACCAGGTCACAAAGAGAGTGATGTTGTGGATCCGTGTTCAGATAGTGAGTTACATTCAAAGAGAGAACAGAAAAGTGCCTGAAGGGGTTGGGCTATGACAGACAGTGAGTGGGCTATATCTCCTTTGGTTGGGTTGAATGAGGAAATGGAGTTTAAGTCCAGAATACACTCAATATTACAGCAGCATTAGCAGAACTTACAATAATGATAATGACTCTCAACCATAAATCAAATTACCAAATTACCAAAGTGAATAGGCGAGTACTTTTGCATACATATAAAAATTATCACATGCTGGAGAACAGTGTGACTTTTGATTGAGCTTTTTTTAAAATGTCATGCACATCTGCAGACCCATTTTCAAATTTGCATTTGGCATTCCTTTTTTTTTTTTTTTTTTCTCTACGCATTTGCAAGTTGACAATACTTGAATATGTGGCAGTGTATTCATGATTTCTACAGAGCACATCCAGGCATACCACTACCGGAGAACTCTAATAGGGTAGCAATACAATTTGGTGCAAGTACATGGGTAAATAGCATGAAGCCGACAGAGGCAAAACTGTATCATTCTCTGGGAGATGGGGGGAAATGAATGAAAACTCCTGCATTTGTACAAAAGTATGGACACATGACACAGGTGTTCTCCTATTCAGGCAAAACAAAAGGGCAGTCAAAAGAAATCAAAATGAGATCTCTCCTTTCTGAAGGTGTAATACCAGTCTAGCTTCTATCTACAGGCCCATCTACGGTAGGGGGGAGAGGGGGGAGGAGGGGGTCCGGAGTATTTTATCGTAAGAAGGGGCGGCATTAGCTACTCCTTGTCTTTGGCATTCAGAATACTCCGCATACATATTTGCCAACTCTCATCGAGAAAAGTTCAAAGAAAAACAACTAAAAGCATTTGAGCCCTCTGAAGTAAAGCATGATCGACACTTAAGTGTAAAAACAAATTTCACTCATGCATAAAATATATTTTGAAAAATAACTGCATCACAGACTGCCATCATCATTCACACTTTATCGACACTCCTATCTTTAAAATAAAACAAACAAAAAAAACAAACATCAGATATGTTCATCAAACTGCAATACAAGGATCACCAGCTTGTTTTTAGCTATTAGGATTTATATTATTATTATATAATTTAAACATTACATCTTTCTCATAACAGGAATTTGCTTGCTTTCTAATAGTACGTCCCATTTTATCATCATATTGCTTTACTCTGAGGGATCCAGTCACCAATATGATTAAAGAGAGAAGGCAATTATGCAACAACTATCATATCAACTTTTATCATTAAGTCAAATTATAACTTCTTAGAATAAAATACATGCATCCTATACTGGCACGAATGGATGCTTATACTTTGATCCTCAAGTTGAGGGTCTTCAGAAACAAAACAAACAAAAAAAGCTATCAACTAATATCTAAGACATGAGGCGAGACGTGAAATAAAGGAGAAGAGGGAAAGAAGAGAGAGAGAACGTTGCATTTGTCAGATAATCGGCGGGGATTATCTGAGCTGTGCCGGCTACAGGGAAGCACTTACCCTTGAGTCCAGCTAGAAGACAGCAGGGTAAGAAGGGACAAACCAGAATAACATAAAGACTAGCAACAAGGCTGGAGGAGAGCAATCACGAGAGACCCTGACCTAGCAGCTGCATTACTCAAGAAGGGTACAGGCAAAGCATGAAGAAGAAAACACAACTCAAAAACAACAACCTATACCAACATGAGAGTTTGTGGGCGGTGGTGTGTGAGTACATGTGAGGATATGTGAACTTGACAACAGATGTTGAGGCATATTAGAGAGAGAAAGAGGGAGACAGAGAGAAAGAGACAGAGACAGAGGGAGGAAGAGAGAAGTTACGATCCCCATCACTCCACTGCAGTTTACTTTTTTTTATGTATTCTGGACTAGTACTTGAGGAGTCTACACGTTAAGTACTGTCACTCTGTTTTACTGCTCATCAAACAGAAGGCTTACTTTTAAAAGGGACATTGGCAAACACATATCAAGATGAAGTCAACAGAAGGTCCATTTTTTGTGTACAATGTGCTTTTTTTTTAAGGGAAGACACTATGAAGGTCCTGAAATGTTTTCAACAAATCAAGTGGTGATCCTATTCCTGAAATTTGTAGGTGAGATAACAAACCACAATTTTAGCAGTGGATGTAGACAAAGATCAGTCGACTACTTGTGGTCCTGAACCGAAAACAGGATATTGCTTTTGCAGCTCTGGGGAACTTTAGTCAAGTTTTTAGCCCCTTTAAGAAGACTGGATGAATTTCTCTTGGGGATGTAGGGTGATTTTAACACCGTGATTATTTATAGTACATTTATTTCTCGTATTACTTGCTGGACCTACTGTCATCTAAATCCCATCTGGAGCAATGCCCTTGTATTTTAAAGTGGACTTTATTGTACTTAATTTTATTCCTTCTTTCTTGTCAAATCGGCTGATTGTTGTGTGAAAGTCATAACATTTATTTGTAATAATCTGATGAAAATATGCTAACATCTACATATAGGTCTTTGTGAACCCAAATTACCACAGAAACAAAAAAAAAGCCATGCAAAAGAGAAATGTCTTAGAGTTGACTTAGAGAGGCTTTGACTTTCTCTATCCTGCTGAATGTCTATTAGATATCACAATGGTTCAAATGCTGTGTGAGTTAAATGAACAAGGAGCACTGTGGGTATTTTGTTCTCCACATGCTCTTGTAATGTTAATCCAATCTGAATAACCCTGATGATGACATCGTGATGTTAGACTGGCGACCTGTCCAGGGTGTACCCTGCCTTCACCCAATGTCAGCTGGGAAACGTGGGATCCATTGTTTTTGGTTTGAAATCTGAACTTCAGGAAACCTCACCCTCTTTAATATTGACCATTCTTTTTTAATATATCTCTTACAAGTCCGCCAACATAATGGAAGTGCAACACTTAATTGCTGGAGTACCCGTTTAAGCCATCTATGAAATTCTCACATATTGAAATACTTTGTTGTATTTTCTCTAAAGTCTATCACACAGAAGGTCCAACGCAATAAGCCTGCCAATATTTATTAGAACACATGTTTATTAAACCACTTTCTGAAACTCAATTGGGGAATATAACAAATTAAAGTAAAAATGGTGCAGATTACTCAGAACCTTCATAGGACTCCATAGGACTCGATTAGGATCAGTCCACTGCAGCAGAGTCAGGAGGGCTGTGTATGTTATGGTCCCAGTGCCATTCAAGACCACCAGGGGGTGAAACATGTACGCGTGGTGTGCCACAATGTTTCAGGGAGGGGGGTAGGAGGTCTGTGCCACTGTGAGGAGGCTTTGAATGGCAACAGCTGGCATCAGAGGAGTCAACTAACCACAAGAACGATCACATACTGAACAAAGAAACCAATGGAGAAACAACATAGAATTTATGTGATAGGATTCTGAGTAACTCATCCAATTCATGTCTTTATAGTTTGATCCAATGACATGATTACCAGAGAGTGAAATCATTTTGGGACTTATTTAAGGTTTATTATTATTATTATTATTATTATTGAAACCATGGGTGTCCATTTTTCAGTATTAGTAAATAATGCCAATTATTTTGTCTACAATTCATGTAAAAAAAAAAAAAACTCTTCTTAAACTATGGAGACAAAAGATGCACACAAAAAGTCATGTCTTTTTTTTCTGAATAGCAGGATCTATTATTGTGGATTGGTAAAAAAGTATGTGATATTAAGTTTAGTGGGTCAGAAACGTCTATGTTAGTGTATTTATGCGCACAGATACACTCATTTCTCTAATTAGATAATGACTGCCTGCAAAAGGTCAAATCCAACTCGAGTATATACAGGTTGTGTGAAGAAAAAATGTTGCTGGCATAATCTATGGTGAAACTTACAAATATATATATATATATATATGTTTCCCTTCTTTAATGAGGGGGTACACAACAGACGGTTACAACAGAAGTTGTTACAGATGCCACACTACTGTAGACAGTCTTACCTTCACTTTGCTACCTGACCTGTGGGCTGCTTAGAGGTGCAAGTACAGTGATACATCGGTTAAAACTTCAGACATGTTGTCTGGTTTGGCCGTCGTTCAGTGACAAGGGAACCATCCGAGAACCTGTCTCAGACACACGACTGCCTCCACAGTTGCCCTCTAGAGCTACGGCTGGATTAAAACAGGCCTACAGTTAGGACAGGAGCAGCACTCCCTGGCACTGTCAGCCTGAATTCAACCCCAGCAGGTTCGAATGTTCAAATGTGTGGTGACCTATTTAGTATTTATACAAAGTTTGCACGCCGTATCCTGAGGCTGTTTGATCAAGTCTTTTTCAGGTTGGTTGTTCCTTGTTAACAGACTGATGGGATAGCATGGAGTTGCACCTTTAAACACTGTGAGAGTGGTGACAATGAGTGGAAGTCCATCAGATGCTGGAGGGATCTGTGAGAGACCAAGGCGTGTGTGCGTGCTTGTGTGTTAGTTCTACCAGCACGTTTTGTGACTGCAGTGTGGAGCGCATGGCGTGAGACATTTATGGGTTAGAGCTTTCACTGCATTGTGGATGAAAAAAAAAACGGCTTTCTGCTTAAGTGGCTGTGTTGTGTTAGCGGCTACTTACAGAACTGAGAAATGGGAGCATCCATCTGGGCCGAGGCGCCCCCTTTGGAGTTGAGTTTCTGGACCTGAGTGGGTGGGACAGGCTTGTGGGATTGGCCAGTGGCACGATACATGGCCTGGACCCACAGGATGCGGTCCTGCTCGTCATCGCTGGCGAAGATCACAGTGTCGCCTTCCTTTACCGCGTTGAAGAAAGCCCTGCCACCATCCAAGCCTGAGACAACAGGATGTTAAACAACAAGTAGTTAAGTATTTTACAGTTGTGTATGTGAACCTATAGCTACACCATGCATACGTGTGCCGTCTCACCTGGTTGGGGGTCACTGTAGTCCACAGTATACCCATCCAGCTGCAGAAGCTCTTGCGGTTCTGACTTTTTCTCTCTGTAGCTGCACATGGCGAATGTATACTGACTCACCTACAACACAAAGGGCTATCGATCAATTTAACTGGCCACAGAAAATTTAAATCATTAAATGTTTTACTGTCCTTGAGTAATTCAATTCAAAGTAAGAGTCAATCATTTTGATGCCAAAATGAAGTGTCAACCCACTTTAATAAATGTCATATTTTACGGCATATTGATGCACTTTTGTGTCTCAGTGGGTTTTCTTTAAAACTAACTAATATGCTAAAAAATTCAGCAGAAACAACCTCAACACTGTACAATAATACTTTTATGATAACTCACCTGCACAAGGACAAAGAAACGCTTCTTCCAGCGCTTCCAAACATTTTTCCCAAAAGCCCACAGATACCTGTCAAAACATAGTCCACACACAAAGAGACAAAACCCAGTCCACGTCAAGGACAACAAACACGGATTTTCTGCATATACCCGGGGCACAGAAACAGTATTTGAAAAAAAAAGCATACTGTATCATAAATAAAATGTGCTTAATATTGTCTTCTATTTTTCAACACCTTCTAATTAAGAGAAATCTAAACACACTACACACTGGCATCCACCAGAGGGAGTAGTTCACTTCACAGTAATTTTCCATGGTACGTGACTAGAAATGAGGCCAAGGAGCTGAGAGGGCTGGAGTTCTACAAGAAAAACAAGGAAAATGAAAGACGCACAGGAATGTCACTTCATGGCTTACTTAGCAGCCTGTCTCTTACCCGCAGTGTTTCATGTTCTGTGGTTTGTCCATACGTATGGCCAGTTTGATCCTCAGATCTTGGTCGGGGCAGGCCTTGGTCACGGTCATCTTGTGGAGCTCTGACTGCTTGGGGCTGTTGGGAGTTGGGTGGAGGACAACCTGCACTCAAACAAAAAAAACAAAAACAAAAGAGACAGCAAAAATTAAAACTCCATAATAATGAACATTTATATCCAGGAGGGGAATTGACTTTGATCTCATCCTGTGCAACATGCAGCAACACCAATCAGTGTGTTTGCAAGGGGCTGGTGATTATGTGTGTTTCTATTTCATATTTTTTGAAAGTGAAAGAATAAAGTGAGCCGGGGTACAGAAAAAGAATAGTACTTCGCTCTGCCTCCCTGAAGAGGAGGCCTAATCTCTCTTTGCCGAGTTAAAGAGCTTTGAGGAAGCCTGCCTTCCTGCCAACGCTGCTGCAGTGGGAGATCAAAGAGCCTCGTCACCGCCAAGGTCACTGCCACTACAGGGACGTCTGAGGCATCACCGCCCGAACACGGACCAGCAACACCGCCATCCTTGACCAGTTATCACTGTAACCTTACACATTTACACCTCAGGACAGGAGGACAACAGATACATGTTCCTATTTCTTCAAATAAGATTGAAAGATCAGAAATCTGATGTTAAAAATGCTTTCTATCTTATGAGAGAAGTACTGCGGCATAATTCAGTCACATAACACTCCACACATTGAAGTAGCGGTACACCGGAGACTTCGTTGAACTCATTAAAATCACATCGCCAAGCAGTTATAATTTAAATTGAACTTAAGGTTATGGACATAACCCCAGTTCTCTGATTAGCATGAGCGAGTGTCTCTCTGTGGCAACGCCTCCTCCATGACCTCATCAGAAGCTCAAATAACACTACGCCAGCTCTAATTGGCTGGTACTAGTGCTGCCAATGTCAGGAGGGGATGGGGTCCTCCTTCTATATAGAAGGCAGACGTAGCGTCAGTTTCCATTCAAAACAAGCTTGCCTCTTCCATAGCAAGGAGGGTGGTCTATAGTGAGACACTCACTCATGCTAATCAGAGGACTCCATCACCTTAAGTTCTCTTTTTTTTAACTTGTTTCGTGTCTTACTATAGGAAAATACTGAGTCCCTGATTGCCAGACATGCCCATATGAACCCATAACCTTTGAGATAAAGGCTGGGTTAGGCTGCAAACTAACTGTATTATGCACTTTATGCACAGAAGAAGCATGATCTCGCTTAGGCGCTTTTCTCAGGCTAAAGGCAACAAGTCTTCAAAGACAGCATTGTCCACTCCACTTGTTGCAAGGGGTCAAAAGGGGGAAAGGGAGTGACCATTTAGTACAAAGGGAAGATCTCACGATGGGCCAGTGGCCGCTGTGACGGCAATTTATGATGTGCACCCTTCATGAATCGACATGCTAGAGGGTACTGACCATCATTCCATCCAATATGGCAAGCTGAAAACGCTGCCAAGTGCACCTTGATGGTTGAGGAAGCCTTACCCTTCTCTCAATAAGAAAAAATTAGAGAATCACTTCCACGGAAAGGAATAGCTTCAGACTCTGAGCACAGTTCTCAAACATACCACTTGTGTTAACATCTCATGCAACGTCCTAGTTGATGAGGCTGAATAGTGTCAATGTCTCTGTGAGGGAGTCCCACTGTAAAGCTAGCCTTTCTGAATGGGGGCAGAATATTTCCCGGTGGGGGAGAGACCAGAAGTTGAAAAAACCTCCGCTAGCCAGTGCTTCCCTGGCCAATGCGTAGCTGGCCCTCACTCCAGATTTGGGAGAATGAGAGCCACTGGGGGAAATGCATAAAAGAGTCTTTACCCACTCATGTGCCAGTGCATCCTCCCCCAGCAGGGCTTCCTGATCGTGGAGAGAGAAAAAGAGGGGGCACTGAGCATTCTCCACTGTCGTGTATATAAATATCCATGGTAGCCCAACCGAAACGCAACCAAATTTCTTTCACCACCTCAGGGTCAAGGCTCCAGTACACAAACAGTGGGTTGCCTCTGGATAACAGATCAGCCCCGTAATTCAGAATGCCCAGTTCATGAGTCACTCTCAGTGATACTCAGCGTTTCTCACTCTATGGCCTATTTTTCCACGTCACCGCTATCTCATCGCTTTAGTCAGAGATTTGGGGTTTTACCTGCTTCACTGGGTTTGTTAGCCCTAGCCATGGTTAGCTAGTGGGCTATAGATTGCTAACTGGCCTGCACAGTTTGTGCAGATACTAGGCGAGAGTAGGGGGAAATTATTAGGGGGACAACTAGTGCTAGCTTTTAGAAATAATTTCTACCATTGGGGTATTCCTACCTGTTGTGAGATATAGTTACCAGGTATAAATAGCTCTTGCTGGTATAGCTAATGCTATCTTTTTTGTGAAATAGCGTGCAACTGTACAGCTGGGAACCAAGTGAGTGACTATTTTATGCATGTATTCTATGGTTATTTTATAAGTCAAAGAAGTTGCAATTTGTTAGTTTGGAGATGTCAGTCCTGCTTACAGTGTTCTTGTGGCTTTGTTGAAATCAGAGAATGTCTGTGTTGGTAAAAATAAAACAAATAAGGAGTGTTACCCTGCCCAGTTCTTTGTCCTCCAGCGCCAGCACCCCTGTGCTCTCTGTAAACAGTTTCACCTTGACAGCAGGTAGAGGGTGTGTGGTGGTGAAGTCCCCTTGGGTCCCCCAGCTGAAAGACACAACAAAAACACCCCAGAGGTTAGCTTCCATGACAGCATGGCATCACAGTGATCCCAGACAATGACTTCATCTCTAGCAATCATTAATATCACCATCAAAAGCTATAATAAAAGTGTGGAAAAGTAGAGGCTTCACCTCCTTGTTCACATTCTCCGACTGAAATCACATTGAAAACATTCAGTAAACAACATCAAATTATACAGCTTTAAATAAAACCTCTGTCTGAGATCCTTTGAGTCTTCACTTTAACACAGCTGTGAAATAGGAGCTGAAATACAACGATTCCAGTATACAACATAGGGGAGTCATTATATTGTTTGCAGAGACAAACACGTGCGGAAGTATATCTCTTTATCAGAGAAGATGATGGGGTACTGACTGGAAGTCGTTCATAAAAGAAGAAATACTGCAGAGTCACACAGATCTACGGTAAGGCAGGATAAAACGATAGAAGATAAAACACACACACACACACACACACACACACACACACACACACACACACACACACACACACACACACACACACACACTTTATTCATCTGTCTCACTGTCACTTATTCTAAATGCATTTCTGCTATTTATATACCAGCCATCTTGAAAGCTACACAACAAAACACCTGTCTCATCAGCCAACATTATTTTGTGGATGGAGATGCCAGAGAGAGTCTTTTAAACAGACATATATAAAAATAGCAAATAAAATGCCATAACACATATTAAGAGTAAAACACAAATAAATATAGAGTTTAGTTTCACATAAAACCATATGAAGCAACACATTCAGGTTCATATTCACACTGAGGGTCTCCAGTCCACCTGACCAGTATGTCTGTCTACATGTGGGTAAGAAAGACTTGAACTCCATTATGAGGTTCAAAATTTAAGACTGTATTTATAAGTCAAAGCTTAAAGGATATGCCAACATGTTTTCCATGTGTGCTTTAACGTTTCAGTGTAAGTGATGGGTGACAAAGTCCACTGACCTCATCCAGTTTCCGTGCCAAAGCTAATATGAATTAGTGTAATCAAGTTAGTCAGCATATTTCCCACTTAGTGTTCCTTTGCTGAGCCATAGTGGAGGTATAGTAACACAGAGAAGAAATATAATACTCATAATATGAACCTATCCTTTAAGATTAAACAACTAATAATGACTAAACATCATCACCAGCTACACCACTTCAAGCCTTAAAGAATAATACATTTAAAAACACAGGAAAAGCAAAGTTTACTGTCGACATGTTACACAACATATATGGGCTTTTGTTACTTCTATTCCAACATTCTATGCTGCCATGTTCAGCCACACTATAGCAACATAACACACATGCCTCAATTCTCCTCCTGCAGCAAGGAATCAAGGACATGAGGTTTCATTTTCCAGCCTTGGAAAGCTGTTTTCCTTGTAACCATTTCTTACATTCATAATTAATTGCAACTTAAAGTACACAAAGACGGTGCAGTTCCAACAGAGCAGAGTAGCTGCTGACTGACTGTGAGGAGCTAGCTCAGTGTTGATTTCAGATGGAAGCATTATGCTGGTATGAAGGTGACCTTGTGGATCAATCTGAGGTCTATTAAAGGATGCGACAGCGCTGTGCTGCTACAGCGCTAAAAATATATGAAACTGCGTGTGCCCAAGTGGGTAAAATAAAAAAAACAACAACTAAATAGCAGAATTACAAGACAAAAACAGAAATTATTGGGCAATGTTAAGAATTGAAACCTCTTTATTCATTTATTAAAATAACGTGTAACATTGCGATTGTAAATTGCATATCTGAGCACACGGTGACTGAACACAAGAAACGCAAATAACCTGCAGTGGTATGCACATTAATACATGTATTTCATGTTTGGTTTTTCTGTGTGTAGGTACCCACCCACACGCACACTACACACACACACACACACACACACACACACACACACACACACACACACACACACACACTACTCTCGCCTCGTTCTCTTCTAATCCCTTTTCCCATTCATGTCCCTCCTCTCATACTCTCCATAAAATGGCTCTTGAATTAGGAGGATCAGAGGAAGACATTTGGGCCTTAAAATAGCTCATATTTGCATGAATGTTTCATGGACTTCGTCTCTTGTATCCTGGGCTGTGCAATACTGGTTCATTAGATAAAAAAGATAGATATATTTAGCAGAAGATATACTCTGTTTGGGGCACCATCGTCATTATGAATCAGGTCTAGAATAACAAAGAATGAGGTGACAAATTCATTTAGGATAAGTGCAAACTGATGGGACTCCCAAAGACAGAAGTACATTTCCAAACTAAGCCATTACATTTCATACTTGACATCTGTCGGGAGTCAGAATTCACCCAGTGAAAAAGGTTTTTGGCTTCAAATATGAATCATAACTGACTAGAGGAGCTTTAATAAAACAGACAGAAAGGGTTTTTGCTTTCCCACATGTTCAGAGGGTTTGCTGTTAAAGCCCATCACAGTAAAACATTAAGCCTATACATTATATGCAAATGTATGTATAGTATTTGAGTATTCAAACTACAAGAAGTCTGGAACAAATAATTGATATATTTCAAAGACAAAAAGGAAATTGCTCAACTGCACTGTCACGTTTATTTTTAAATATAGTGTCTCACTTGCAAAGAGCCTTTGAGAACAGACGTATCAGAGAACACAAGCGAGAGCACTGGAAATGTCTTCATGCAACCGACAACCCACTGAGATACAGTTTGGCAATGTAGGTTTGCTCAATTTTTTTGCAAGAGGATTTCACCGAAGGCATCTAAAGCAATTCACAGTAGGCACCAGATCAATATCAGAACGGGGATTCTTGACAGCGCAGGTTGAAATTTTCAATTGGATGAAATTATTAAAGTGATGGTTCGGAGTGAAACGCTACTTCCGTGTTTACCCAGCCGATGCCGTGACGCGAGTTTCACGCGAGAGTATGAAAAAGTTTTGCTAAATGTTTATAAATGCTTGTATTATCAGGTCAACATTTCATTTTCATACTCTAGCGTGAAACTCGCGTCACGGCATCGGCTGGGTAAACACGGAAGTGGCGTCTACGCTGCGGTAGCGTTAGTTAGCGTTAGTAGCCGAGGATAGAAGCTAATAGGGAAGTGTTCTTTTAAATAAACTCCTGGTGTACTTACAAACTTTCAAATGCCTCGTTTTGTGAGTGCAGACCCTATGTGTACTACTGCAGAAGTTTGGTAACATTCCATGCATTATTAGTGGGGTCATTTACGAGATATACACTATGTACTTTAGCGCTAGTACTAAGCCATTCGGCTGATAGCGGCTATCTTGACCAATGCTGACCATCGCTAAAAATGCTTCCGAGGGGGTATTTGGCTGGATGTCATGGTGGAAATGACCTAGGGTGCATTTCACTCCGAACCATCACTTTAATTAAAAAGGGCCTATACGTTACAACCTGTAGTGGAATGTGGAAAACCAAACTGAAGGAATTTCTTTTATTTGGACATAATACATTTGATTAAAAACTGGTGAGTTTTTTGCACATTTTCTGAAACAAACGTGCTTGAATGTGTGCACATGCATGCTCAGGGCCCTTACGTTGGCTTGGATGCTTCTGCTTGGTCGGTCTGGAGTTTCTCGCCTCCCTCCACTTCCATGGTGCAGTAGACGATCCTGTTCGGAGCCAGAGACTTCAGCCCTTGCACTTCCATGATCACCACCTAGGAAGCACAAGACACCTCAGTAAAGGGTTGTAGACAGGAGTGATTCATCTCAACAGGTCAGAGAGAAAAAAAGTCAGCAGATATGAAGGCGGCACATCCTTTGAGTTATAGTGATATTTTAGAAATACTAACCCAGTCATAATCCCTTTCTGCACTTATAGTCGGCGCACCAATAAGTAGATGTTCTATGAGAAAAGGCCGGTTTAAATAACAGCCATCCTTCTTGCAAAGTACAATTCTCTATCACTGAAACTGCTTGTGGGTATAATCTTACACACGACTTTAATCGCTCGGTGAACACAATATAGTACTAACAGTGCCAGGGGTGGCCATTATATTGCAGCTGTAAATTCCTAGTAGGACAACCTGAGGCAGAAATATATGCTGTCAGGATAATGCATCTACTTTGAATGAAAGCATCCACCAGGTCCACCGATGTCTTCAAGGTGCCATCATATTTTATTGGACTGTCACTGTTTATATATCATTTATCAGTCCAGGACACTCGGCTCGCCCATGTACTGAAAAACATTATATTAATGGAACTCTATGAAGTAAATCAGTATTAATTTTGGCTATAGTTGATCAAAAATAAACTGCATATTCTTGAAATAACCTTAATATTTTCAATCTCCAAAAGTATTGGAACAACATCATGATCCTATTCAAAGGGATCAAAAAAACTCAAAGATTGAACTACAGCTGATTCTAACTAGATTATTTAAAGATGTCCCAGTGAAGGGAGGGATTTTTTGGTTGTTGCTGAAACAAACCACTTAAACAAAATTAAGATTTTTACCGAAGCAATATGGAATTTCTACCCCACAAAAAAAAAAAAGTGAATTGCTGCAAAATTATTACAGCATTCAAATTCCATAAAGGCGTGACCCCTACTGTGTGAAGGAACAAAGCCCCATCACATTCTTTGCACATTATGCACTTCCGGATCCTTAAATAGCACTGCATCATAAGGAATGAGGTGCGATTGCTCCCCGTTCTGTGGTGATAGCTCATCTCAGACAAGCTGATAACAAGATGAGTCACGTTCCCCATTAGAGAAGCAGGTAAAAGGGTTTCTGTGTATGTGCGTCTGCCGGTCTGTTCTTCACATAGCGTCTGTTCAACCCCCTGAACACATCCGCTGTCTGTTTCTATACTTACTCTCGACGGCAGCTCTGATTTATGAGATCTCGTTTAGGCCTGGGCAGCTGTAGTTTTTCACTGTGTTTAGATATTCTATTGAAATGATGTCACAATGATGCATTTTCACATACATTTGATTATACATTCATGGCCTCGTTCCTTATGCACTATACCTCCAAAGTGAAGGACAGAACCACGTCAGACTTGGACAGCGTGTTCTCGTCCTCCTGGCCCATGTCAATGATGGAGGTATTGTGTCCCCGTTTCATCTTCTGGAGTTTGAACTCCCCTCCCTTAGACACAGGCATGCTCTCCAGATTGGCCATCAGCTGATTCACGGAGGACTTGAGCTCCTCGATGAACATGGCCTCCATCTCTTTCGACACAAATTTGGGGAACTTACCACCCTGTTGACAAAACAGAGAGGGCTCAGCAAACATAATTCATTAATTCATTAACAATGAGGTAATACATAAATATAAATAATCAGCATTGGTGTAGGTGTATATATCAGATTATGGATATTCAATTTAGTATAATGGAAATACACATTTGTAAAATGTGTAAATTCTTTGAAATTGTGCAATATTTTTACCTGTGGGTGGCTGACTGTGATGTTACACCATATTACTGACATATTAACTATATAACAAAGCATATTCAAGAGACCCCCGCAGAGTCTGACTCACCCTGGCAATCTGGTCCGCCATCTGAAGACGACCATCCAGCTCTCTTCTGATCTGCGCAGCCTGCTCATCCAGGTTGTCCAGCTATGGATAAAAATCAGAGCAGATCAATGAGGTCATATTAAGAACCCAGCAATACTTTAAAACGGTCGGGGGTTAGTGTCAAAGGTCACCTACAACTCCTGGCACCAATTATAGCATGAAAGATGAGAAATCCAAGAAATCCTTTAAGGCGTAGATATGAAATAAGTACATTTTTGACCATAAAGTGGTCTGGAAAGGTCACTTATTTCCAACTCCACACCTCTGGATGGGTTACTTTCTTTCTCAAACTTGGAGCCCCAACTCATCAGATTATGTGCTGCTCCCTCTAGAGCCACTAAAGACTGAATACAAAGTTTTCACATGTATATATTTGTACTCCGCGAGACCTCAGCAGAGTTCCCAATTAATGCTAAATGTGTGTGCTATAGCAGCATTTAAATGACATGATGTCGAAGCTAGACCAAATTTGACCATACATGCAATCCAAAGGTTGGAGGTCATTCCCATTAGTAATGATGATGAATAGTAGCAGGGCATAGCAACACTATTTAGACCTCCATTTTGTCCGAATGACATGCAATCATAAGAACACAGTGTGGCAGAACACATGAATAGAAAAATCACGAATGAAAATCAAAAATATTCACCAATCCCTTTAGAACCACGCTGCCGTCACCATAGAGACGGTGATGGACTGCTGTTTGTGGAGAGGTCTTTTTTAAAAGTGGTCAAATGTTAAGAATTTTTCCTTTTCCTCTTGATTTTCAATCAGCAGAATGAAAATCACATCTTACCCGCTCGGGCAAGAGAAAGAAAAAGACAATGCTTCGATTTAAATAAGCCATTCCAAACTATTTTGGCACAAGGAGATAAAACCAGCGGTATTGTAATTTCTTTAGAATATATGAAAAATTGCCTGCACTGGACAAGATCAGCCCCGGGGAAAGAAGTCTGTTAGCCTAGTTTTTGCCCTGGAGTAATGAAAAGCAGAGACATTCATGGCTCCCTCACATCAATAATGAATGAGAGTTTTATATTAGCTGACACAAGGAAATAGAATAGAGGGCTGATGTCTCTCTCCCGCTCTCTGCTTCTGTATGCTTCACTTCTTCACTTATTCTCTCTGCCAAAATGTCTCATTCTTGTCAAATGTGATGTCGTGACTCACGAGTCACCAACTCCTCTGTGAGGGCAGGAGCCTAATTGAGACAAGGTATCTGCTCCACAGTTGTACCTTGGGAGTCGCAAAGCTTTCAGCAAAGCACTGTTGAGCAAGTTTTCAGTAAGAAATGAAATCTACCTCGTCTAACACGGGTGTCGTTATGTTGCGAAGTCTTTGAGTTTTACACACAGGTGCCATACCACTGGGTATGCTATGGGACATATTTCAGTTTTTCCTTTACACAGTCAGGCACATAAAACATTAATATTTGTTTATTAGCTTGTCAAAGGAGCATAGTGCGAACTGAATCTTGCAATTTGTTAGCAACAAGCCAAGCTGACAATGTTTTCTGAAAACCACCCACCTTTATATAATTTATGAGTTTTTTCTGTTTTTTCTGTTTGAGAAAGCACACACATCTAGATGCAGACCAGTGTGCGTTTCAATGCTAGCATAATACACATTTTGACTAGGTTGGCTGTCATATTTTGGGTTTGGGATATCATGGAGCTAGCCAAATATATTTGGTGAATAAAACATGACGTGAGAGAATCATCTCCGCCCAGCTGCACGATCTTTCCAGCTGAGCACCTGATCTATTTGTGATACAGCAGCGGAAAGTCCTCTCGTGTCCTGCTGCTGGGACACGAGCCAGAGCTGACCTCTGTGTGCCTTACGGTATTTCTCCCACTCCTATTACATTAACAGCCCTCGTCTTTCAGGCTTTATTATATTGATTCTCTGCCCCTTCCAGCAACCCTATTTTAAGGGAGAATGAGCTGAAGTCACAGGGCAGCTGTTAAAGGGGATGATCACACCGATAGAGCGGTAAAACACCAGTCTTATAGGAATTACGGGGCATCTTGATAGTTGCAAGCAGCAGAAAAAAAAACCATTTTGCTTTCTTTTATCTAGCTATTTTTTGCCGTTCTTTCTGTAATTGATTTTGTTCACTGATGTGCACATTATGAAGTGAAGTCAGACAGATGTTATCTTAAATGGAGGACAGTCAGTGTGAACCGTCAATTCTAGTGTGTTACCAGCGCTGGCCACTAAACAGCCACCCTGCTACATAACCCAGAGTTCCTGTTTAGTAGAGCACATAATCAGACGTTGCCACCAGCTGCAGCAGAATGTCTGCACTTGCAGCACAGCGGTACTCAGTGGTGTTCTGCCACGCAGTGACACTCGAACAGCGGTGAGCATCCTGTGGTAGGAAGTCTCAAATGCGTGAGTTTTCTTTTCGTTGTCATGTCCGATACCGGAAAACCAGATTCACCCACGACCATAGCTGTGACTGATACTGATTGCATTCCAGCCTGAGCCCGGACCCCCCCCACGTCCAACCTCCCACCTCCCGCTCCCCTGCTGTGCTGCATGACAAACGCTCAAGCTCTGGGCAATATTGGACCACGGTGCCAGCGACATCTGACTCGTCCAATCCCAAAAGAACTGTCACTGCCATGCCTGAAATTCCAGCAGCTTGACTTGTCTCTGCCTGACGCTGCGTTTTATACGGCCTCATCTGTGTGCCATCCCCCCCCCTCCCACAAAACACAAGCTAAAATCCTAAATCCATATGACCAGGAACATTCTGAAAAGTGTGCAAGACTGCTGCAGATAATCTTGGTCGTTGTGGCTGTGCAGATTGAAGCTTGTCTGCGAAATGGCTAACATGAGATGAGAGACTCTGAAGCATGTAATGTGAAGGGGGGATGGGGCCAGTTTCTTCTATTACTCCCATCTCTCTTGACAGCAGAGAAAAGCAAAGATGGTTGTGGCTGTGGGAGAAAGTAGAGCTGGAGGTCAACGTCAGTGTGAACTACTGTAATAGCTACTCCATACTGAGCCCAACAGCACCCCAATCTTTCCAAGCCTACACCTACTGAAAGGTCACCGTTGTCAATGGCCCACAGGCATGATTTAGGTGAACAGGCAATCATATAAAATAAGAATGGCTAAAAGGTAAGTTTGGATCTACGTTCCCGAAGCCGACAGCAGCACTGCAGCTAAATAAAGGTGACGCTGCCTCGGTGTTAGCCATGTGGACAGCGGGTTAAAGGTGACGGAGCCGAAGCAGGCAGGTAGTTAACAGCACAGCTGATGACAGATTCCCGAGTGGATGCTGGGAAATTAGAAGCAGATAGCCCACCTGGCCAGGGGCAGGTTTCTTCTAGAGAACAAAGGCAGGGCAGCTATAGGTCTAGATCGTAGCTGGATGAGACCTGGAGGACTTGAAGCAGCTGGTCTATCGTTAGAGTTTCACTGTGAAAGAAAGCTGCTCTTGTGCCGGTGTAGCGACATGCTTATTGAAAATGTACTAATGAATGGATGCTGTAAATAATTCTCCATCTCAACAAACATCTTAATTAACTTAGAGTAACATATCTTCAGTCTACTGCAGAGATTTGGTTTATTGTGTCTTTTTCATCTTCTTGAACGCTGTCCTACGCACTTATTTTATATTATATTACTATGTGCAATGCGGGAGGGGTTGTTCAAATGGGAAATTAACCGACTTTCCAGTTCCCCTCCAGCTCCACAGGACTATTTTTTGGGTTTTACAGTCATACTGTTTTTTTTTTTTTTTTTATAATTCCCTCTCACCAGCTTCATTTCCAGATGTTCTTACCCTCCATGGTGCTGGGTAGTGCTGAGTTAAGATATCTCTATTAAGGACAAACTTTTAATTTTTTCTTATATTAAACATTGTCAAGATTCCACACGAGTGTAATAAAGCTTCACCCTGCTTTGCGGCACCACTGCTTTTTCAGTTTAGAAGTGGCCGGGCGGGCATAGCAAATGCTTTCATCCTCTCCCAATCCTGTGTGCAGTGAAGAGGCTCCATTACGCAATTATATGAGCTACAGGCTAAACCAGGAAAAGCTCAGGCCTCATTTCCCAACTAACAGTTGCTGACAAGAGAAATTAAATAGAAAAAAGGAGGGGTCTCCTTCAAAGCCTGGCAGAGGGAAAGCTGATTTCAGTATGGTGTGGTCACTGGCATGAGGATTTTCTGCTTTTCTATATAATGAAGTAGAATTGGATTCCGACTGGTTTTGGGGGGAAATAATGTGAATGATCTAAATTTTAGGCATCAGGAAATTATGATGGGAATTTTCCGTATTTATAAAATAATGAATTTGTATTAATTGAGGATATAATGATATAAACAACCCCATACCACGGGACACAATGCCATCTCAGTCAGTTCGTCTCACTAATTAAAAATAAATACAATTAAATATGAATTAAATACAAATTGTAAAAATGCATAAAATCATATAAAACCCTTATTAAGCAATATGTTTGATGAAAACTTACCAAATGATTGTGTAAAGTGAAACGCTAACTCATAATGAAAAATAAAGTTAATTAAATGTGCTATACAAATAAAGCTGATTAAATTTGACTTGACTATGGATTACAATTTCATATCCACCACTCCATTGCCAAGCCACACTGTGCACTAAACCCTGGAAAAGGGAATAAAACTGTCTTCTCATCGCATCTGCCCACCAGCAGTCCAGTTACCTTCATGGCAGCTGACAAGTCCCTTTGGTACAACTCCTGTTGTTTTTAAATGCGCTGCACAAATATAGTTGACCTCTGCATTACAAAGTCATACAGGACAAAATGAGCTTCCTGCCAAAGCCATTTAGCCTTGGAAACAGCGTAGGTTGCGTATTTCCACTACTAGGACAGACAACGAAAGAAAAACGTTATACAATTGACAATTTATTTGTTTCCAACGCTATGCTTTAGTTATCTCGAAGCTACTACCCAGAATGACAAATAGTTTAGTTAAATAGAAAGGAGCGAGCCTCCTTAACGTAGGTATCGCCATTAAATGATCGTATCCATCCAGTGCTGAAGAATTAAGCTAAGGTTACCATGGAGAATTAAGCTAAGGTTACCATGGAGAATTAAGCTAAGGTTACCATAGAGAATTAAGCTAAGGTTACCATAGAGAATTAAGCTAAGGTTACCATGGAGAATTAAGCTAAGGTTACCATGGAGAATTAAGCTAAGGTTACCATGGAGAATTAAGCTAAGGTTACCATGGAGAACTAAGCTAAGGTTACCATGCAGGTAGTTGGAGTTGCTGGAGACCAAAACTGAGCGAAAAATAAAGAATAAGTATGAGACTTACATTCATTGGATAGTCAGAAGCACGACTCTTAATTAATATTAAGGCTCCTCCTTCAATTATGGACGTTGAAGTAGGCAACGGTATGCTAACGTCAACGCTAATATGGTACTAGCTCTATAGCTGTCAGCTTGTTTTGGAGTTATTCGCCCTCTTGTGGCAAACAGTGAGTAATGCAGCATTGACTAATGATTATTTGCTCAAAATGGTGATCGAGTTTGTTTTCTTGAGCCAATTGTGAAAACATTCAAATTAGACAAAAAGACTTAATGCTGAATATATTTATGCATATGCAATGTCTCCTTATTTTACTGTAAAATAAACAAGGACACTATCTGAAGACACTATACCAAACAAATGTCACCTATGCACCTTTTGAGAAAATGAATACTGCTTGTACTTTTTGAGATTCTTCCTTTAGTCTTTCATTGCTTACAGAGCACACAACAGCTTGGTAACTATTGTCATAATAGGGATTATGAATCATTTCACAGAGTTTAATAAGAACCTGTTTAAATGTCATGCGCTGCTCAGATTGTGCTGTTCCCACGTCAAAGTGTGTGCATAGCGAAGTCAGTTTGGTTAAATGATTTGAGAGAAGCAAAATATCTTTTCATGTGCTTTTGCCTGCCTTCACTCTCTCTAGTCTGCAGTTATACAACTGATTGCTGCCCTAGCTGTTTTCTTTAAAACCCAAAATAAACCTGACCACTGCCAGGTTCAAAAACACATATCTCTTTTTAATCTATTTGAGGCAATGTTCATATTTAGGCCAAATTAAAAGTGGACAGTGGACACAAAGTTCTACTAATATAATTAACAAGTGATGGTGTACAAAACTGCTTTGCAACACAGACACCAAAAAGATTTTCTGACAGTTGTTTGGTTACGCTTGGTGTCACCACAGCTAAAAAACCCAGAGCCATCAGGGAGTCGAGCTCCGAGTCCGGCTGGTGCAGCCGCCGGCCGTACCAGCCTGATTAGTCTGATAGCCATTTCTAGGGGCTGCTCTTGCTTCAGCATGAGACAGAAATAGTTCAGTGCGCCCTTTCTACTATTTGGATGTAACTGCAAAAAAAATGTAAATCCCTAGCGATGGTTAAAAAAAAAAAGAACTGATGGCCTCTGAATCCCAGCCAATCCATGAAAACCTTTCATCCACTCCCAGCAGCCCTGAGCTCCTGCTGACTGAGTTGCTGCATCTCCTTTTCAGCGAGGACTTTATCATTTAGTAGAGGGCGATATATGGCTGCTTATTTCTTACTGACAAGATGTTCAAAGTGAGAATCAGTACAGTCTGATGTCTTCATTAGAATAGCAAACGAAATGAGAGCGAGAGAGAGAGAGAGAGAGAGAGAGAGAGAGAGAGAGAGAGATGATCCAAGAACAGCAGAAAAAGCAGATCAGTAAAAACAGAAATTGTGGTTCTCTTGTGCAAATTATGTAATATGTATTCACATATGTACATACATAAAAGATCAATTCAAAACAAATCAGTCCCTTTACGCAACGACGACCTAGATGCATTTCCCATTTTTACCTCCGTTATTTGTCACAAATCAGTATCACACCACAGTATGAAGCCGCACACGAACACATTTCTGCAACATACGTGTCTTTATGTTGGTGTATTGTTGAATGATCTTGTGTAGCTCTGTATTGTTGAGACTGGGATCTGCTCAGCTCAATGGTATTACGTTGTGCTTGCAGATTTCTGACTGGATACTAGCAGCTCTGCTGCCAGCACATTAAGAAAAACTAGGTTAAGCATCTTCAAAGGCTTGGGAAGAAAAAAATGCACAGTGGATTTGGAGGATATACGGCGATGCACGGCACCTCGGCATTAGAAGCATCTAACGAATGAACACTCTGCAGAACAGAGGCCATATTGATCTTTGCCAACAGAGACATTTGAAGAATACTGAACCATCTCATTTGTTTAACAGCACCGCATGCCATCCGCCTAGATTTATACAGTGCATTAGCCACTGTTGAATGAAGGATGACACCTGGTCCAAAGAAATTCAGCATTTTAAAACTCTCTGGCTTCCAATAGGGGAGTCCATTAGATCGAAATGAGTTATGTTTTTTTATGCACTGAATGATGAGCAGATGTAAATGAGTCGGAGCCCTGCAAATTCTGTCATGATGAGACTTTTAATTAACATCCTGAAGAAAGAATACGTTAGTGCTACTTTCAGCGTTCCCAGAGCAGTAACACAAAAAAGACAGCAATGGAAGGAGAGTTATGTCTGACACAAGCCCCCTGTGTCCACTATTATCCCATAATCTCAGCTATGAAGTATTAATGCCTGGTATCGGGAGATACATCTTGAGGAGACACATTTATTTTTAAAGTAAGTTCATTCAACAACTACACCTTGTCTATTGCAAATACTAATAAACAAGTCATTAAATAGCCATTATTATCATTAATCTAGTTAGCACAACAGTAAACAAATGATAGAAGGTTGATTATTGTTGAGCATTTGTCTGATTAAGCATTTTCATGGAGTATTTTGACATATTATGACATATTTCGCTAAATTGTGATTCTACCCTCTTAATGTCAAATTGTTTTATTCAGAGAGATCAACACAATATTATTGTGTTTTCACACTTTAGCCGAGGAGTTTCTTTGCAAGAATCTGGTACATTTGGTGAATTATTGTCTGTAATAATAAAAAAGCCCTAAATTGATCTGGGTTTAATTTGAGTCAAACACAAGGGTTGCAAAAAAATATCTAAGTTCTGAAATGCCTTTAAATATCTTTCTTTCAGCTTGCGCTCAAATATTTGGGCCGAGTGTATCTTCCGAGTGGGGGTTGAGCTCTTACCTGACAGGCTTGATAAAGCAGCTGGTGCTCGAACTTCTTGATGCCGAGGATGTTCTGGAACATCTCGTACAGCTGGTCCTTGCTGAGGATCAGCTCGGAGGCCGCGCTGGCCGTCATGCGTTGCTGTGCCTTGCGTGGATCCTCGTCGCCGCGGTAGATGGTGTCGAACTTTGCCATCCAGGAGCTGAGCACCGTCTCCTTGCTCAGGCCGTCGATCTCGGGGAGGCTGCGCACGCGCTTCTCGATGTGCCTCTTGAACACTTCCCTGAAATCGTTGGCCGAGAAGCCGCCACTCTGGACCATCTTAGCCACGCGGTCGCTCTTTAGGAACACCTACGTCGTGAGAGAACAATGTCAGTAATTGCGGCACGTGTGAGATGGAGAGATCCATAAAAAGAAATACTTTTATGTTATGACCAGTAATTTGGTTGCTCAAGACTAAAAAATAGACTCATAGTTACAGTAGAATACATTGCATAAGAGTTGTGAGAAGCTTTTCCGTCTTAAATATATATTTCTGTCTTTATCAGCAAAGGGGACTGTTCTTTTATAATGTTGCTATTGCACAATTGGAGGCAGCATATACATATTTTACTCAACACAACCAAAGCTACATTCTGTCTCCTGCTAATGACAGCCTAACAGGGACAGAGACAGGCGATGCTATAGTGTCACAGCATCAAGCGAAGTAGCCATCAGAGCCGACCGCTTTGTCACTCTGACAGTCACATTTCGTTCTTAGCATCCATTATGGCTAAAAAAGCAGCCACTCCTGTCCTGAAACATGACAGTACAGTGCTTCATTACCCTTGTCATTTGGGATATGTATCAGTGGATAACAACACTTTGCAGGTTGAATTTGTATAAGAAGCTGGTTTCCCATTTGCATTTGTTCTGGCTAACTCGGATATCCAGGCAGAGAGAGGCCGCTGGAGGCAGCTGCTGCAGTGGGAAGGATATGTTTGGCAGAAGGTACCCTCCAGAATCTGAGCTGCCGAGAGCAAACACCAACGGGCGGTGCCTTAATTTAATTGTCTGCGTCCGAAAGAAGGAGTGTGAGAGGCAACAAGCTGCTAAGTGTGCAGCCGGCACGGCAGAGAAAAACAGCATGAAGAGCCGGCATATTTTCACATCTTATTCAGTAAATTATGGATGTATTTCAACCAAACCAGAGGTGCTGCTTGTTGGAACGCTGGAAAGTCTAACAAAGGAGCCTGTCATAGAATTCAGAAGATGTACAAAGATGTGGATTACATTTGCCATCAGCACTGATAGGACATCCACATAAAATGTGGCAAATAATCCCTTGAAATATAACACAAAATAAACTAAATCCTGGTCAACTGTCAAATACATTTCATCTTGTAATTACCTTCCATGCCTATAAACTGTAAAAGTCTATATTTGCCTTTCCTGATGGTTCCAACCTCATACTTCAGTTTTTCATAATGGCTATACTTGTTTTTTCCATCATGGATTTGGTCATTATGCGCGGCAATAATGACTTTTTCATCTGCCGACTGAATAGCGAGGTTGGAAAAGATGGCTGTGTCAGCCACATGCTCTGACTCATAATCTGTGCAGTGCAAAAGCTTTAGCCACCATTTTACCACTCAGGCATCTGAATATAAGCATTCTGACATGGAATAGCAGCAGGAATGTGTTGTGCTTTTCTGATTTTTTTAGACTTGCCGTCCTTTCTTGTTTTCAATGTGCTGCAAAAGCGATCCAGAGCATACGGTGCACATAATAACAAATACTCTACATCACATGTCCCAAAATTGTTGATATTTATAGGTAATGAATGATCTCAAATTTCTGTAATGCATTTCTGAAATGGGGACACATATGAATGATGTATTTCACATTAATTTATTCATTTGAAAGCAAGTCTCTGCACTTCGATAACAAAATGGTTCTGACTGTCATTGTGCTGCTATCGGTGGTGTGTTGGTACCTCATTGTAGCTCTGCACAGCATTGATGAATGCCTCGTCAGCCACGATTTGTGTGTCTCCATTGAGGAAGGCCTGAAAACGATCCTTGGTCTGCTGAAGCTGCTGCTTGGTTATCTGTAGAAGCAAGCGAAAACAACAGGTCACCCCAACATTGAAGCCAGGTTAGGAAAACAAGCACACATTACTTTAAAGATAGAATATCAACCCATTTTAATAAATAATTCTGGACGAGCAGAGCAGTCCAGCATCCTTTCCCCAAGAAACTTCCTCAAGCTCCTCCTGGAGAACAACAAGCACTCCCAGGCCAGTTGTGACATGTAATCCCTGTAGTGGCTGCTGTCTATGGGAGGGAACAAGCATAACAAGGTCCTCCCAAATCTCTGAGCTCCTCACGATAATAACATGGAGTGAAACCAGGAACCTCATCTCAGCTGATTGTATCCACAATCTCATTCTTCCTATTGTGACTGCAAGTAAGAGTTGGAACTGAAATTGACTGTTAAATTGAGAGCTGTGAGCTCTGTCTTTACTACTTACAGTCTGATACACCGCCCCTAAACTGCAGTCGATCTTTCAATCCTTTTATACCATTGCTCACAAATAAAACCCCCAAGGTACCTGTATTCCACCACTCAAATATTCCCCTTCCCTAACCTCAATTGAGCAATCCACCATCCCGCCTGAGATTGTAGGTCACGGTCTGACGAAGCCAAAAGGACAACATCATCCGCAAATAGAGGAGACAACATCTTAATATAACCCAACTGGGCAAACTCTTGGCCTTCTTTCCTCTTTGATATCCTGTCCATGAATATCAGAAATTAGAGAGGTTACCAGGCTTGTCAGACTCCAATCAATCCAAAAAAATAAACAAACCTACTGCTTTGATTGTACAGGGAAGAAAATATATTTCTTTAGTTTGTTACTCCTCTACAGTCCAAATACGGTCACTTCCATTCACTGGTTGCAAAAATCTTGCACTCCTTAAATACAGTCTATAGTCAAGACTGCACAAAGCAGATGATGGAAGTAGCCATTTTATTTCCTTCTTATCTCTGTTGAAAGTAGCACATGCCTAATACTGATCAGGCACTCGAAGCAGCATCTGCTATAGCTTGTACTCACATGACAATTAACCTCTAGACTTTGTTGGTATTTAATTATTCCTAAAACAGCCCATGTAGACGTTGCTGAAGGGCCAAACTAAGGATTCACATCGGCCTCAGCTTTACTTTGTTTAGTGCTAATTGGCAAAAGCTAGCATGCTAACTACGTTGGAGAGCATAATGTTAAACCTGCTAAACATCAGCTGATTAGCATTACCATTGTGAACATTTTAGCATTTAGCAGCCTTTAGCACATTTTTCTATCAAGATATAAATCCATATTATTAAACGTGGGACATTTTTTATTCTTTCACTTTTGATTCTCTCAGGTTTCGATGTCCTTGGATTGATTGCAGACTGTCTCCCTCTGGCAACTCCTTTCATCTACAGTCGAAGCTGTAGTTTAAATCAAACATGCACAAGGACCCGCTGGTAACATGCGTGCCTGTGTGCGTTCAGCCGCACATCACAAGTGACAGACTTTGAGTGAGATGGAAAAGTATCACATATCATGTGCCTTTGAGGCAATCTCAACACCATCTGCGTGTCCATCGTACTACTCCCACCCTCAGTACAGTCAGTAATGTTCAGAATGTAATGTAACACAAGATTTCTGCATCAGAGGCAAAGTCAAAGTTTGGTTTAATAAGAAAGATTAACAAATGTGCATATAAATAGAGGTTGACAACATGACCTCTCTCTCATCACTGACAATAAATATAAAACAAAGCTTTGCCAATGATTCCACCAAAAAGGGCCGCTCCTCACGACAGTTGTGGAAGAATGATTCGCATGATGATACCATCTAATGTCGAAACATAAAAGATGCACTTAACGGCATCAGGGATCAGTGTGCACTTCTGCTTCAAGGTTTCAGGGTTATTCTTTTTTTTTTTTTTTTTTTGCAAGAGCGACTGTAGATGTGAGATTAAAGAGAACATGTGGACCATCTCTGCTATGTTTCAATAGACCACAGTGTTCATGGAATATCCTGAGGCAAGGAATGTTAATATTAACACCGTTATGCAAATCAGTCCGGTCTATAGAGACTCTCAGAGGCTGAAGTCAATACACTCGTCCTTGGTTTCTTGTCCATTTCTGAAAGCAAGAGGGTCAGGATAAGTACAGCACACGGTTTCATAATGCACATTATACTGGTATATAACACACAGCATGGACTGATTTATTAGACCTTCTTTCCTTTTTCTCATGAGAACATGTTCCCTTACAAATTCTGAAGAGTCAAGTCAATTATATTTTAAGTAGAGCCTTTACAATCGGTACATCATATGACGCCCTCGTCCAAAGACCCTCGATTCAGATCAGGGAGAAATTCCACCCCCGAAAAAATCCCTTTCAAGAGGGAAAAATGTAAGAAATGTGTACATAGACGATGATGAGCTACAATCAATTCACCACCAAGGAAAGCAGAATGTGTAATAAACTACAGTATGGGCTGAGATGGTTTCTATTGACGAGCTGCTGGGCCTTTGCTAAAGGTACAAAAGCAGACTTGAACCAGGCTGACTGGAATAATTTAAGGCAAAGCTAGCACTTCTCCCACTAGACCTGAGGTCACTGTAGCTTTATTGAATACAAACTCTGGCACATAGCAACAGCATTACTGTTTAAAAGCATCTAAAAACAACTAGACTATGCTGTGCCTGACGAAATAGATCGCTGATCACTTTTATCGTAACTTGTTGAGGAGCAATTTATCGATGAATTGATTGATAGACAATTAATAAGCAACTATTTTGCAACTCTCAAATGTGAGGATTTAATGCATGACAATTAATTGCATCAAACGGGGTATTGAGAATAAAACAAGCAATTTGAAGTCAATCGCCATTGAAAGTCATTATTGTTACATTATTTTCTGACACGTATAGGTGAAAAAATTAATCAAGAAAAAAAGAACTGCCAGATTATTTCACAATGGGAAAAAATCCCGAGTTCCAGCCCTGGCTGTGAGTCATGTGGGCAAGGACAACGTGGCCTCTATTAACCTCACATATTAACGTCGTATTCCCTTTTCACACATGCAGGAGAATCACAGAGACGTTATAATGAACTCTAAGAGATGGGCTATTGGCAGTCGTCCAAACACTGGCTGAACACATTCATGTTTTACCTGAAGATTTTTACCGCAAAAGGTCAAAGCTAATAATACTTTTGCTTCTGCTGACAGCTTCTCTCGGCTGATCTGACTTTATGTGACAACACAGCAAGCTGCAGACACTGTGTGTGTGTGTGTGTGTGTGTGTGTGTGTGTGTGTGTGTGTGTGTGTGTGTGTGTGTGTGTGTGTGTGTGTGTGTGTGTGTGTGTGTGTGTGTGTGTGTGTTTGAAGAGCTGACACTGAAGTACACAGTGGTAAACCAGGCGAAATGTGTCTACTTCTCCAGCAAAATACAGCTCGGCAGCATAAAGTATTTATGACTTTCAGTTCTGCGTGCTCTTTCTTCCTCTGCTGATTGGAGAACTGTGCTGATTAGCAAACCACGTTGATGGATGAGAGAAAATGCCTCCATTTTCATCAGTATTGCCAGACGCCCGATACATACTTTTCCTGCTTCACTCCTATTGATTCTCTCTCTGTGGCTCTTATCAAGATTGCAGTGTTGCGTCGTGATTCATTGGCTTGCAATGAAGCGGGCAGTGACATTAATCACCCTTCACATATCAATAGATGCACGTTGCATTGGCTTAACGTATAGCAACTTTATTACAGTTCAGAATTACTATGGATTTGAGTTTATCGTTCGATGTGGAGTATAGCTGTGGGAGTGCATTTTAATTAAAAACTGGTTTTATGCTAAATTATAAATATTACTTAGTTTATGGTCTGAGGGCTGCACAGTGGTGGGTAGCACTATCGCCTCCCTGAGAGAGGGTACCGGGTTCGATTCCCGGTTCGGGTTCCTTCTGTGTGAAGTCTGCATGTTCTCCCTGTGTCAGCCCGGGTTCTCTCCGGGTTCTCCGTCTTCCTCCCACAGTCCAAAGACATGCAGGGTGGGGACCTGTCTGTCTCTACATGTCGGCCCTGTGATAGACTGGTTACCTGTCTGTCTCTACATGTCAGCCCTGTGATAGACTGGTTACCTGTCTGTCTCTACATGTCAGCCCTGTGATAGACTGGTTACCTGTCTGTCTCTACATGTCAGCCCTGTGATAGACTGGTTACCTGTCTGTCTCTACATGTCGGCCCTGTGATAGACTGGTTACCTGTCTGTCTCTACATGTCGGCCCTGTGATAGACTGGTTACCTGTCTGTCTCTACATGTCGGTCCTGTGATAGACTAGGTACCTGTCTGTCTCTACACGTCAGCCCTGTGATAGACTGGTTACCTGTCTGTCTCTACATGTCAGCCCTGTGATAGACTGGTTACCTGTCTGTCTCTACATGTCGGTCCTGTGATAGACTAGGTACCTGTCTGTCTCTACACGTCAGCCCTGTGATAGACTGGTTACCTGTCCAGGTGAACCCTGCCATTCAATGTCAGCTGGGATCGGCTACAGCCCCCCATACAGGTAGATGGATGGATGGTTGTTTGATAGATAGCATGTAGATTAAATAGCGTGTAGATAAAATGAAGGAAACACTTGAACTAAAAATAACAAATACTGTACAACATCTTTCAAGGTTCGGGTTCATAGTTTTCCCCCTCAGGCTCGTGTCTTTAGTGATTATTCAGTGAACCAAAATAGGATATTTCTACTTACTGCTTTGTCAATAACGTGTGGAGTGGAGTGTAGGTTGTACGGGTCTTTTTATAACATGTTTTTGGTATGACTGTTTGTCTCTCATACACAACACAACAGAAGATACCGGATAGCTTTTAATAGACAACGGAAACAATAAAGGAAAACTCATTTTAAAGGCTGCTCAAATGTTCTTAGCTGTCAGTCAATACCGTCAATAATAGTTACATAAGACGTGTCAATTATAGAGACTATTCAGGACCATAGGGTCATAAATGGGATTTACAACATGTACATGTGTGAGATTTTTTAATTATACAATGTGAACCAGGTTGCTGAAACTCTCATTATCTTATCTCGTTCACATGAAGAAAAGAGAGTTGAGTGCAGGTCGTATTTGATTATTACAATCATGTAACGGGCTTCAGAAGAGCAGCTCTTGTCTCTGTGTATAAATAGTACATTTATGCTTTTGTGTACCTTCATTTGGTTACAAAGAAAGGGAGACTTCAGGATAACATATAATAATGAACAATAATGGGATTATATTCATATTTATCACACAGAGGGCTGTAATCAACCGGGCTTGCAATATATCCAGCACATCAGCTGTTCTTGCAGTGCTTTGACGAGTGGTAATTAGCTAATTGAATGCAGTATATATACTGTAGAAATTGTAGTTCAGACACTTTTTCTAGAGGTTGCATAACGGTAAGTTATGGTGGTTTTCCAAAATGATATGGCTACAGATTTTACCGTTTTCAGTGATGGCTGATAAATACACTGGGAACTGATTCATAAAAAAATATTGACCGACATGCGGTTTAATATAAAATGAAGATACCAGGCATCCCCATTAAAAATTTGAAGTCTATTAACCTGAAAAGGAGGGTTAACTTCACTCCCATGACATCAAATGTGCAGGGTGATGATTAAAGGATATATCACGCAAACTAAATCTTCTCAAAGAGTGTAAATCTGTCCACTCAGGAAAGAGCTGCCCAGCCAAAGCTGCTGCCGCTGTTCAGCAAATATATAGTATTGTCAAATCCTGTCGCCAGACAAAGCATACTTCAGTCTGGTTGCAGATGACACCACCAGCCCACATCTGAGCAAACAGCAAACAGGAGTACGGGAGCAAAGGTGCTGCGTGACAGCTGCACAAAATCTACCAGCGACCGGGCCTCATCAAACACCAGTGTCCCGACTGGGGTCGCGAAAAAAAAACTACAATTATACAAAGACAGATGCACAAACTATTATCTCCAGCCACACATTGTTCTGGAGGTGCACACCCTCAAACGCACAAACAGCGCCGCGCGGTTAGTAAACAGCCAGGTGTAGACTCTGCAGACGGAGCTTGACACACGGCAAACAGGGATGAAAACAGGGAGCTCTGGCTCTGTATAACCCGAGTCTTCACACTGTCATCGAATTTAGGAGCTGTGGCACGGCTGATATATAAAGGAGAACACAGTGTTCACAACCAACTATAAGCCCCATCGTGTAACAGTCACCCAGTATCACACCAGCAAGCCGCGCAGCATTATACTTATGGAAAATAAGCCCTTCACCCAATATGACAAGTATGGACACGTGAACCTCCACATCGAGACGATACGATCAATGGAACGATTTGCATCAATTTGGAGCAAAACTGTCAAATCAATGCCGTCTATTCCATTGCAGGCAGGCCTCATGTTTTTCAGTGATGTGAGTTCTTAGTTCTGCCTGCTTTTAATTACATTCATTTGACGACTTATGAATAAATGCATTCATGCTTACCGTAACACTTGGCAAGGACTTTTTATAACGTTCCCTCTGAATGTTCTTTGAGCTTAACCCCGCTGTATGTTTTGCATTAAGCAGCAAGTTATTTTTCAGATTTTACATGCAAAACATATGATCAAAATTAAACAGGATGCATTGGTATGAAGTCACAACAGAACATAAATAAACTGCTTATGTACCCAGGCATCAATAATTTAAATAATCAATCAAAATGTGGAGTATTTTGTCTACATTGACTTAAACTGAAATTTTGTTTAGATTTTTTGAAGGTCTCTGGTGGACAGGCCAACATTAAAAAGTAAAAAAAATAAAATAAATAAAAGCCCCCTTATTATAATCCTTTTTTATGATAAGAGGATTTTAAATGATTGTATTTATTTACTTTGCATATCTCCTCTGTCCTTGCTTGATAGTGTTTCTCAGTCATGGATCAAAATACTGCAGTGCCTCAACGCTATTATAAATTGTCGAATACACAAGGCAGACTCTCTGATGTTGGTGCATTAATCTCATCAAGAACCAGAGATATAAATCCTTTCCTTCCACCCTCCCATCACAAATAACTTACTGTCTTTCCCCCTCTTCTCTTTGTCTAGTAAATCTATCTCACTGCTCTCCTTTTAAAGGTGATTACCTCCGATCTCCATGTCTTTGTGCCAATATGCTGTTCAGATGCTCAGTGTGGTTTGCGTTGTGTGTATTCTTCAACAGCAAACTGTCATCATCATACAGATCATACAGATAACATCAGAGATATTTACTTAAGAGCTCAGTAACACTTTTGAAGATTGTAGACAGAAGGAAAATATTGAATCATTCTCGCAGATTTGGGCGTGTTGTGCTAGCAGCGGATATGATGACTGGCCTAGATGTGCTGTAAGCTCAATTCTTTCTACCTTCACAACAACTGATTTATGAAAAAATTATCAAACTTGCAGTCTTTAGCTCCAACGGACAGACTCAAGTGACTTGAGGCACTGTTGGAGCCACAAACAGTAGCTGTTATCGGACTGTGATATGTAATGTTGTGTGATTAGAGTTTAGATTAGGTTTTCTTTTGCTGTCCACATAGAGCTATTGTAATTATTTATGCTGTTTTACTGCATTGGGGTGTGAAAAAAAAACCTGTACGTTTTTAAGAAGGTGGCACAACAACATGTGAATCCCATAATAACACACGGAAGGAAATTTAGAGTGAGCGTCAACCTGACAAACAGCGTCATGGCTGCTCCAGGCTGCAGCTTGAGTTCTTTATGCCTCACTGAGAGGGAAGGAGAGGTTCAACAGAAGACTGCAGCAATGATCCTGCTAGAGCTCTTACCTCCGTCTTCTGTCTTTAATGTGGAAAACCACCACTACTAATCTCTCCCTCCGTCTCCCTCCTCTCTGTCTTATTCCTGTTCCACACCCGGTCATTTTCACTTTGAAGCAACGTTTCATGGGAGCTAACGCAACTGCACACGTTTGCCTTCAACAGCCTTCATTTCACTTTCAAGACTCAGAAATGAAAAAGTGTGATAATGTACAATCACACATTGTGTTCATCAAGAAACGGCACAATTGAAGCAAAATATATGTGATTATAACGCTTTGAGAAAACACGTCGTTTTGATCTGCTTTGGTTGAACTGCTTGTTTTGACGCATGTAGAGGTACCGATGTGAATTAATGATGTACATGGCATTGTGATTAATAGGTGCAGGCTGCACCGACATCTTTAGTCGCTGGGATCGTTCGAGCATTAACACACAAAGCACACGTTGATCTGTTTGGGGTCGCTTTAGCAGCCCACCAATCTCAGCACCGCGTTTCACACCTAAATGTTGTGATTGCTGTTGCGGTGATGTGTTAAAGTTAACGTTTGGCAGGAAGTAAACTTGGACTGCAGCTGTTTTTTCCAGCACAATTCCAATAAAATAATCTGTAATCACCATCAGCATGATGATGAGAGTGGAGACTATTAGTCGATTAACTAATTAGTCAATTGACAGAGAATATTAATTGCGACTATTTTGACAATTGATTGATTTTTTAATGCTTTTTTCATGCAAAAATAAAAATATAATCTTGTTGCTAAAATGAGAATGCCCGCTGCTTTTCTTATAGCTTTATGTGGTAAATTGAATGTTTTTGTATTGACAGTTGGTCTGACAGAACATGCAATTTGAAGATCCCTTTGGACTGTGTGATAGCGATTTTCTGTCATTTTGTTCTCATTCGACAGACCTGAAAATAACCAGCAGATTCACTGCAAATGGAAACAATGCTGCCCTAGTTTAAATTCCCATATGGTTAATCAGAATCTTACTATAATAAGAAATATTACGTAAAGCTTGGTAAGGAAATGTATGTTGTTTGTTTTTCCAGTTGCATTGCCAGCCCGGGCAGCTGATGTCTAATGTCCATTTTCAATGAACCAGTTTTTTGTTTTCCACTTTTTTCAGAGTACGACTAATGCGATGTATTGGGAGCATCCAGGGATTATGTATCAACAATGAAAAAAGATTGACAGGAGCCCTGCAGATTAATCTGTCTCAACCCATGCAGTCTGCATGCAGGGACATATTAACGGGTCCAAATCATGTCCATGGGCTGTGTCCTTCAGAAAACATGGGTCTTTTGTGTTGTACCACTATTAAGGTTAAACAAATGCTAAGTGTAGATGGTTAACATTTGTCTGCCCAAATTAAGATGCCACTTTGGACAGCAGACACAATTAATGAGACAAAGGTTGCACTATAATTAACAAGTACATACTGAATTCTGAGAGAAATATCACTATGCAAGATGTTCTTTCAAGCCAGAACACAGATACATATTTGCCTCTTATGAGGAGTAAGCCCTCACATGATGAAACGTCATACATCTATGTGCAAATGTCAAAAAACAAACTATTTTTGTCAGTACGTTTGCCCTGTGTGCAAATATCAGGTCACACCGATTATTTAAATGCACAAGGCTGACATGAGTCAGTTTGATTCTGACTATGATCGCTGCCTTCAAAGTAGCGAAACCTTTGGGGAAAGATGTTTTTATTCTAACGAATGAGATTGTATCCATCCCTCCTGGCTATATGTAGACAAGAGGAGGTGTTTAATTTGTGAAACGGTGATTTGTTCCGCGTGGATGCACAGATTTTAGGTGAGGGGGTATTTCGCCTGCTGCTTTTCAGCTGTAACTCCTTTGGAATCCACTTTCATATCCATCCGATAGATGAGCGGCTTTATTCTTTAAAAGTATTGCTAGAATATGCTAAAACAGCAGCTGCTTAATGGTTGAGAAAAAACATTCTTTGGCAGCGGATTTCGGAATTGACATGATTTATAATGTTGATCTATTTGAAATCTGACTGCAGAGCTTCTTTTTTTTATCAGGCAGGGCACCATTTACAGATCGAACATAATAATGTAAACTCCCCATTTTAATGCTGCTCTCTTTTTATCCACGACTTTTACCTCATTCATCTGTATACCTACATGTTCGTTGTACATACAATCTTGCAAAATGTCTTCTGGTTTTGTTCAAGGAAGACCGGATAAATAAGGGGCACCATGGACCGTTAATGAAAATCCTCACTGCATACACACCACTCAGAATTTATTCTTATTCATTTTGAAATGGTACTCATTTTACTCATGCAACTTCCAATGTTGTCAGTTTAATGTGCCTCTCTCCCTCTTCCTCTTTCCGTCCTCATATCTTCCTGACATATTTTAATTAACCAGGTTCATCCACTGAATAAATATATGAAGTTTAAATCCACATAATGTGTGATTTTATATCCAAACATCATTTTAGTGTTCCTTAACTCTTTTCCTGTTTGATTGATGCACCATAAGCCTCCACTGACTTAAGATAATATCACTATTATTAACATTTAAATTCATATTAATCATTTATATTTTATATGTGATACTGTTACCACCATTTTTCCGTTCTCTTTCTGGTCAATTCAAGTCTTTTTGGGAATGGTCTCTTAAAAACATAATAGGAATCCCAGCCCATATAACCAATTCACAAAGGGACACCCAAAAACCTTCGCCTGGGCTCAACACTAAACACCTAAGTAGCAAACTTCATCCAAGTACTACTGATTTGCATTTTAGTCTACTTCACATTCATATCACAGAGCCTGCTGCACAATTCACAGCTCCTCTCCCTCAGAGTAGCGGGCATACTGTATAGTATTAAAATGCTGAGCCAAGAGGTACTCTATTAAGGAGACCTGCTGGCAGATGAGTTGATTGGGTTGGATTATTTTCTGGGCATCACACTTTCTAATTGAAAAAAAAAAAACTCAACCTGGGAGATTATTCAATTTGGAAATGCACATTGGATGTGATCTATAAAAGTGTATGGGATTGATTTATTAGAATTTGTTTTAGCAGTGTGACTGCTAATGTTTGCTCGTATTTGGCTGCATGAGGGCTTACATTTGGGAGTCATTAGGATTCATCATCTGGGAACCATGAATGTTTGTGCCAATCCATTTTATGGATGTTGAGATAGTTCACTGGATAAGTGAGAAACCTTGAGCTGGTACCTAATAAAGTCAAGGACTCACCAAAGTAAGAAGGCAGAATCCTCTGGGGACCGTGAATAAAAAAAAATGCATGGAAATCAATCAAATAGTTCTTGAGGTATTTCAGTCTGAACCAAAGTTGAGATCTGACCAACAAACCGAACAACTGATAGACCAACATGGACAACATGCCATTCGATTTGAAAATGTCTTATTATTACAAAAGACATAAAACCAGTCGTAACATTTTTTTGCCGTGTTAGTTTACTGCCAGCATGACCTTGCTTTCCGAATGATCTTTTCATGTTTAATTTCTCTGTGCACACAGTTAAGGCAGCTTGTTGTCATTAAATAAAGGAAGATGTTTGCAATCAGGACAACCCGCAATGTTAAACTATAACTCCACAAATTACGCCAATACAATTTATATTCGTCAATAACCTCAATAATTTATTTACCACATGTTTCGTGAGGGGATCGCCCATTAGTGTAAGTGAGTCCCAGGGCAATTAGCCTTGCATGCAAACACATGTCACTAGTCAAACATGCAAATACGGCAACATTTGAACCGCAGTACCCTCCATATTACTGCTTGTGAAGACAAGGAGAAAATATTTCCCTCACCCCTCAAAAGGAAGCCTGTTACTGCCCTATTGTGTTACCCTTTCACAAGGTTATAGCAATACATTTGAAGGAGCAGCAGCGGAGCTTGCATACGCTGCAGCCTGGCCTGTTTTTCTGTGATAGCCCATCACTGCTGTTTGTGTGCCAGAGCTTCTAATAAAGGATTATCACGGAGCTGCTCCACATGTTTAGCTGAGGCCTTTAAGTCTTTTCATTACAGAAATTGCGTCGTCATATTTCTGTGAATAATCTATAATAGCCAAAAATTGCAATAGGCTAAGTATTAAATTGTGCAGCCAATGGTGTGAGGGATTTCCCTAATACATTATTTTTTACGGATATCTGAGGAGCCCAAATTCAAGGGAGGTTTGTGGCGGAGGGGAATCTACAGAGAAACTTTTGGACCAGTGTTGAATATTCATTCTTCAAAAAGTCTATTATGGGACAAACATTATTCTTATGACCACACAGGACAGAAACATAATTAACTGACAGTGAAATTATGACCACTATGACCAAAACTGTCAGTGCGTATTTCAATGTAATTAATAAACTATCTTCTTTCTGTGACATTCAAATTGAACCATTTAAATAAAAATAAAAAAAGACTATAGACTTGTCATTTGATTGTTCACAAGTTGTAGCTCTTCTGAAGTGACAATTTTAAGCCAAAGCATATTTGCACCAAATTAAATTCAAAGCCAGACTGTAGGTAGACACACAGACTTTGATTTCCCGGTCTGACAGCAGGCATGAGATTATTTGTCAGGACATTCACTCACCCACAGCAAAAAGGATTGTGGCCGCCTAAACTACGGAATATGAAAGAGCATTGCTAAGCATGCATTAGACTGTCAGTAGCCTACGCTGATCGGGACTACAAACAAAACAGAGATGGAAACACTGTGTTTTATGCCTCCCACATGCACTTGTGTATGAGTCAGCAGAAAATAACGAAGACCATATGGCTTGATCTCCGTCCAGAAGAACAGAAAATTGTCTGCATGTTCAACAAATAGGCAGCCGTCAGAAAAGTACAATTTCCATAATACTGTTTGCAGAGTTTCCTCGCACGAGTGACACACGATGAGTGGTTTTAACTGAGCTGAACGAATCCCCCTGCAGGTCCACACTGAATGCAACTTCTGCCTTGTGAGGCGAGCTGCAAGAAACTGCTCGAGACAACTCACTGAGCAATGTGATGATCAATGTTTTCACAATATAGAGGCAACCTCACAAAACGACGTAACACATTTCTACCTTAATTGATTCAAATTCACATTACAGCCTCGCAGCACACATGGTCTATTTCTGGTGTGACACAAAAACACACGAATCAAGACAAATAAACTGGGGCCATTGTCCTGACTAATCAATTCAATGTCCCTTCAGTATAGTGGAGCCTGTGTATGGTGACTTTGACAGTAAGGACACCATGACCCAAAACTGGCTTCAACGCCAATGGAGCCTCACAGCAGCAAGATGATCCAGGATCTGGGCCTTGCCCCTTACAGTAATTATATAAATCTCATAAGCTGGACCTCCAGTAGTAAATAGTTTATAAATTAAAAATGTGTGACTTTGTGACTTTTTTTTTAATGCAATTAATTAACTGTAACCCTTCGAGAGGAGCCACGCTCATCTGCAGAGGAGAAAGGCTATTAAGCAACCTTCCTCAAGAGGTCTGTGCCTAAAAGTCACCTTGGGAGGCCAAATTGAAGGGATAAGTGATGGCGCAAACTGGTTGGAATTGGGTATCCGCCAGGAAGGCAGGCTGGAGCCACACAGGGGTGCATGTCTAGAGGAAAGCATTCGGTGAGGTGTAGGCCAGCAAGGACAATGACGTTTTTAAACAGCCATCTCTTTGCACGCCTTTTCAATGAATGGGCTCTGAGATTAAATTCACTTATCAGCGTGTGTACGGAGTGACAGGACTGCACTCAGTCTGCAGCTCTGCAGTAGGCTGCCATGTGTCCTTTCTACTATCCGGAGCTCGGAGAGCTATTATGTGCTGCTGTCATGCTCCGAGGGTTTTCAACGTTTTGCGTCAAAAAAAAAAAAAAAAAACACACACACACACAAAAAAAGTGGTTTCACTGGGACTGCGCTGGATCCATCTGCTATCGGATAGGCCTAACCTCCCCCTCTGTGCTCTACCTTATGTAGGTCATCAATGAAAGCATCTGCGATATGAGAGTAGGCATTTCGTCAGCGTGTAGTTATTAATTGTGCCTTTGCACCGATGGGCTCTTACCTTCTGCTGTCGCCTTGCCATGTCTGTGGGCTGTTTTGCATTGAACGGGTAAGCGACGCACCGCATCACAAAAACATACAACTGCAGCTTCTTTTTACGGTCCTCCTCCTCCCTCTGCAGCTTCTCCGGATCCTCTTTCTCCTCGCTGGCGGCGGACGGGCTCGGGCTGGTCGGACGGGCGCTGCTGCGGCTGCTGCTGGGAGCTAGTCCACCCGAGCTCTCGCTGGTCCTGCTCGGGGAGATGCGAGATCCGGCCTGAGGTGCCATCGCCTCTTTGCTTTCCTCCTCCACTATCCCGTCAGATTCCTCCTCGCTGGACGACGGGTCTAACATCTTCGCCTAGAGGTGACGCGTCCCTACAAATATCCTACACTAAAAATGAGTTAGATCTATCTCTCTCTCACTCCTAGTTGACGTCTACCGTTGTCTTATCTGTGCCTATGGTTTCATGGAGAATATGCCCGGAGTCAAGACAGGGATAGGCCCTGATTGTAAGCTACTCGCTCGCTGAGGGATGTCAGCAGTACGAGTGGTGCTGGAAGAGGTTGAGTCTGCTTCACACAGAGCTTTCTCCGCCTGCGCCGAGCGCTCGTCGATGCTTACGTATTTTCTGTATTTTATTGGCCAGTCACTGCTGCGGATGTGAGAGGGGGAGGTGAGAAGGGGGCGGAGGGGAAGAGGGGGGGGGGGAGGGGGGTTGTGTAGTGTACAGCTGAGGGGAAAGAGAGCGCCTTTTTTTTTTTTTTCTGGTGAAAGCGGGCGATGGCCTCTCCCTGCCTGCCAGGCGGGGGACGCAGGCGCGGGGAGCTGGCCGTGGTCCTGAAACACAACACGGAGTGAAGGGCGCGCGACACGTCTTTAATCTAACGCGCTGCAGTGGTAGTACAACCTAAGATGGCTGCCACTGGATTTCCTCTGGTTTTGTCACTGAAATGGGGCACATTATTCAGTTCGTGGCCAGCGCACGGGATGCAGATTCATCGGTGTAAATATGTTGCTCCCGAGCCGCCCCGTGCCGTGTGCCGGGGTGGGGGTAGGAGCCATGAACACTAAACCGCCGGCTCTCTGTGGGCTTCTGGTCGGGAAATTGATTGTTGCAGCATGTGCTGGTATCTCTCGAGTTACGCATGCATTCACACGTTTAGTCTACTAAACAGAGATTTACTATTCAAGAGGAAGAGACATTTTCAGGTGTCCAACAACATTTCACAGTGTCTGACCATATGCACATTTCAGACATACATTGTTGATCTTGGATCTGGTATAATTAAATATGACATTGTATGACCAAAAAAAAGCACTGTGCAAGCAATTCTTTCCAATACACACACGACACATGGGGCATATACATGTTATGTATCTAAATTAAGTGTTGAAAAACTGGGGGGAAATGTATATTCAGGGTTCAACAAGTATTTTCCTTAGCCTTTAAAAGATCTTAAATGAGCAAAGGTCCCTTTTTTTTAACACTATGTGTCGACATCTCTTTGCTAATCCGTTGAGGTGGCAGATTGAGATGGTTCTCCATCACAACAGATAAAATGACTACTTAGACTTATTGATTGAAAGACAGCGACTCCTTTTTTTTTTTTAATATGACAATAGGACGGTGACTGTATAGGTCACATCTACTTTCTGACCCTTAACAGGGACCTAATTAAACTGACAGACTGACAGTGGCCTTAGATGAATTCATAAAGACATACAGACATCTACAGAACACACATTAGTATTATTAACTGTATACCACATGAATACACTTGAGCAGAGCTCTTCAACAGGGGGTCCGGGACCCTGTCAAGTTGCCCGAGCGGTCAAGGCGTCCAGAAATGAGGAGACCCAGTCAGATAATGTTCGGCCAATGCAGTTTTTTTTAAATTTCACCTTCCACAGTAAGGTTTCACACCCATCCTCACGCAACCACCATCTTCCCCCAAATGACTTGCTTAAATACCCCCCCAGTACCTCCTTTTATTGGCATCCCTACCACACACACACACACACATACACACACACACACACACACACACCGGGAAATCCCCTAGGTAAATAATCCCAATCATTTACATATCCTTACAGTCCCCTTTAAAACCCACCAATCAAACTCCCCTCTACGTACTCTCCTCCAGGTTCATCCCGCTCCCCCCCCAAAGCGGAACTTATAAAAGACCTGTGCGCCCTCTGGGATCTTCTTTGTCGGGACACACCCTGGGAGGAAGAGAAGCGGCAGGTAAGTTTTATGCATCACACAATTACACTCTGTTCGCCTAACCGATTGTCCTCCCACCTACTGAAATCATGGTCTGCTAATCACTGGCTTCCTCTCCTCCCAGGTGATCTCGGTGGCAATGTACAACTGCTACCTACAAACATTCTATTAATAAACAATTTAACGTTGGCTGTGTGTGCGCCTCTCAGTCCGCCTACACCCGTCTAATTCACGACCGACGTAACGGCAGTCCCTCGTCACAGACCCCTAGGGGGTCCGCAGAGTTACTGATTTGTAAATGATTTGATCCCCAACTTTTTTTATTCCAAATATATAAATATGTACAAAAATACACCCCAACATGAATACAACCTAGCAAATATAACAATTATTATTTTAATGGCTCTGCATTGCATGCATACATCATTACAAAGTAGCCTACATGGCCCTATAGGCTCCACTTCATATTATTATTGGCTCGGTTAAATAAACACAATAGTATATGATATGTAATAGGGGGTCCCTCCACCGGGTCACTATGAGCCTTGGGGGTCCTTGGCCTCTGCACTAGAGAACATCTAACAATCCCCTTTTAACTCCGGGATCCCATGACATACTGGATGCAGACTAACCCTCTCTCTGCTGATGAGAGGTTTTTGTGTGAGCTTGTGGAGTTGGTTCTGCCGCTGACTGGATTTATCTTAACTATCTCCTTCCATTGCACTTTGTGGTTCTTGACCTGTTAAAATTAGCTACTAATGACTCACAGGATGCATATGTCTATACGTTGGGAGCTGTTCAACCAACAACTGGTGATCCCTTCTATTGTTACAGTGGGTTAGGTTTTAGAGGTAAAACCATTGTTATTCAGAAAATAAACATAATTTGTAAAACAGAAATATGGGAAACATTGCTCTATTGTCATTTTATCTTCCAATCTGCCTGCTATTATTGTTGATATTTTAATTTGAGATGGTAAGCAGATGTGTAAATAATGAAGGTGAATGCTTCAGTTTCATGTTCACGGGGCTAAAGTATCCTTTTTGGGCCTTTATTGATCCCTTTATATCCCACCTATCACTTTCTAAATGCAAATATATAATATCTCCACCAAGTTGCTAATGAGTCTTAATGTAAGACCATACAGCAATAATAATACCTGCCACATGTTTTCCATTTATTAATTTGAAGTAATTTAATCAAACCCAATTTAACAGAGGGATACACTATTAGTTATAACTGACGTAATGAGTCAAAAAATACGATTTTTTTAACCATCAGTGGTTGAAGCAAACCTTTAAAATTGTATTCTTTACAATGGCTGAAACCATTTCAGTTTTGATTGAGTTTTTTCCCCTCCAATCTCATCTTTTATCATCCCTCATGTCAACCCCGTGACCTGTCATTGCATTGACCTCCCCCAGCATAGTACTTACAGTACCAGCACACCCATGACAGTCTTCATTTTGCGAACTCAGCATGCACAGAGGATGAGCGGGGCTTGCCTACTTCAACTCTGAGGTTATATTGAATCTGACAGCTGGACTGGCTCGCTGCTACTCCAGATGCTCCTTACGCGTCTGACCAGCAAATTCCCTGCAGGTAACATTGCTTTCAAGGACTCCTCATCTCCAGTTTTGCTCAAATAGATGTCCTGTTATCCTGACTTTCCATTTAGTAGTCCTCCTTTAGTTTTTACGTGGCAGCTCTCCCTGACGGATGCTCAGCATGAGATTTGCCTTTGTTCCACATAGTCCTCGATAGGTTCTCAAAAGGCCACTGCCAGTTCCTGATGGGCGAGACCCCTTAGTCGTCTGCCACGGCACACTTGAGATACCTCAGAGAGGTCAAGCACTAACCTCAGCATCGGAACTCTCCAAACCTTTTAAACATTAATAATTGACTGATGTTCTCTGCCCCGCGCCTCCACTTCATCTAGAGTGTGTACACATTAAATGTTGATGTTCTTCAGGGGAAGTACAACACAAAGGCCAGTGTGGAGAAAGAAAACACAAGTTTCATCATGCAGCTGGAACTTTGTTTGTTTGTGTTTTAGCAGAGAAGGTCTGCCTTTATTTATGGTAAATGTCCATGAAGAATAGAAAACAATCTCATCACAACATTTAGTAAACAGCTGCTCCAGAGCTTTTGATCACTCCAGCTTGCTTTGCAATGAAGACGAAGGCCATGTGGTATATTTAAAAGCTACCGAATAGCTACTTTATAGACCCAATTAGGGAGGTTTTTTCTCAACTGTTTCCAAGGTCAATTATGAAGTGCCAACCTTAGCTTTTAAATCAACTTGATTTGTTTGGCCAATTAAGAGCATGAGTATCAAGCTAAAAACTTAACAGGTTTAAGTTGATATGGCAAACAGTTGTCCATTCACACACAGAATGGGGGAGAAAGAGAAAGAGACAGAGAGAGATACAGAGAGAGAGATACAGAGCGTTCACTTGGAGTCATGTTTTCACTCTCCTTGTAGCTTTGTTTTGGTCTCCACCGTCCCAGAAGTAACATATCTGACTCTTCAGCTGCTAAAGGCTCCACTATATTCACCAGCTAGCCTCTAATTTTTTCTCTTTGCTGTTTGGGGCATGGCAGGTTTTAACTGGCAGTTTTAAGAGCAACTGAAAACAACGGTGAGCGGTGAGAGTGAACCAAACTAGTCGCCAAAACAATGAGCTGAGAGAAGTGCAGAGACAGGTGATTATTGTCTGTGTGGTTGTAACTAAAAGCAGCTCTTTTCACACAAGTAGCCATCTTTACCATTGGTAAGGTAAAAATATTGAAAAAGTGCTTTTGAATGTCTAAATCCATGACGACCATGCAAACTCCATCTACTGATGAGGATCATGTATGAGGGAAAGTTGAAAGCAATATATTACTGTAGGTATATGTGTCAAATCAATATAAATAAAATTAAAATAAAGCTATGGTATGAATACCATGTTGAATAGTTTCAACCAGGAGAAATATGTGTGTATAGATATACACTATATGATATAGATAAACAATATACTACTCGATATTTGATCAGAATCAGCAGAGATAAGATGAAGGATTTGGATTTCCTTTGACCATACTCTAGAAATCAATTATTGATTGAAATCACACTTTGTAGAGTCCCACCTACTTTATCATCACGCCGGAGTATCGTCTTAATAGTCTTTTTTAATAATTCATTCTAAAAAAGAAAATTCATAAAGAATCCAAAACCCAAGTCAAAGGGAAAAATGTGAAATCATAAAAACTCCACAAAATAGAAGCAATAAAAACACACTGAGTCACTGATTTGTGTTTTAATGTGCTCCTGTCGTGTCTTCTGCATAGTCACGAAGGTGTCTTTGGAGACTTGACACAGACAGCATATGTAAAGCACACAGTGGCGAACCAGACAGTGCAGCAAAGCTGAAACATCACAGAATACCACGATAATATATTTATGTGCCCTCCCACTCCTCCCGGTCCTCTTCATTTATAAATCCTTTATTCTATACAGTGTATGCGGAGAGCATGTTTATTTTATTCAGTATATATTCTTAAAGAGAGTGAGAGGGAGAGACGTGATTATGTAAGCAGAGAAAGATTTATCATGTGCTCTTGAGCTCGTATCGTTCAGATCTATATTCCTCTTTTAAGGCTTTAGCTTAGCGTTAAATCACTGGTCATAAGCTCTCGGTTCAACCACATTTTTAAAAATAGTTTTAAAAAAAAAGTGGTTTGTCGGGGTAAATGTGACGCACTAACACACGCACATGCACACAGAGCCTCAGAGCTTCTCTGGAGTGAGCTGGGCTTAAATAAATATTTAAATGCTGGGAGCGTTTTTAATGTGCGATTGATGGAATCGGGTCAGTGTCAGAATCGCAGCTACTATAGCCGTCTCACAGAAGGCTTTACAGCCAGCAAATACTGTAAGATGATGCTCGGCATTTTCTCCCAGAATATCTGTACATCCTGGCAATGCGTTGTAACAGATTTTTTAATGTAAAATTCACTGGATGTATCGATTGCAGAGGAGTGGAATGCTTTACAGTTTAAAGTGGAGATGAGTGGTAATCAGCTTTTAGGCATATATGCGGGCGCATATATGAAAAAAAAAAACCTCTTAACCCTAAAATAATTCGAACAAAATGTTTTTCAACTGTTTTTTGTAGTATTAGGTGTCCTTAACATACTAAAAGTTTACCAAATTCTGACCACTATAAAGGTGTTGTTTTCAAGATGGCGTCCAAGATGTGTAGGAAACCCTTAAAAATAGCCTCGCTCCTTCAATATCTGACCTTGTCAAGAAAACCCCATGTTTTCTGGGTCTATGAATCCATTGGACTTGTCTAAATTGCACTGACATGATCACATACTTTTGTGAAATTACTGTACTTTTTTCTGGATCACGCAGCAAAGCTTAATTCTGATTGGCTGGTTAGGTCTATCATCTGGCTATCATACGCGTGTCACATGAACAAAAGGGCTATTTCACTCAAATGTCACCTGGAAGTCTGCAAAATGGAAACAACAACACTCCCATCATTAGATTTGAAATAATGGACAATATGAACACAAAAATGTTGCCTCCTCTGTCTTATTTATCGAACCACAGTAACCTATTTTGTTTAATGGCTCCTATTTAAAAAACTACAGTTAACCCTTAGTGTTTAGTTTGTTTTTTTTCTTTTCTTTTTGTTCTCATGGTTCGGGCCCATAACCTCGGTTACACCTGGCTCCAAAGCCATTGGCTCTTAGTTTTGATAACAAACAGCACGTTTAGTAGAAAGTGCAAATTTCCTATGTAAGTTAATGTTGTGGGCTGTTAGGCTCATGTTGTGCAAGAAAAGTTCAGTCTGGTAACAAACATATCTCATGTAGTTGGTAATATTAATAATAATCATAACAAAGACAATATTGATATAGTCCTTATCAAAACAAGCAACGCTTTAAGAGGCAGACATAAAAAACCCAGATACACATTTAATACAGTATAACTGTCAGACGTTACTTATGTGCAATAGATTATATAATAGATATATTATAGATATATACAGATACGTTGTTATATAAGCAGCTTCCAGGTGTGAATATTGCAGTCTCACAAGCTCAAAACAAGTATTTGACCTTTCAGTCCATATTGCTTTTTAAGTTATGATCTGATTGTTGCTGTACCCACAATGCTGTTGGGCTGTGATCTAATCGCCCCAGCTCTGGAGCAGTTTCTCTGGATTACATGATATTTATGTACTGTACTCTGCTTTTTTAATATTATCAAATATGTGATCTGACAGGAGCCGACCACTTTACAACATGAACCCATATTGCTTTCTCATGATACAGTCAGATAAAAGTATCAAACTATGTTAAAATACACCAGAATACAGGAAATACCATCGACTGTTAACGGGTGATTATATTTTTATGCACAATATCTATCACTACATCATCTTTCTAATATATAATAAGGTTAGTAAACATCATAGAAGGGGCCTATTACTTATTAATTAAGGCTTATTTCAGAGATCTTGATATAAAGTTATAAATTTGAATCATCACAAATATTTGTTATTTATTTTGTCCAACACATTTATATTAATGAGGGTGGAGTCACACAAACAAACAAATATCACTGTGTGACATCATTCCATTCCATGTTCTTTCCCTATTCTCTATTTTTTCCCCTTCATTGATAATAATAATAATAATGATAATAATAATACATTTTATTTATAATGCACTTTACATCAACTCAAGCGCTACAGTGCACAAAAAAGAAGGATAAAAACATTTTAAAATAATTTAATACTAGCATATTAATAATAAATAACTAGAAAATTCCCCCGCAGAAAATTTTGAGAGGGAGGCAGTGGGCCGCCGCCGGGGGTGTGTCTGTAAAAGTTAAAAGTTTAAATGGAGTTTCTAGGTGAAAGTATGCCTGAGCAGAAGATGTTTGACAAAAAAAAACTACAACTCCCACTGACTGCTCCTGTCCTCCAATCAGAGCACACCTGCTGTCACTTCTCAAGATCAGAGCCACAGAGTGCCGTCACCATAGCAATGGCCCTCGGCGCGTGTGTATGACTGCCTTCAAGCCTCTCTCTATCTCTCCATTTCGGCTTAGCGTAGGGTCCGAACAAAAGCTTCCCACGCTCACACCGAAAGTGCTATCGCCAAAATTTTCGCACCGTTAGCGCCACAAGACCCTGCTGAAGACAGTGATCACTTTTATTTTTTCCCAGTGTCAGAAATGTGGACGCTAGGGTGAGTTAGAAATGAAGGGGATTTCAGCATTTTGACTGTCAGATTTCTCTGAACTTTGGCTTCACGGAGGGTCCGAACAAAAGCTTCCCACGCTCACACCGAAACTCCTATCGCCCAAATTTTCGCACCGTTAGCGCCACAAGACTGATCACTTTTATTTTGTCCTAGTGTCAGAAATGTGGACGCTAGGGCGAGTTAGAAATGGACCTGGTTTCAGGTTTCTGTGAAAATCTGTTTCTCAATTTGTATTGCAGTCGATTGGGAGAAAAACCGACGTGGCCGCGCTTAGAGGTTGCTAGTTCAAATTCTGTAAATCTCACAGAGTTTTTGAGCACATTGTGAGAGACAGGACAAGTTTGTCTACAAAATTGGAAAATATCACGTGTGTAGAGGAGAAGGAACGTGAGGAGAAGCCAAAGAAAAAGGGTTTCTTGAGTATCTTCATACACCAAACAAACATGGAGGAGGCTTCTGATTGATCAGCTTTCTCCCACAATATATCCTTGAATGAAATGTATATACCAGTATAAAAAACGCCCTTCATCCATCTACCTCACCTCAGTCCTTCTCACCTCCAACGTAAAAGGGTTTTCTCCTGGTGCTCAGGTTTTGCCCATAATATATACATATATATTATAAAAAAACACCCTTCATCCATCTACCTCACCTCCATCTCCCTCTACTCTGTCCTTCCTTACCTCCAATGTAAAAGGGTTTTCTCCTGGTGCTCAGGTTTTTCCCACAATATATACAGTACATAAATATGTATGTATGTATGTATGTATGTATGTATGTATGTATATATATATATTAAAAAAACACCCTTCATCTACCTCACCACTCCTTCCTTCCACTCCTGCTCCACCCTCCCCCTCCTTATTCAGGGCAGCAAAGTGCCTCAGCGCTGCAGCCTCACAGAGATGCCTCCATCCGTCCCTCTGTATGGAGTTTGTATATTCTCACTGTGTTTTTTCCTGGTCGTCAGGTTTTCCCACAAAACAAACAAATGAAAGGGGTTAGCGGTACTGAGCCTTCACGTGGCAGCCCTGTTTTGACTAATTTTACAGTACCACAGTTCTAATTAATTTATTCTTTTTTGGAATCAAAAGAATGGTTATGAACCACAGAAACCACCAATACAACGCAAAACGATATGAGAAAGGAGAAATATGCAATTACTTCAGGGAAATTGTACTTATTTTTCACATAAATATGCTTGTAAACATTCACTTTAATATCTAATTGTACTTGTAATCACTTATTTATCATGTAAATATGTTAATTAGAGTATTAAATGGCTAAACAATGTATCAGATAGCAGTATTCCTGGTGTAGGAGGAATACAAAGGAGTAATGGTCATTTTAAGGACCTGGCGGTGGCCATTTTGAAAATGGGGCCTTTCTGAGTATCACACTTTGGTAAACTTTTAGTATGTTTATAAGTACATCTGATACTACTATAATCCACTGACAAACCTTTTGTTAGAATTTTTTCGGGGTCAAGTCATATTTGCACCTGACTAATAAGGAAAAGCCTGTTTGTGAAGATCTGTATGAAACACGTCACTAAAAAATAAATAAAATTCTGTTTCCATGTTCCCTCCTTGACATTAATCTTGCAGTGAATTTGAGGTGGCATCCAAGCAGTTCGAGACGAACATATTTAGTCTTCTGTTTCAACCGTTTCTTATAGTGCACTATTTTCTCTTTTCTTCTTTTTTTCAATTTCATGATGATTTTTTTAACAAGCAGACACTGTATGCATTCAGACTTAATTATGATTTGAGGTGGGCTTGAATCTTTGTCAAAAGCCAAATGTGGTCCTCTGCAAGAAAATGACTCCCACCACCACCACACCACCACATTTACTCATTGGACAGTGTCACACAGCGGTGAGGGGTGTCCTGTCTTGGGTTTTCTGTGTTGTGAATTTTATGTTTTATTTTGAAAAGTAACTCTCCTCTCGTTTCAGGTCACTTGCCCTTCCTCATGTGTCTCCGGTCTGACGTCATCCCTAATTCCTGATTGTTGTCACCTGTGCTCCCCTCACTGATGTCTTCCCCTGTCTCGTTGCCAGAGTATTTCGTCCTTCGTATATGTCCAGCCCTTGACCACAGCCATCATTCACGACCAAGTTTGTTTGTATTCCAGAGTTTCAGGTTTTCCTCAAGACGAGTGATTTTTGGTTTTGTAATGTTTTAAGTTCCAGGTTCATAGTTTGCGTAGTAAGTTATTTTCCTCCCCTTTTGGAGCATTTTCTGTTCTAGAGTTATTCATATTGTAAGAGTTGATATTCCTTTTTGTAGCCTCGTGCCCTCCCTTTTGGAGCATTTTCTGTTCTAGAGTTATTTCTAGTGTAAGAGTAGATAATCCTTTTTGTAGCCTCATATCCTCCCTTTTGGAGCATTTTCTGTTGATTAAAGTTCATAGATTAGTCCTCACTAGAGTAGATGAGAAGATAGCCTTTTATTTTGTATCCTCCCCTTTGGAGCGCTTTTCCGTTTTGGTGTTTGTTGCGTCCGCTGCCTACCCTTTCCCTTCTCCCCTTCCCCTTTTCCCTTCCCCGTCTCTCCCTTTTTCCTGAAGTCAGGGATCAAGCGTTTCATAGCCGTTTTACGTTGTCACTCTGTTTATTGGAATCTTGCAAAGTCTGTGAATAAAAGCTTGGATCTACTGTCCTCACTCTGCGCCTGAGTCCTCCTTAAAGTCCAGTCCTGACAGACAGCACATTTCCAGGTGAAGGCCTCATGAACACCACTGCATAAATGCTCATTTCTTCTTCCCATCATTTTCAGGGTAGAGAGGGTCGATGATGGCAGAAAAAGATTAATTAATAATGCAGCGAGAGGCTGGAGCATCACCACTGTAACATGACAAAAAAAGAAAACTATTGCTGTTCGACTGGCACAATCTTCTCTCTAAGGGGGTATACCAATTATCCAGCCAGTGCACGCAACAGTAGACGAGCAGAGACGTGTTAAGCTTTCTGTACATATAGAGACACAACCATCAACTGAGTTTTGGAGAGAGGAGAATGATCAAATGCTTTGAGAAAGTAAGAAGAGCTCCTCACTATAGCTTCAGATTTTCCTCACAATCAGCATAGCTAAGTACTGCCCTCTGTTGGTTGCATAATAAAAGAGCAGTTAAAGTAGTGAACATTGGATTACATGACTAACAAGATTTTTAGCCTCAATTGGAGGCAAATGGAAAAACACTTCAATTTTTTTTTTTTTTTTTTTTTTTTTAGTTAGTCACTGTGTTCTAAATCAGAAACACTCAATATTGATATGTCTGAATATGTGATCATATAAACAAATGTGAAATAACATACATTACATTCCCAGAAGGAGGTAGCATCTGCTCTTCAGAAACCATGGGAAAACAATATACTGTTATGTTCAAGGAATGTTACTCAACTTGTGTAAAATGCATTCAGATAAAAGTGTATGTGAGTAAATCTACTAAAATAAAGAGCATTAACATCTTTAAACTTAAAGAACAACATTGCACCATCCCCAGGTGTGAATTGCACCACCAAGCCCTTGGTCCAAAACCAACAATAAATTCCTTCTCTATAGACATTCATAGACATTTGCAGGTTGTGTACATACGACATTATTGCCATTATAAAGACACAACCTTCATTTGTATTGCCTCACAAGAATTAACCAAAAAAAAAGAGGACAAAGAGAGGTGCACAAAATTTAAACTACGTTTCCAGGCAACAGTGGTGGTTGACGTCTTGCGAGATCAGCTGCAGGCAGACAGACACGCACATGACTGAACGCATGATCCGATCCAGGCTTATACGCCTGGCGGAGACAACAAATACATCATGATGGATTGTTATAGATTAAGCTCCCAGCAGTATAAACCATAATTAAAATGAGCTCACCCTAGGAGCAACACCATTAATGTGATGAACATGTTAATGCATCAATAATATTTAGTCCATTACTTTAACATTCTTTATAATGAGTACCTTTACTTTTGGTTCTGTGAGTATATTTTGATGCTAATGCTTGTACTTCTACTGAAGGAAGATTTTAATGGACTTTAACATGTATTTTTACACTGATCTGGGTCCTACAGTACCCCAATGTGTTTACACCCTGTCGCCTCCAAAGTCCCTTTTTTGCAACTAGTGCTCCTTTGCTGAAATACTTGCACAATGTCAGCACAATATAAACTAAACTAATAGAGCTCTTTAAAATAGATTTCAACAAGGCTCCTCCACAAGTCATGGCCACAGTGTTTTACAAGTTCAATCAAATGACTCCTCCACAGCTCCACTAACCTCACTGATAAAAAAAAACACATTGGACAGGTGTTTCAGAACTATAACTTTAGGTTTGATTGTGTTTGCATGGAGATAATGTCATTCTGTTTATATTAGGTGAGAACTACAAAAATGTAACCATTTTATCTTTGACTAAATTGCACAGGAGTATTTTCATGTCTTCATTTGCAGTCAGCGTGTATCTAAGTGAGTTTCAAAGTTCTCATGACTTCAGCTTTTACTATCGAGCATTGAGTATCTATCACTTTCAGAATCGATTACTAAACACTGTGTTAAGCATCTTACTGCCATTCAGATCCGTGATCCTCAGGCATCTCTGGAACCTCTTCAGGCTGTATTTCAGCGTACTCTGTAAAACGTCAGTCTGACAAAATGTTGTTTATTGTCAATTAACTTCAAAAACCTGAGGGAATTAGTCAAAGTCACTTTCAATCTTTAGATAACTTCCTATAAAATCCTAAAATTGGCTGCACACACACACACACACACACACACATACACACTAGAGCAATGTGACACAGCAATAATACCAAAGCAGTTGTCATATTGTATATCTAGTTCAATAAACCCAGTTTTATACTGTAGGCTGGCATTTTCGTGATGTAATTATGCAATATTCTGTTTTCATCAAGATTGGTTTGTTTTCCATCCTTTGCTGTTTTATACATTGTCTATTTATCCTGTTGTTTCATTGTTTATGATTTTGATTAACTGCTTTAATCCTGTATTACTACCTCCATTACGTCTTTGAATGTGTGCTTTACTTAAGTGAGACACAAGCGTTAAGTTCATTCAGTGACGATGAGCACCACCCAAAATGTATTCAATGAAAATAAAACTGTAATACAGACTTATCACCAAAAGAGGTCAGCAGAATCCCTTTAATTACAATGCACTTGGCCCAATAATCAGTAGATCTTGGGGGAAAATCGATATATAATTACAGTATCCACAATGATTATACTTGCTGCAGGGCTGGCCCCAAGAATTGATGAGACCCTAAACAATTTGCCTGATCCTAAAACCATGTCCTTGATTACAGACTATAATATTCAGGGGGGAAAAAAGGTTGGGCAAAGTTTGAAACACTCTTCAATCTAATTATTCATCTGACTGTGGTATGATAAATAACTCTTAAGTATATATGTTGATACAGCTACTATATATGGAGTTAGATTTGTGTCTTTATTACATGCGAGAAAATAAATGATCTGAGAGAAAAAAAATGTTTGAGAGAAAAAATTATCACACTGATAGCAAAAAAGCATTTGATGAGAGAAAAAAAATTATTTGAGAGAAAAAGTTTTCATACCAATAGCAAAAGATAATAATATTTGAGACTAAAAAAAGTTTTGAGAGAAAGTATTTTCTCATAGAACATAAAAAAAATATACATTTTTAAAATTATTTCTGAGAAAAAAAAAAATCTCTCTCAAAATATTTTTTTTTGCTATCAGTGTGAACACATTTTCTCTCAAAACTTTTTTTTAGTCTCAAATATTATTATCTTTTGCTATTGGTATGAAAACTTTTTCTCTCAATTTTTGCTATCAGTGTGATAATTTTTTCTCTCAAACATTTTTTTTTCTCTCAGATCATTTATTTTCTCGCATGTAATAAAGACACAAATCTAACTCCATACTGTATGAGCATCTTTAATCATATAGACATGTTAAATCATCTTAAATTAACCAATGTTTCTCAAACTCCTCCCTGGGGGAGATAACTCCTGTCAGCCCTCCCCTTCACTGGAAGAGCCTCTCTCTCATTTTTCTGGTCTACATCAGTGGCGTTTCAACACTGATGACAAAAGCCGTGGAGTCAGACTTGAAATCTATGATTTTTAAATGTGTATGGTTATATTTGCTCCGGTAAGTTTCATTTCTCTATTATTTATGGTTATGATTAATTGTGTTAGATGCTCATTGTATGAAATATAATATCAAGTTGGTGACATGATATGCTGATTGGTGAACTGTCTGTCAGGTTTAGACTGTACATGTGCCATGTACTCAGACACTTACTCTAAAAAATCTATTCAATAGAGTTAACACCGAGTAAGTCTATCATTCTTTCATAAGAACTATAAAGGTAAAACTCACATCTTCAAACGTAATCTGTACTGTACTGCTGTGGCCACCCTCCAGCGCACAGTAAGCAGCTCTGTTAGTTGTCTTCCAACCTTTAAATTATTCAGGTTTTGTTTTCAAACCAATTATAAATCTTAATAAAAGAGTCCGGTAATGTATTGATGTGCATACATTATGCAGTAACCAGACCTGATAATGTATTCATTATCAACAGATTGTTATCCTTTAATGACTATATTTGTGTTTTTCTTAGATTTTTGCCATCTGTGCTTTTGCAACATGTGGAGGATACTATGGTCACCTCCAGGTTAAAGTGGACTGTGCAGACAGGAGGCAGAGTAACCTCAGCATCAACATTAATTTCGGTTTTCCCTTCAGGTAAACTACTCATTCCTTCCTTCCTTTGCTTACATCCCTCGGTGTTAGGTTAGGAACTTGTGAGCACATAAAGAATAAATATTGATTGTCGTATATCATTTGTTTGTTTTCATTTAGTTGAACAATTTAATCTTTGACAATTAATCCGTTTCACTTCAAAATGTGAATTTCATAAACTAAATGACAAAGAATGACATTTTTAACCAGACACGACCAGATAATCATCTCTGCATATTTCAGGAAACTGGCCTGATACAGAGAAAAAGAAAGATTTCAAAAGCTGCACAGCTCTACTCCATCATGTTGTCAGGCTCAGTAGAGAGGAGCTGCTCTCTTAAAGATCGGACAATTTAATAATAGGAAGCTGAATAGCCTAGCAGGAAGCCGGCCCTATTAGTCCAACATGTTTCACCGCATCGTCAGACCAAACTGTGACCTGGAGACTTGTCGGTTGAACCTCTGGTGGGTGGGTGTGACGTGACAGCAGCTTTGTCTCGGTTTCATTTTGTTCTGCAGACCTGCACGACTGTCTGGGACTTTTTGCTGTATGAACACCTTTGAGATGTTTGGAGGATTTGTCACTATTTATAGCTACAGTACTATAATAGATTATCATTGAAGTTCCAGTGGAAATAGAATCCAGTTAGTCATGAATGAAATGAAAGTCAAATGGCTGATGAATAAAAACCATACAAAAATTCAAGCCAAAGTAAGGCGATCACAACAGTTTACATAAGAAGACACATTGTTTAACTGAAGGCGTATCTATCTTGGAGAGTGATAGCCACCATTAGCATTTCATCTGAGTGATGCATGGTGTCGGTGTGTCTGATGTGAACTCTGGTATTGTGGTGTGGTTGACCAAACCCAAACTCAATGCTGCTGAGACACCAACGGGCAAGCTGAATTGTGAATCATCCAATTACAGGAACATCTAAGTTGACCTCACACTGGTGTCACTGGGCGAGTTCACTGGTCCCCACTCTCATGTATAAATGGGCATCCCTCTGGATGAGTATTCCAGAGGGATATTGTTGCTGTTGTACAACATTGTTGTACAGCAGTTACAGTACAAAGAAGCAAATATATAATAAGAAGAAGAAGAAGAAGAAGAAGAAGAAGAAGAAGAAGAAGAAGAAGAAGAAGAAGAAGAAGAAGAAGAAGAAGAAGAAGAAGAAGAATGCGCAATGGCAGACAAACCTGCCATTGAATGTTGTGATTAATCCTCATTGTGAAACTTTCACATTTCTGACGTCTCTTCCTTGTGTCACATAAAAGACAAGTTGCAGAACTGATTTTTTTCCATCGGAAGCTTCTTCATTAATCTCTCAGAGGGTTACTGAACAACAGGTGACAAAAGCGACACGTTTCCTACAGACTGCAGCTCGTCACATGCCAGTTTCAATAACGACCTGTTTTCCCCCCCATCGCAGTAAGCCTCCTCTTTCTGTCTCGTAGATTACAAGAAGTGCATTTCAAGGCTCCCATGTGTGAGGCAAAGAGGGAAGAGGTTCTTTTCCTGGATGGTGACTTTTCTCCGGCTGCTCAGTTTTTCCTGACTGTGGGTGTTTTTGCTTTCTTGTACTCTCTGCTGGCAACTGTCATCTATGTCTTCTACCAGAACAAATACCTAAGGAACAACAGAGGCCCACTTGTGGTCAGTGATTTTAAACCTTTAATAAAAATCTCCACACCTGATACAGGACAGCCGAGACAAAATATACTGTGATAATGTTGAAAAAACACATTAAATTGACTGTTTTATTCTTCCTCTTTTATCGTGAGCAGGATTTTGTTGTGACAGGCATCTTCTCCGTCATGTGGCTGGTCAGCAGTTGCTGTTGGGCCAAAGCAGTTTCTGATATCAAGGCGGCCACAAACCCGACACAGGTGCTTCTGCTCATCTCAGCCTGCAGAGCTCAGGAGAACAAATGCACAGCCATCCAGGAGCCTCTCTGGTCACGACTTAATACATCTGCGGTGGGTGTTCGGTCAGCAAATCAAGCACTGAACACACAACGCTGGATAAATGAAGGCATTGATTCTTGTCCGTTCTTCTGTTCTTCTCCAGGTTTTTGGTTTTGTGAATGTCGTCCTCTGGGTTGGAAATATATGGTTCGTCTTCAAAGAGACAGGCTGGTATAAGACAGGTCAGAGATATCCGACCAGGAGTGCTTCTGGGAAACGCACCGGTGAAATGCGACAGCGGCTCTACAGTGAGAACAGCTTCGAGCAGCCGGAGGAGGTTTTGCGTCCACAAACCCCCAGACAAGCCCGGTTCAATCAGCTCAACAGAGAAGGTAGCTTCAACCAGTCACAAGTGAGCTTCAGCTTACCCCACGCATATCTCGGCAAACCAGTCGTTTCACAAGGCCCCGTGATAGTTGTTAACGAGATGTGATTTTGCTCTTGGTTAATGCTGTACGTGGCCGACGAGATCAAATAAAAAAATGCTGTACATATTTGCTCTGCACGAAATCACTGGACAGTCAAACTGATGGTCAATGCTATTGAAACAAAAATGAAATAACAACAATATGATGGGATATTGTAATCACTTTGCTCCCCCTTGTACGGTTGATGTTACTCAACTAGAGGAATCATCAAGGATTAAAATAATTACAAACCACTGCTGAAATCTAATCATTAGTTGATATTTTCACTTAACGTAAAACAATGGTGGTCGCAGACATAAAGTCGGACAGCCCTGACCGTCTTGTGTGCCTTTAACAGAGGCAGCTGAAAATAGAGCCTATGATATAAGTGCTATAATTTATAGATGATAAATGTTATTTTGTATGAAGATCTGCAAAGAAATGCTGTAAAATGGTTCAGCCAGACTGCCGTTGAAAGGGCAGAAAAAGATAAAGATAACTGTGAGCAACAGCTGAATGAGATAAGAAGAAGAAAGCACCAGTTAGCGGTACAAGAAACTGCTTAGTATCGAAATGTGTGAAGAATTAAATAGGAAGCGTTTCCTGGATCAGTGTAAAGCACCCAGTAATGTCTATTGCCAGCTGGAATATTAACTGGTGTGTTTCTTAGGCAAAGCTAAACTTAAAGTGCAGAAATAAAAGGTTAGTGTAAGGTTAGCACTATTGGAACTGGATCACAGAATATCAGCTGAGTAAACTTTGAACTGACCAATCATTTTAAACCTCTTCAATCTAACCTCTGGTTAAAAAATGGCTACCCAAAATGCCTGAAAGCCTAAGCCTATAAATGTGGTTCACTACCGACCTCAGGTCACTTATTTTGCACTTTTCTGGACTGAAAAACTCAAAAGGTATTTATTTAGGGGGGGGGGGGGGGGAATGATAACATTATTCTTCCTGGGCATGGACTGCAACACTGTGGGGACGATGACTAAACACAAGTTTTAATAACAACATTTGTTTAATTTTTCTTAATTTGGGCCAAAACTACTTTAAATGTATAAAATAATTGACCTGTAGTTGTGTACCTTAGTTCTACATGGAAGATACTGATGGTTTTACAAGCTTATCATTGTTGAGCTCAGAAATATTTCCCTATTGTTCTAAAACTTAAAGAATAAATGCCAGTGATCTAATTGTTTTAGCATGGGGTTAGGGCTACATGGTGTTGATATTGAACTAATTTCACTTGATTACACTTGATTATAATTATACATTTTACCTGTGAATGTAAAAAAGAATTCTCTTTTCCTTTTCTGAAAAACATTATACGTTATATTACACATTTTGCCCTATATAATGTTAGACGGGAAATGTACAGCAATAGTGCCAGTTCAGTAATATCTAACTAATGTTCTAAAGTTCTCTCAATAAATATTTAATGTTTGATTATATAATTTATTCCCTGTCATTGCTGATGGATTCCCTGGTATTTTAATCAATGTGGCACAACTAAGTATTTGTTTGCAGTATGCTCTTTAATTAATATTGATTTCAAATGGATAATGAGTATTGTTTCAGTGGAGCTTTGAATATTTTATTATTTTAGAATGATTGTCTTTTTTTTTTATTTCTGTGTAAATACATGCATATTCATGTTTTATTAAACTTGTGTCAAAGCGGCTATATTGAGTGTATTCATGTCAGGTATTACATTTTGTTTGTTGTTTTACTTATGATGGTTCTGAAATCTGCATGCCTTTCCAGTGATTGATATAAAAATGAGTTTATCCCCCGTGGAGTTTTGTTGCCATGGTTTTTCTTATACGGAGTCGGACTCTTCATTTCTATGGAAAAGTGAACGGCGCAGAGAAGACTTTAAGGGAAGAAATACTAAAAATGAAATGTGGTGAACCGACAGAGGGAATCAGTAATGAGTTTTGACTTTTATGGAGACACTGGCATAGACATTAAAGCATGCTTCACACTGTGTATCAGGATTATCTCAACTGCAAAGCTGAAGGGATAATCCCTCAGGGTGTCTGTTTCATCTGGTCTAAATGAGTTAACATAATACTAATTAATGCCCAAAGCCTCTTGCCACTCCACACAGCATACAACCTGTAGAGTTTACTGTGTTGATGACAAAGAGTTTGCTTACAGTACGTGGATAAATTGCTCTCATCATTAAAGTATACAAGTACTGCTATTAAATGTAAAAGTTTATAACAGGTGAATTAAAGGTTCTCTATACGTATACTTTTCTATTGCCTCCAAATGGCTCTTAACATGGCGGCGGCTGATGTACATGCATGTGCTGCCGGCCCGGCTATGTTTTGACTTCAACCAACGCCGAGGGTGAGCAACTTCATTCTCTGCTGTAGCATATTTTACTCGACTGCATCTAGTAAAACGTTTGACCAGAGTTTCTGTAGCAAGCTGATAATATACAATGTTATTTCCTTCCTCCGTATTTGTTAATTTTTCAATTTGAAATCCCATGCCTGGCAATAGAACGATTATTCTGTTGCAGGCTTAATATTGTTGCTAAATAATTCAGTCAATGTATGTATTTTACATTACTGTAAAGTAATCAAATTGCACACATCCAAAGAAAGATGAAGGACAACACAATAAAGGTACTTTCCATTGTCGTCCTTGTTTTATGGTATAAGCTTACATTAAACATAACATAACATAAATTTCACAGATGCCATCATTTCACCTTCTATATGAAATGATTATAGTTATTGAGTACCAAACAATCAAACGAAGAATATTAACAATAATTATTTACCTTAAAATAAAATTGAGCTCATACATTATCTCATCGATAAAGCTTATTATGTCAGTTTATTTTTGCTTGCTTCACCTAGCAGGGCAAGTGTCTTCCTCCAGGCCTCCTCACAGTCAATATTAGCCTGGCAATACATCCATGGCATCCCCAAGTTTGTTATTAGCACCTCTGTGTGCAGCTCCTCCTCTCTGATCTGAGCAATTAGACAAAGAGAGCCGCTGCTTGTCTCAGACGGCCCCCTGACAGAGACGCTAAGCACATGCAGGTGTCCAGAGCAGGCGCTTTGAAGAAAATTACAGTGTACGGGCCCACAGCATGATAATTAGGGTCAGGTTATCAGCAGGAAATAAAGGGCTACATCATGAGATAGATGGCCTATGGTATGGAAGAAGGGTGTATTTATATGTAATTATTCCCCTGTGAGCTGCAACATTTACACACTGGTGTGTGACATTTCTCCTTGGTTATGTCTGTATGGCCCACCAGCAAAGCATGAAGCAGCCAGGGCTTTTATTTACAAATGGAGCACAATGTGGAGGTTTCTGGACTCTGTACAAAGGAATGTTTTGCTTCTTTACAGGCACCTGCAGGGGGCACCGTCTGCCTGTTTTATTGTCTGAAAGCTCTCCAACAGAGGATTCAGGATTCAAATTCTGAATAAGATTTTGTCCTCTTACTTGAAATATATGCCATAGTTTGATCCATTAGAGCATAATTATGTGTAACTTTCTGGTGGTTACATGATACATGACACCGCATATTATGCATGCTGCACAGCAGATATGATGTTAGGGTTAATGTAATGTAAGGATAATTACGTTGGCCTCAAGAGGGCGATATAGCATCACGCCAGACAGCATAGAAGGGTTTCCCACAGCCGATGGAGTATGAGAAATATGTCCAATCATCATGTTTTTCTGCATGGACTGCTTTTCCATCAAACTGCTGGCACATGAGCCTTCCTTCTTTACTCGATCTCTTTAACTCTGAAACAACATATGAATTGTAAAATAAGCTTTAATTTAAACTCTGGGCAGGAAGGGGGTGTATCTACTTCACATTTTAACATTACACTTAATTCTCAAAGGAATGCAGTCAACAGAGGCGTGTTTACTACCAGGCCATAGGAAATAGTTATTTGGACATTTAGTCACAACTTCAGATGATGCCAACTTAATATTAAGGCGTTTATGAATAAAAAAAGCTAATGTAAAAAAAAAAAAAAATGTAAAACATATTTTAAATCAGACCCGGACTGAAGCCTGATTGATTAATCAGTAAGCTGATTTTATCAGCTGGAATTAGCCTATTATATATATCGATATTTATATGTATACGACTTACTATACTACTTTGTTATACTATTTGATATTCTGATTGACCACATCGAACAGAGCAGCATGAGAACTAGAGGGGCGGATCGATCCCAAGATATCCATAAACCGATACTACATCTGGTTTGCGAAGATCGATTCCAGTGTCAGTTTCAATAAAAGTTTCAGTTTGTCTTTTTTACCTGGACCCATGTCACTAAAGATTGTCATGTAGAAAAAGTCTGTGCTTCTCCACTGCTCTTCTGGTTTTGTGTACACAGTAATTAACAGTGGAAGCAAAAAAACTGGCTTCATTCAGAGCTACTTACAATGAATGAAGCCAGTGTTTTTTTTGCTTACTACAAACATGTTTTAGTTGGAGATGAAACCCTGGACTACCAGGTAGAAATCTTTCACTCATCTTAACCTTTGGCAAATAATTTAGTGGTCATGAAAATGGACTCTGATTTATTTTACTGATGATGCATTCACCTGATAAATCATGAAACACTGCTCTCCCTACATTCAGGACAATTCTGGTCCAGTGTTAATACGTATAAAAACTAACTAACTCACTGCTTGTGTCTCGCTCATACCCGAGTCCACACAGATCGTATAATGTCTGATGTTTGCTCCATCTTTGCATCCATCATCTCTGGATCACTGCTATACCATTCAATAATGGCTACAGCCCTCGATTATAGCTGATCACATGGTCAGTGTCTATGACACATATTGTTATTTCATTTCCAAATTTACTGTTTAATCTCTAATATTGGAATTGGCATCCGTTCCAATAATCCAGTATTGGTCAGGCTCTACTGTGCCTTCAGGGAAATCCTCCACCCAGTAAAATACTCAAGATTAAGTGTCTGGTGACTTTCTTCTAATTTACTTTGAGATTGATTTGTAGCCACTTAAATCAAGTAAGAAATGCATCTCTTTCAGTTTCCAGTGTGCTGATAAGACCTTAACTTTGTATCTAATAAGGTGTTCAGCACACTGAATGTGTCTGCCATCTGTCTTGCACCTTCCCATTTCTCAGGAAATCTCATTGCTTTAATCTTGTGTTCACACAACCCAAAGTGACATCTATCAGAAAACTGTAATAGGACTACTTGGATTACCGACAGTTCCCAGAAAGACCTCCGCACTGATCGGCTCATTTGAGGATTCACAAACGATCAAACTGAGGGATTAGTGGTGATTACGCCTTTCAATTACTGTTCTCTGCTGCTTGAGAGGGACATAAGAATCTAATGAGGTAACACTGAATAGAAATGTAAAATATTGTGCTGATTTACTGCGCAAGGCAATATTACCTCTGCAGAGGAGTAATGATCCATTCTCTCCTCTTCTTTTATTTTTACCTGTCAATGTTTTTTTTTTCAAGGATAGTGGTCAGTTTTTGTTATTGGTCTTCAGAAATTCAACTACCTTGAAAAACAGAATAAAATATTGTTTTTCTCATCTCTTGATGAAAAAAATAAATGCACCGAAGTAATCGAACCAGCATGGATAGTCCAGAGTTAAATCAACACAGGAGTACAATTCTTTTCATGCATGCATTTATTATCTAGTTCATCCTAAATATATTTTTTTCTCTTTTTCATATTATACATCCCCCGCGACCTAGGATAAGCGGTTACAGATAATGGATGGATATTATATTACAAAATGATGCCACTGGTAGACCAGTAAAACACATAATTACAAGAAAACACCCCACGTGTGATTACACATTCATCAAAGCAGAAAGTGTTGTCACATCTCAGCAGGTTTTGCTTGACTTGAAGGATGAAGTTTTCTGAGTGTCATCAAATCCTGCACAGCGAGTCACAGTTCATTCACACTCAGACACTCACTCATATGCTCTTGCGTGCACACGGACACACAAATACAAGCACCCCTCCAGAGCAAATTGTTTTAAAATAATTTGTTAGTTTGTACATATTAACAGGTGAGATTTAACTCCTCAGCGTGTTTGGTCCAGAGTCCGTTCAATAAATCCATAAATCCATTTGGCAAAAGGTTAAGACTTCTTTTTCCCACTGGATGCTTTGAAAAATGTGGTGGAGATTGTGTCCACAGATTTGAGGATGTCATCGTGATTAAGAAACAGAAGACACTTCTGTCTTGCTGGCAGAGACTGAGGTCTCATCCTCCACCATGCCGCCCATTCCAATACTGCTCAGCATGCAGTTACGGAACTGAAAAGGAGAGCAAAGACAGCAAGTTCAGAAATGAGTACACGGATCATGGCAAAAGCAAAAGGCTAGAAACTAGACAATATATTGGGCCAACCTGTTTGTTCATCAGCACGTAGATGACGGGGTTGTACAGGGCTGAGCTCTTCGCAAAGAAGGCAGGGATACCTGCTTGGACGGCAGTGAAGGAAGCACCCTTATTCAAGAAGATCCAACCAGCAAAACTTGCGTATGGCACCCAGGCCACCAGGAAGCCAAAGACCATCAGGATGCACATGCGTGTCACCTCCCTCTCAGCTTTCTGGGTAGATTCTGACTCCTGCTGCTGGGCTGCGGCCTAAAGTGTTTGAAAGTTTTGAAGTGTTGAAAGAGATCGCTTCATTCAATAAGTTCCACTGTATACAGAAAGTAGTGGCAATGTTAGTTATTATCAGCTCATTCCCAATGACAGATGCAAATATTTATACTTCACTTACAGCTTTGACTGTCAGCACAAGGCTTCCATAAGTGAAGAAAATGAGGAAGACGGGAATGAAGAAGTGGACGACAAACATGTAGATGACGTATGACTCGTTGTTGAAGCCTGGAGCCAAAGTGTAGTAGTCAGGTCCACAGGAGCACTGCATGCCCTCAGGAAGGTACCTGTGTGATGTTTAAGAAACATTTACCGTCCGCATCTACAGTTTCTTCGAATGTCTGTCTGGTATGTTGGAGTGGTTTAGATATACATACTTTGTGAACCAGTAGAACAAAGTAGAAATTTATATTGAATTCAAACTTAAGATTCAAAAGAACGTGCTGATTACCTGGACCAACCAGCCAGTGGAGGGGCAGCACATGCAAGAGCCATGATCCAGGTGAAAAGGACTCCAGCTCCTGCGTGAGTTCCAGAGAACTTGAAGCTTCCCATGGGTTTGCAGACGACAATGTATCTTTCTACAGCCAGGACGACCAGAGACCAGAGAGCAACTTCACCTGTGGAAGAAATGTCAGATTTATTCATATGGTGCACACTGTGAAACAATCAGACTAAACCACACTGGAGGAGGAACTTCTTGATTGGACTCCCTTACCGCCAAGTGTGGCCATGAATCCCTCAATAGCGCAGGCGGTAGCTCCGAGAATGAAGTAGCCGTTGATAGCAGATGTGATGGTGATGGTGAATCCAAAGAAGCACATGATCAGTCCGGCCACAGCAAGGTTGACCAGGATAAAGTTGAGAGGTTGCCGGAGCTTCTTGTTCTGAGCCGTTACCAACAATGTCAGACCGTTGATGGGAGTTCCAGTGCAGATCAGGAAGAACATGTAGAAAGCTAGAAGCTTGAACATGATGGGATCCGCCAAATAATACTGTGGGTATTCAAAAGGACTTCTAACAACCCCAGTCCTGTTGGACATGGGGATGTAGAAGTTCTTGCCTTCTGTGCCATTGGCCTCGTTTCCTCCGTCCCAAGTCATCTTGGTTGCCTCTTGCTTCTGGAGCTTCAAGCAATAGACAGTGATCAAAGTGTGCAAAGTCTCTCAGTCACCAGTGGCGCAAAGGAACTCCCACAGCTTATGCTGGCCTGGGAGCTGTTTTATACCTTCTCATGGTTATCCTCAAATTGGACAGAATTGGATTATAGGAGGAAGAGGACGGGTCAAGACCCATTAACGACTGACTTTAAGATAGGGTTAATGGGCAGTGACCCAGTTTTATACAGTTGGATTTCTTCATCTATTAGGTATGTTTGCATCTCACAGTGATAGAAAGTATTATTTTGGTAGAAATTATATATACACATATATACACACAAAAGAAGTTTCTATCACTTTGAGAATTTAAACATATCTATAGAACATACCTATATCAAACCTTTGAAAATACATTGAGGACATATCTGGAAACTAGATACAAATTATATTTTAAATAGAATAAATAAATATGCTAATCACTGGGATATTTCATTTGCATTATTTACCAATTAAATATTGATTATCTAAAAATGTATTAATCTACACACACTTCATCTGCCTGCATGCAAGGGGTAGGTCACAGCAAATAGTGTTAGTGCAGTTCAGTAGATTGTGTTGCAGAATTAATTTCCAAGAGTCCACTAGAGTGTGCCTCCACCCAGGATTTGCACTGCTCCCAGCAACCTATCCAACCGCCCACCAGCCAGTCTAGTTTGCCCTACTGATCAGTTCTGTTTACAATTAAAGACGATGTAAAACCAGAAGCAGAGACAAATAAGTAATGGACATTCAAACACAATTAATCCTTAATTTCTCGTGCAATGAAAAACTAATTCATGATTGATAAAGTTGCGGCGTGAAAAGCGCACAGATGCAGAGCAGCATGGCCCGGACAGTTGAGGTGCTGCAGCAAGTTATTTAGACCACCAGGGTCTGAAAGTGACAACCACAAATGTATTATATTGTTATTCATCCTGATGCATGTCGATCAGGATAATCTCAGTCAGCAGCACTGCACTACCTCCTCTTTCACGTGCACACGCAAGCACGAGTGACAGTGAGTCGCCATGGTTACATGCGCGCTCTGTGTCTCCGTCGCTCAGAATCTTTCTGGAAATATCCCCCTTTATACCATTCTTGATGCGGTTCTCATAGCACACTCAATCTAACTCACCAATGCATAAAATCTGTTTTAAATTACATTTATTCATATTCTTTACATTTTTTAATTTTTTCTGGCATTAAGCTTTAGTGGCCTATACATTTATGTGTAAGGGGCATTTATAATGCTGCCTAAACATCGCGATTCACATCTTGACAGCATTTGCAGGTTTTGAGCGTGGAGGACAAATAAGACCCACAACTTTATTTTGAAGTGTAGCGGATGTCCCGTACAGCGCCATTGTTTTGAAGTCACCTCCTGTTTTGCCGAGGGACGAGCCGACATAAAACCAAGGAGCTTGACAGTTTTGCAGGAAGTAGTCTGGGTTCAGGTCATTTTTATTGACGTTACAGCAAAAGGTAAAAGTGAAACTACGTTCTTTTTTAACGTGGACCCCGTTTTGCCATATTGTTTACGTGACAGTCGTTGCTCACTAAAAGTGCTTGTTTTTACAGGCTAGTGTCTGACTACATTGTGGACATGACCCTACAGAGAAATAAAACGGGTTTTCCTCACCTTGTGCTTGATCCGGTCTGCTTGTTATTGTGTCCAAGCCCCAAATCTGGATCATTCTGCTTCTTTGGGCCTCATAGGAAAAACCATTATCGTAGGGTCACAGTAGCCAAAGCACCACAAGTCTCTTGAATTGTGCGGCCTTGCGACTGCTCCACTCTTCCATTTTGTAGTTCTCTTCATCCATGAAATAGTCTGGCTCGAATAAATACCGTAGAATTCAAAGTCTACAGCCACATGGTGAAAATATTCAGCCATGACTATGACTATGAACAACAACTTAAAAAAATAACACTAAGCTAACGTTAAGCTTTCTGTCCTCCCGCTAACTGGCGACAACAAGCTCGCAAGACTTTAGAGCGAGATTTATAAAGTTTGCGCACGGGTTTATAAATCAGATTTTTGGCGTAAAAACAACTGCAACTTTGGCTTTTAGACATACATACACTTTTAGGAATTATCCGACGCACAGTTTTATAAATAAGGCCACTGAGCTTTATCAGTCATTCACTGCAGTCATTTTCACTGGATGGTGCCAGCTTGCCTATGTCGGAAATGATTGTCCCTATTCCTAATTTAGACAACATTATAGGAATACAGAGTCCAGGTTGAAAAATGCAAGAGTTAACTCTTGTAGTAATTAGTAATTCATATTATAATTAATAATTTTACCTTCATTCAGGGGTAAATATAAATGCACTTAATATTTGTAAATAAGAGCACATCATTCCATAAATCATTCCACACAAATACAGACTCATATTCAAAGAAGAATGTCCAGAGCTCCCATTTTACTAATTTTATCTTCCACCAGTTCATTAATCTCAGCATTGAGCATATTTACACTTGAAATGAGATGTGAACAAGATTGCTGTAAAGCTGCACAAACAATATATTAAAAAGGAAACATTTGCATTTTATGAAAATAGATAATAATACAATATACTTGTTTTATTCCTAATGTTAAAAACATTTAACATTTAATTCAAATATGAACAGAATCAGAAAAAGTGTTACTTCACGTATGATAAAACATTTGTCAATTCAACATTGCTGGTGGGTTCTTGCCCAGTATTAATAATTATCATATAGAAACTAAATGTAACCAGTAAAAAAACAAACATTAACAAAAACAAGGCACCAGGGAAATGTGAGCCTTTTTGCAGGTTATTATTATTAGTTTATTTAAAAAGGAACAGTGCAATTTCATAGAACACATGATTACACATGGTTAAAAAAGCCAGAATTAGACAGAAGGCTAGTTGACATCTGTAGTCCCCTTGCCATGATGTAAAAGAGGCAATACAATTTTATTTAAAAAAGAAGAAAAAAGCACACAATACATGTACAATATAATCCAAAATAGGAGTGATCTCGTTCTTTCATGAGTTTCAGAATAAATTTGTTTCACCAGGGAAGGCCATTCTTTCTAGCTTTTAGTTTAATTATCCGTGTCAATTCATCCCAGTGCATGTTCTCCCCGTGTAAGCGTGGGTTCTCTCCGGGTTCTCCGGCTTCCTCCCACAGTCCAAAGACATGCAGGATGGGGATAGGTTCATTGGTGACTCTAAATTGCCCGTAGGAGTGAATGTGAGTGTGAATGGTTGTTTGTCTCTACATGTCGGCCCTGTGATAGACTTGCGTCCTGTCCAGGGTGTACCCTGCCTTCGCCCAATGACAGCTGGGATTGGCTCCAGCCCCCCCGCGACCCTGAATACAGGATAAGCGGTAGACAATGGATGGATGGATGGAATTCATCCCAGTTTACTTCTTTGATTGAATCTTGGAAGTTTTGTTGTTCCTGATTTGGTATCCTATAGAGTTCAGTGGCGGCCAAGGGTTTGAAGCGCTTTTTATTTAATTTTCTTGTGACCATTATAAGATTGTGATCAGACATTCCTGTGAGCATATTGTATGACCTCAAGATCCTTTCTGGCCTATTAGTAAAAGTTAAATCAATCTGGGTGCTGGTGGAGTTTGTAATTCTTGTAGGGCCATTAATTACCTGAGTCATATCCATATCATCCATAACCTTTTTCAATTTTTTGACCATCTACGTCTGCTCAACTTTGTTAACTTCCCAATTAACATTTAAGTCACCCATTATTATCACCTCTTTTGCAGGATTGAGTTTCAATAAAAATTTCCATCTTTTCAAAAAAATCCACATTTGAAGAAGGAGGCCTATAAATAACTATAGATAACCGAGTCCACACAGATCGTATAATGTCTGATGTTTGCTCCATCTTTGCATCCATCATCTCTGGATCACTGCTATACTATACAATAATGGCTACAGCCCTCGATTAGAGCTGATCACATGGTCAGTGTCTATGACACATATTGTTATTTCATTTCCAAGTTTACTGTTTAATCTCTAATATTGGAATTGGCATCCGTCCCAATAATCCAGTATTGGTTTGACTCTACTGTGCCTTCAGGGAATTTCCCTCCTCAGTAAAATACTCAAGATTAAGTGTCTGGTGACTTTCTTCTAATTTACTTTGAGATTGATTTGTAGCCACTTAAATCAAGTAAGAAATGTATCTCTTTCAGTTTACAGTGTGCTGATAAGACCTTAACTTTGTATCTAATAAGGTGTTCAGCATCCACACACTGAATGTGTCTGCCATCTGTCTTGCACCTTCCCATTTCTCAGGAAATCTCATTGCTTTAATCTTGTGTTCACACAACCCAAAGTGACATCTATCAGAAAACTGTAATAGGACTACTTGGATTACCGACAGTTCCCAGAAAGACCTCCGCACTGACGGGCTCATTTGAGGATTCACAAACGATCAAACTGAGGGATTAGGGGTGATTACGCCTTTCAATTACTGTTCTCTGCTGCTTGAGAGGGACATAAGAATCTAATGAGGTGGAACCACTGAATAGAAATGTAAAATATTGTGCTGATTTATTGCGAAAGGCAATATTACCTCTGCAGAGGAGAAATGATCCATTCTCTCCTCTTCTTTTATTTTTACCTGTCAATGTTTTTTTTCAAGGATAGTGGTCAGTTTTTATTATTGGTCTTCAGAAATTCAACTACCTTGAAAAACAGAATAAAATATTGTTTTTCTCATCTCTTGATGAAAAAAATATATGCACCAAAGAAATCGAACCAGCATGGATAGTCCAGAGTTAAATCAACACAGGAGTACAATTCTTTTCATGCATGCATTTATTATCTAGTTCATCCTAAATATATTTTTTTCTCTTTTTCATATTATACATCCCCCGCGACCTAGGATAAGCGGTTACAGATAATGGATGGATATTATATTACAAAATGATGCCACTGGTAGACCAGTAAAACACATAATTACAAGAAAACACCCCACGTGTGATTACACATTCATCAAAGCAGAAAGTGTTGTCACATCTCAGCAGGTTTTGCTTGACTTGAAGGATGAAGTTTTTTGAGTGTCATCAAATCCTGCACAGCGAGTCACAGTTCATTCACACTCAGACACTCACTCATATGCTCTTGCGTGCACACGGACACACAAATACAAGCACCCCTCCAGAGCAAATTGTTTTAAAATAATTTGTTAGTTTGTACATATTAACAGGTGAGATTTAACTCCTCAGCGTGTTTGGTCCAGAGTCCGTTCAATAAATCCATAAATCCATTTGGCAAAAGGTTAAGACTTCTTTTTCCCACTGGATGCTTTGAAAAATGTGGTGGAGATTGTGTCCACAGATTTGAGGATGTCATCGTGATTAAGAAACAGAAGACACTTCTGTCTTGCTGGCAGAGACTGAGGTCTCATCCTCCACCATGCCGCCCATTCCAATACTGCTCAGCATGCAGTTACGGAACTGAAAAGGAGAGCAAAGACAGCAAGTTCAGAAATGAGTACACGGATCATGGCAAAAGCAAAAGGCTAGAAACTAGACAATATATTGGGCCAACCTGTTTGTTCATCAGCACGTAGATGACGGGGTTGTACAGGGCTGAGCTCTTCGCAAAGAAGGCAGGGATACCTGCTTGGACGGCAGTGAAGGAAGCACCCTTATTCAAGAAGATCCAACCAGCAAAACTTGCGTATGGCACCCAGGCCACCAGGAAGCCAAAGACCATCAGGATGCACATGCGTGTCACCTCCCTCTCAGCTTTCTGGGTAGATTCTGACTCCTGCTGCTGGGCTGCGGCCTAAAGTGTTTGAAAGTTTTGAAGTGTTGAAAGAGATCGCTTCATTCAATAAGTTCCACTGTATACAGAAAGTAGTGGCAATGTTAGTTATTATCAGCTCATTCCCAATGACAGATGCAAATATTTATACTTCACTTACAGCTTTGACTGTCAGCACAAGGCTTCCATAAGTGAAGAAAATGAGGAAGACGGGAATGAAGAAGTGGACGACAAACATGTAGATGACGTATGACTCGTTGTTGAAGCCTGGAGCCAAAGTGTAGTAGTCAGGTCCACAGGAGCACTGCATGCCCTCAGGAAGGTACCTGTGTGATGTTTAAGAAACATTTACCGTCCGCATCTACAGTTTCTTCGAATGTCTGTCTGGTATGTTGGAGTGGTTTAGATATACATACTTTGTGAACCAGTAGAACAAAGTAGAAATTTATATTGAATTCAAACTTAAGATTCAAAAGAACGTGCTGATTACCTGGACCAACCAGCCAGTGGAGGGGCAGCACATGCAAGAGCCATGATCCAGGTGAAAAGGACTCCAGCTCCTGCGTGAGTTCCAGAGAACTTGAAGCTTCCCATGGGTTTGCAGACGACAATGTATCTTTCTACAGCCAGGACGACCAGAGACCAGAGAGCAACTTCACCTGTGGAAGAAATGTCAGATTTATTCATATGGTGCACACTGTGAAACAATCAGACTAAACCACACTGGAGGAGGAACTTCTTGATTGGACTCCCTTACCGCCAAGTGTGGCCATGAATCCCTCAATAGCGCAGGCGGTAGCTCCGAGAATGAAGTAGCCGTTGATAGCAGATGTGATGGTGATGGTGAATCCAAAGAAGCACATGATCAGTCCGGCCACAGCAAGGTTGACCAGGATAAAGTTGAGAGGTTGCCGGAGCTTCTTGTTCTGAGCCGTTACCAACAATGTCAGACCGTTGATGGGAGTTCCAGTGCAGATCAGGAAGAACATGTAGAAAGCTAGAAGCTTGAACATGATGGGATCCGCCAAATAATACTGTGGGTATTCAAAAGGACTTCTAACAACCCCAGTCTTGTTGGACATGGGGACGTAGAAGTTCTTGCCTTCTGTGCCATTGGCATCGTTTCCTCCGTCCCAAACCATCTTGGTTGCCTTTTGCTTCTGGAGCTTCAAGTAATAGACAGTGATCAAAGTGTGCAAAGCCTCTCACAGCTTATGCTGGACTGGGAGCTGTTTTATACCTTCTCATGGTTCAAATTGGACAGAATTGGATTATAGGAGGAAGAGGACAGGTCAAGACCCATTAATGACTGACTTTAAGATAGGGCTAATGAGCAGTAACCAGCTTTATACAGTTGGATCGCTTAAACTATTAGGTATGTTTGCATCTCACAGGGATAGAAAGCATTATTTTGGTAGAAATTATATATACACATATATACACACAAAAGAAGTCACTTTGAGAATTTAAACATATCTATAGAACATACCTATATCAAACATTTGAAAATACATTGAGGACATATCTGGAAATTAGTTACAAATTATATTTTAAAATAAATAATAAAGAATAAATAAATATGCTAATCACTGGGATATTTCATTTGCACTATTTACCAATTAAATATTGATTATCTTAAAATGTATCAATCTACACACACTAGGCTACAGCAAATAGTGTTATTGCAGTTCAGTAGATTGTGTTGCAGACTTAATTTCCCAGAGTCCACTAGAGTGTGCCTCCACCCAGGATTTGCACTGCTCCCAGCAACCCATCCAACTGGCCCGCCAGCCAGTCCAGTTCGCTCTACTGATCAGTTCTGTTTACAATTGAAGACGATGTAAAACCAGAAGCAGAGACAAATGAGTAATGGACATTCAGACACAATTAATCCTTAATTTCTCGCGCAATGAAAAACTAATTCATGATTGATAAAGTTGCTGCGTGAAAAGCACACAGATACAGAGCAGCATGGTGCTGCAGCAAGTTATTTAGACCACCAGGGTCTGAAAGTGATAACCACAAATGTATTATATTGTTATTCATCCTGATGCATGTCGATTAGGATAATCTCAGTCAGCAGCACTGCGACTACCTCCTATTTCACGTGCACACGCAAGCACGAGTGACAGTGAGTCGCCATGGTTACATGCGCGCTCTGTGTCTCCGTCACTCAGAATCTTTCGGGAAATATCCCCCTTTATACCATTCTTGATGCAGTTCCAGACTGTCCTCCTCGAGAAAACGACCACATAGGTCGTGTGTCAAGCACCGAATTACGACCATATGTTACGTTTCAAAATAGCGCGCCCTCTAGCGGTCAAGTAAATATCGACACTCCGGTGTCTCAGACGATCGCCCCCCCCCACACGTCGACCTAAACCTACCCCGATTCCACGACATCTTATAACGTCTGTATAACGTGCAATGACAGTAAAGATCTATCCATCTATCTATCTATCTATCTATCTATCTATCTATCTATCTATCTATCTATCTATCTATCTATCTATCTATCTATCTGTCTGTCTGACTGTCTGTCTGTCTGTCTGTCTGTCTGTCTGTCTGTCTGTCTGTCTGTCTATCTACCTACCTATCTATCTCCCCTGAAAAAAAAGTCTGTTGGATTTACATTAAAAAATATAGACATTGGTTGCACATATTAAAGTCATGTTTACTGAAATTGATATATTCATGTTCTGTACATAAAATGTTTATTTGGTAAACCAACATGACTTTCTTATATTAATTAAAAATATTTATTTGATGTTATATGTATTAGATTGTCTTATGCTAAACTGATTGATTTTTTTATGTTAAATGAATGCTTTTCTTTAATGTGTATTATATATAATTATCATCAGTTGGATCAACATTTTTTGTGTGTGAAGCTAACATAACTTCCACAGGTAAATCGAACATTATTATACTTTATTAAATTACTTTTATAAGCTGATTTGTAATTTACAAATATAATTTCTACACTCCCACTTAATCGAGTACAGTCTTTTACCTACATTTACTAAAAATGAAAAAGCACATGTGGCCAACGAACATATCTTCAATTATTAATCCCAGACAGTGCATAATAAACATTCATTACCACTAAAAATACAACCTGCTGGGTAATCTAATATGTACAGTAAATCACATATTGACAACTCTGTGGAAAAATAAAGTAAACACTATTTAATTGAACATTTCCATTTATTGGAACACCGTTTCAAACAATAATAGGGAATTCTGTTATAGTTCAATTTAAAAAAAAGGAAGAAAAAAAAAAGCCTCCCACCTGCCCAAAAGAAAAGTCCAACAACTCGAAGAGGTAGGTGAAATATTGCATATGGTATGTCTTACAAGAAATCCAGCTGGTGGGCCTTGATAGCCAGTTCACTGATAAATTCTGTTATTCAGGACTTGGGCTTTCTTGGACAGTGTGTTTCCTTCAAGCTCCATGACCACCTTCTGGAGCCCTTCAAAGGTGTACTTGCGTTCAGCAGATTGGCATCAGCTAAGGGAACATTGTCCAAATCCTGGATCACAATCTGGGACTCGAGGACAATGCCAGTGTCCTCTGGTTTTTCACTGGCATGTCTGTGTTTCAAGACGTATATACCCATGGTTGTTTCCTCAGTGGATTCCTGGAGGAGGGATTCATCTGCTGCCTGTACAATGTGCAAAAAAAAACAAGTGGAATTATACTACATGCCACGTGCATATAGGGAATACTGCATGTATATTAAGTAATTTCTTAAGATATCAAATCAAACTTTATTTATATGGCACTTTTCATACACAAAAGTAACAAAGTGCCTCACATTGACCTCAAAACCACACACAAACTTTGATATTAAGATCACTACCATATTATCTTACAACTTAGCTGACTGTAAAGTAATTACAACTAGAAAATTTCCTCTGGGAAATTTTCATAGGACCACAGGAGCTACTGCCGGGCATATTATTTCTGTCAACATGGGAATCAATGACGACAGTAGTAACCCAGGCGGAGGCAGACAGAAACGTGGAGATCATGATCATTGAACAAGGATTGGTCAAAAACTATATGACCTATTGAAATGTGGAATAATACACCAATACACAAGACTTGTGTCTACAGATTAAAGTTTAAATGGAGTTTCTCGGTGAAAGTATGCCCGTGGCCCTAATGAGTAGATGTTTTAAAGCTTATACAAAATATGAAGGATAACACCTGAACATACTAAACCTAAGTAATATTTATCACATACTCTCTCAATAGATTCTCTGGGTCCTCGTTCAGGTAAACGCAGAGTGCCTTTATGACGCATTCGCTTCCAAGATCGTCGTCATCCTAAGGCAGAAATGCAGAAGCACAAGTTGTTTTGTTTGAGTTCATGTCTGTGTAAATTCTCATTTGTCCAGGTAAAAGGCATTTTTGTCTTGAAGACAATCAATTGTTACACTCCCACCACAGAGAGTATACTTACTTCATCCATGGGTGCAATGATGTCCCCTAGGTGTCTGCCTATCTGTCCTCCTCTGTTTTTAAAAAGTCTGATCAGTTTCTAGGAGTGAACATCTAACTGAGATAGAAATCTGGACAACTTTATTTTGAAGTGTAGCGGATGTCCCGTACAGCGCCATTGTTTTGAAGTCACCTCCTGTTTTTGCCAAGGGACGAGCCGACATAAAACCAAGGAGCTTGACAGTTTTGCAGGAAGTAGTCTGGGTTCAGGTCATTTTTATTGACGTTACAGCAAAAGGTAAAAGTGTAACTACGTTCTTTTTTAACGTGGACCCCGTTTTGCCATATTGTTTGTGTCTACGTGACAGTCGTTGCTCACTAAAAGTGTTTGTTTTGACAGGCTAGTGTCTGACTACATTGTGGACATGACCCTACAGAGAAATAAAACGGGTTTTCCTCACCTTGTGCTTGATCCAGTCTGCTTGTTATTGTGTCCAAGCCCCAAATCTGGATCATTCTGCTTCTTTGGGCCTCATAGGAAAAAACATTATAGGGTCAGAGTAGCCAAAGCACCACCAGTCTCTTGAATTGTGCGGCCTTGCAACTGCTCCACTCTTCCATTTTGTAGTTCTCTTCATCCATGAAATACTCTGGCTCGAATAAATACCGCCGAATTCAAAGTCTACATCCACATGGTGAAAATATTCAGCCATGACTATGACTATGAACAACAACTTACTATGAACAAAAAAATAACACTAAGCTAACGTTAAGTTTTCTGTCCTCCCGCTAACTGGCGACAACATTGCGCAAACACACAATATCGTGAGACTTTTTTTTTTTAACGTACATACACTTTTAGGAATTTAGGAATTATCCGATGCACAGTTTTATAAATGAGGCCCCTGAGCTTTATCATCATGTCATTCGCTGTAGTCATTTTTACTGGATGGTGCCAGCTTGCCTATGTCAGAAATTATTGTCCCTATTCCTAATTTAGACAACATTATAGGAATACAGAGGAATTTTATATTATAATTGTTAATTATATCTTCATTCAGGGGTAAATATAAGTGCAATTCATATTTGTAAATAGGAGCACATCATTCCAAAATCATTCCATAAATCAGTCAACACAAATACAGACTCATATTGAAAGAAGAATGTCCAGAGCTACCATTTTACTTGTTTTATCTTCCACCAGTTCATTAATCTCAGCACTGAGCATATTTACACATGAAATGAAATGTGAACAAGATTGCTCTAAAGCTGCACAAACAATATATTAAAAAAGGAAACATTTGCATTTTATGACAATAGATAATAATACAATATACTTGTTGTATTCCTTACATTAGAAACATTCTATATATTTAATTCAAATATGAACAGAATCAGAAAAAGTGTTACTTCATGTATGATAAAACGTTGGTCAATTCAACATTGCTGGTGGGTTCTGGTTTTGAATCTGTTTAAGCAAGCTGTTTGTACAACAGAACACAGATAACAGGCTTATACAGAGCTGAGCGCTTTTCCAAGAAGACGGAGATTGCTGCTATCAACACTGTGAAAGCTGCTCCCTTGAAGGTCTGAACATTTGATGTGGGGTTTGGAGTCCAGACAGCCAGGAAGTCAGTGGTTCTTGGTCATCTGAGTATTATGAGTATAAATGTAATTTCACCCATTCTAAACATGGTTTCTGCATACTGGGATCCCTAAACAGTCTTGGAATGAGACTCCTGTGGATCCAATGAGCAAAATTGCATTGTTTGATGATGTCATTCCTCATAGAAGCCATTTCACAAAGTGAGTCCATTTTGAAACATGACAGGATAATCACAGTCATTCACAATTGTACAGCCATTCAGAGGATGTTTGGCTTCACTGTACATTGACAATAAAAGTTTTTCTGAAGAAATAGTACGCCTTAAAGTAATGCTTTATACATCAGTTTAAGCTTAATGGCTTATCTATAAAGCATTGGCAACCAATGTATTAATCATTATAGTAATGAGTTTTATGAGATAAGCTCTTCATAAAGGGCGACTAACCCTTAGAATTAGAATTAGGGAGGTGTAGCAATTAACTTGTTAACCTGTTTGTTCATTTATACATAGATAACAGGATTAAACAAGGCTGAGCTCTTTGAGAAGAAGGCAGGGATAGCCATGGCCGTCACTGTGAACCCAGCAAAGCTCGCATACGGAGTCCAGGCCACCAGGAAGCCCAACACCATCAGGAAGCACGTGTGTGTCACTTCTCGCTCAGCTTTTTGGGGCTTTCTAGACTCTGACTCCTGCTGCTGGGCTGCGGCATGAAAATTAGGTCAACACCTGTTATTCAATATTCTCTAATATAATTCCCGAAGACAGGGACGCAGAAATGGCAGCTGAACATTAGAGGAAAAGCAGATAAGAATATAAAATTCACACAGCAGCACACAGCAGCACACAGGAACAAATAGATGAGAATAGACTGTTAGGTGTTCAACTTGATAGTCATCTGTCTTGGACACCACACATATCTAATCTATGTAAGAAGCTGGTTCAGACTGCTGTTATGGTTGGTAGAATAGCCAAATATTTACCCACAAAAATATTAAGACAAGTGACCCACGCTTTAATAGTCAGTCAGGTGAATTATTGTGCTGCCGTTTGGGGTAATGCTGGAGTGGGAGAAATAAGTAGACTCCAGGCTGCACAAAATAAGGCTGCAAGAATTATTCTTAGATGTCCAAATGATACCCCTGAAGAGCGATACAAAAAACTAGAGTGGTCATATATCAGGGATATAATAGCTAGAAATGTTCTTAAATTATTTTATAACTTACATGTTAAAAAGAAGCCAAAACTGTTCCAGCAGGTAAAAGACAGACATTTAGTTAGCACGAGAGCAGCTAGCACAAGTGATTATGTTTCACCCAGGACTAGGCTTGTAACCGGTAAAAGGATGTTTTGTTTTCGGGCTGTAAAGCTATGGAATTGTTTACCTGATCTCACTAGGAATTTACCAGAAAAACATTTTAAACAAAACATTAGGGGTATTTTCTAAGAAGTATTTGAACTTTTTTATTTTAATTGCATGACTGTGATTGAGGGTATAGTTTTTATTTAATATTATCTGTATAAGTTTTGTTTTGTGTGTATAATGCCATTAATGTGTTGTAATGTATGTTTTTTGGTTTGTGTCTGTTGTATATTGTGTTTCAGTTATATTGTATTGTGTTTGTATTGTATTCTGTAATGTTTTTATGCTATGGACTCTTGGAAGAATAGCCCAATTGGGCTAAAAGAGATCCAAATAAATAAACAAACAAACAAACAGCAGTTTCAAGTGGGACTGCAAGTGCAACATGGCAGGTTGGATGCCATTGTTTCCTGAAAATGTGAGGATTTTCAAATAACTATGGCAACAAAAGCATCACGTGTGCTACCATAACGATTGCTTGGTAAGAATCCTGACAATGGGAACTATGGGAAGTGACCACAGTATCTGCAAAAGCTACACGATGCTAACAAGATACTAAGGTTCAAAAAGTAAGGACGTAATGTTACTGATATCAGTCATCATCAGTACGAAGGTTGAAATCCTATAACAAATTAATCAAAGGAAATCATCAGATTTGTTTTGTTTTGAGTCATGTGATTTGATCAGACATCATTAGTGGGATCAGCTCCAACCTGGTCTTGATTTAAGGCGAATTACAGCTGGCAGAGTGACAGTTTGGCTGACTGGTGCGCAGTGCGCACAGGTCACCAAAACCTCACAGGCAGGTTTCCACAGTTCCAGGCACATTTAAATGCAATAGATAATCACAACAAACACTATTTAATGCAACTAATTGAATTAACACGTGCATTTATATCTATTTAGATTGTCCCGTCACATCTGACGTCAGATCAAAGGCAGATGGCACGCGTAATGGAAACTCAGCCTCTCGTACCAAAACATCTACCTCTCCCTCTCCTGTTTTTCATATCTATCCACTGCTAATAAAATCTGTCTATGCCTAAAAAAATATATATATATATTTATTTTTTTTAATACAGCACTTTTGGGGATCGTGTTCTGCTTGTGCTGGTCTCGCGCCTCGGTTGTTGGTGTCCGTGGAGAGACGCGCAACTTTGCCGCGAGCTGGAACCGGAGTTGGGGCTGCAGCTGGTCTGAGCGGGGCGCGAGGTCCCGGTGTCCCGCCGTTCTGGTGTTGGACGGGGAATCCGGTGCAGCTGTGGAGCGCAGATGATGAAGACGGTGATGATGATGATGATGATGATGAATGGCCCGGCCGGCTCTGCAGGCACCGGGTTCTCGCCACTATTATGTCTACTGCTGTGCGCCCTCACCCTGTTTTGTGATAGACATGCCTTAAATGTGCCTACAGTTTCTATAGTGATATAATATCGGCATTATAATTAGTATGACTATGATGATTTTTCATAATATTTTTGGTGCCCCCTCAGCACTTGGTGCCCTACGCACAGCGCGTGATGCGTGTGGTGGGAGCGGCGGCGCTGCTTCCGTCATTGGGTTGTCAAGTGACGAAACTTGCACTGCACATCGCCTTAGCGCATTAAAGGACATGAGTTCGGTAAAGTTGGAAAGATATTCACAGATTCGAACTTCCGGGATCAATAAATCTGAAGTGAAACGTTTTTCAAACACAAATGATGCCTCTGTCCCACATTAATATCAAAGACTACGAGCTACAAGGACCAAAACCCCGATTTCTTACAAAAATAAGCCGTCCTCCGTGCGGAACGGAGAACATTCATCTCTATGCGCAGCCGGCAGCCGAGCCAGTGCGAGCAAGTGCGCAGGGACCGTCTGCAAATTGCAAGACGAGAGCAAGACGCTGCAAACAAAAATCAATAACTCCACTGTTATACAATACAGAGACTCCAAAATCACTACACACAGCAAGGGCCTCCTCATTGTCACACTACAACAGCTGTTTTGATCAAATTTGCCTTTTTATAATTTTGCTGAATTTTTTTAATGGTATTAATCATTAATATCTTACTATATTAATCAATAGCTCCACTGTTATACAGTACAGGGACTCCAACATCACTACACACACCAAGTGTCTCCTCACTGTCATACTACAACAGCTGTTTTGATCAAATATGCCTTTTTATAATTTTGGTGATTTTTTTAATAGTATTAATCATAAATATCTTGCTATATTAATCAATAGCTCCATTGTTATACAGTGCAGAGACTCCAAAATCACTACACACACCAAGTGCCTCCTCATTGTCATACTACAACAGCTGTTTTGATAAAATGTGCCTTTTTATAATTTTGGTGAATTTTTTAATGGTATTAATCATTAATATCTTACTATATTAATCAATAGCTCCACTGTTATACAGTGCAGATACTCCAAAATCACTACACACACCAAGTGTCTCCTCATTGTCATTCGACAACAGCTGTTTTGATCAAATTTGCCTTTTTATAATTTTGCTGAATTTTTTTAATGGTATTAATCATTAATATCTTACTATATTAATCAATAGCTCCACTGTTATACAGTACAGGGACTCCAACATCACTACACACACCAAGTGTCTCCTCACTGTCATACTACAACAGCTGTTTTGATAAAATATGCCTTTTTATAATTTTGGTGATTTTTTTAATAGTATTAATCATAAATATCTTGCTATATTAATCAATAGCTCCATTGTTATACAGTGCAGAGACTCCAAAATCACTACACACACCAAGTGCCTCCTCATTGTCATACTACAACAGCTGTTTTGATAAAATGTGCCTTTTTATAATTTTGGTGAATTTTTTAATGGTATTAATCATTAATATCTTACTATATTAATCAATAGCTCCACTGTTATACAGTGCAGAGACTCCAAAATCACTACACACACCAAGTGTCTCCTCATTGTCATTCGACAACAGCTGTTTTGATAAAATGTGCCTTTTTATAATTTTGGTGATTTTTAATCATTAATATCTTGCTGTATTAATCAATAGCTCCACTGTTATACAGTACAGGGACTCCAACATCACTACACACACCAAGTGCCTCCTCATTGTCATACACAACAAAAAAACAACAGCAACTATAGCCTCTCAACTAGGTCTAAAACTATAGGAATACACAGTCTTAGTGGCTCACTCCTCGGGTCCACACAGCTTCTTTGTACAGGGGTGTTGTTAATGTTGTCAGGGTAAACACACACACACGGTACATTTGTTTATGACCTGAGGGTCAGGTGAACCCAGGACTGGGCATTAAATGACAGGTGAGTTAATAAAAGGAAACATTTGGACCAAAATTTAACAATAACAATTTAGCAACATATGGGAATCTTGCTTTTCAAGGATACCTGTTCCAGACCTAAACATTACAATCTCTGGTAAGAGCTAACCAGACTCACCTTCAGTCTCTTCAGTTCGGGGTGTTACATAAGTCACAATAGAGTGGAACTTGTACATGATGGTTGTATACAGATTGTCTGGGGATGACCGCAGATGCAATACCCAATGAAGATACTGCATGGTATTATTGCATGGCATGTAGTGATTTTGGAGTCCCTGTACTGTATAACAGTGGAGCTATTGATTAATACAGCAAGATATTAATGATTAAAATCACCAAAATGATAAAAAAAAAAAGGCACATTTTAACAAAACAGCTGTTGTCATATGACAATGAGGAGACACTTGGTGTGTGTAGTGATTTTGGACTCCCTGTACTGTATAACAGTGGAGCTATTGATTAATATAGGAAGATATTAATGATTAGAAATCATCACCAAAATTATGAAAAGGCACATATTTTCAAAACAGCTGTTGTCGGATGACAATGAGGAGACACGTGGTGTGTGTAGTGATGTTGGAGTCCCTGCACTGTATAACAGTGGAGCTATTGATTAATATAGCAAGATATTAATGATTAATACCATTAAAAAATTCACCAAAATTATAAAAAGGCACATTTTTATCAAAACAGCTGTTGTAGTATGACAATGAGGAGGCACTTGGTGTGTGTAATGATTTTGGAGTCTCTGCACTGTATAACAGTGGAGCTATTGATTAATATAGCAAGATATTAATGATTAATACCATTAAAAAATTCACCAAAATTATTAAAAAAAGCACATTTTATCAAAACAGCTGTTGTAGTATGACTATGAGGAGGCACTTGGTGTGTAGTGATTTTGGAGTCCCTGTATTGTATAACAGTGGAGCTATTGATTAATATAGTAAGATATTAAAGATTAAAAATCACCAAAATTATGAAAAGACACATATTTTCAAAACAGCTGTTGTAGTATGACAATGAGGAGGCCCTTGGTGTGTGTAGTGATTTTGGAGTCTCTGTATTGTATAACAGTGGAGTTATTGATTTTTGTTTGCAGCGTCTTGCTCTCGTCTTGCAATTTGCAGACGGTCCCTGCGCACTTGCTCGCACTGGCTCGGCTGCCGGCTGCGCATAGAGATGAATGTTCTCCGTTCCGCACGGAGGACGGCTTATTTTTGTAAGAAATCTGGGTTTTGGTCCTTGTAGCTCGTAGTGTTTGATATTACGGTGGGACAGAGGCATCATTTGTGTTTGAAAAACGTTTCACTTCAGATTTATTGATCCCGGAAGTTCGAATCTATGAATATCTTTCCAACTTTAAGGAGAGGAGAGGAGCTCATTTGATTGGTGAAGATCTGAATTGGCTGAGTTAATCCCACTCCACGCCTTGTCTACTTGATCTTTTATTTTACTTTGATATTTGCGTTATGTTTTTAATAATGTCTCAATTATGGAATAAATTGGAGTTTACTGGATTTCAAACATTTGGATTCCTTTTTGCAGTAACATGTTCTCATATCATCGATATAAACAGTAGTAAAAGTGGTAGTAAAGTAAGACATTTAAATTTAAGTTTGTGCTGTATACGATGCTTTAAAGAGATTTAATAATACAAATGTCTATGAAATCCTATGATCTTACATTGCTTAAGGTATTTTCAGGATTCATGGTAACCTTGTTAAAAGAGACAGGAGAACGGGTGTTAATGTGCCTGCACAGTGAAAACACACAGTGAGAGGGAGATTAGTGTAGAAGCTACTGTTACTTTTTATTCCTAACAGATCATCATCCAGGAACGTCACAGAGGGTTTAAAATCTGTCTGAGTAAATCCCTCATATTAAATTTAGAAAATCAATATGAGGATAGATTTTAAGGTCGGGTAAAACACATTCCCTGAAACCGTTCATTTAAGGATTTGTACAGTTGTATGTGCTATGTCAAAATACAAAATCATTCAAAGTAAATGTATAATTAATAACAATTCAAAATACATATTTATGTAACAAAATGAAATATCCAAAATGTCAAAAACACGTTTTATAATTTACTTAGCAATATAGTCTACAGAAACATTATGTGAAATGATCCTTATCCACACTAGTGGAACTCATCACAGGTGTAATATGGATGGAGTCCAGAGTACCTTTATGTTTCAATCCCACTTTGATGAAATTAGTAATGAAAAAAGTAATTAATTAATAATCAATTTAATGACTTTACCTGCATCATACCTCTCATGTCTAACTGTGTTTTTCTTTCTCCCTGTAATAATATGACTCTTTGAGACTATGCCTGACTGGATGCATACATTTAAGTGTTCTTAGGTTTAGTTTGTTCTAAATGATTTAATAAAAGCAGTCTTCCACTTATTTGACTTACTCTGCATATGCAGAACCTAACACAGATCAGACAGCATCACTTCTATCCGAGGACTGTTTCATTTGATGTGTTTAAAGTCAAAGAAATGAACAAATTGTGTCTTTTAATTGTGAATTCATGCTGTTATTTTTTTATGAGAATGTGATTGGATTTCCAGTAAGAATACAACCATGTATGGTAATGCCCTGGATGTACGAACAGGAAACCATCTGTCACTCAGCTTCCATACCAATTTGAACAAGTGGGATTTACCGACCAAGGAGCTTGTGTTTATCTGCTTAGCATCCAAAAATTGTCACTAGCAAGCTGTTAAACCGGAGGGGTTTGTCCCTTTCTAATCTTCAATCCTCGCAAATTGGATTCACACCTTGTGCGCAATACCGAGGCACTTGGCAGGTCGGCTGGGAGTCAGAGCACACGTTAGAGGAGACAGCTGTCACTTTCATTCACGTCGTCTTCAACAGTGATTACACACACCGGCTCCAGAGATTAGACACAGACTGAAGGTCAAATATACTCTATCATGCTCTTTTGATGACGATGATGTTTAGGGGACATTACATAGACCAGTGTTGCCTCTAATAAATCACAGTATAACAAAATGCAATGTTAGCTGCTCTGTTTTATGATTGGATGCATGTTTGTCCAATTATTTAGATGAAATAGTCCAAACTGAAAACTCTATCTTCATCTCTAGTTAGAGAATAAGTACTTTGATCTTTACCGTAGTAAAAGTAGTAATACTGCAGTGTAGAAATACTCTGTTAAAAGTACTACATTCAACATTTTAATTCAGTAAAATATAAATAAAGTATAAGTAGGAGTACTTATTATAGCCTACAGAATAGCCCATTACAGAATGATGTTTATTATATTATTAAATAGAATTATTGTAGCTACATGTGAGGTTTATTTCTGAGTATGCTTCTATATAGATATAGAATATCATTTAGATACTGCGTATATATTATATGTGTAAATTCAAATATACACTGTTGCCCATAAAGTTGGAATATTTGTTTTCAAACACAATCCTCTGTTTAAAATGCATCAGTAATCATTTATGACCAGGTGCAATAATTACATTATACGTCCCAATTACCCAGGTGATATTAATTTATGCATAACATTTGTTTGGTGCTATAAAATACGAGACATTTGCAAAATATTCCAAATTTATGGGCAACAGTGTATATAGGCCCATACTTTATGAATAGATAGATAGATAGATAGATAGATAGATAGATAGATAGATAGATAGATAGATAGATAGATAGATAGATAGATAGATAGATAGATAGATAGATAGATAGATAGATAGATAGATAGATAGATAGATAGATAGATAGATAGATAGATAGATAGATACTTTATTGATCCCGAAGGAAATTCAAGCATCCAGTAGCAATGACATACATAGAGCATACATTATACATTAGAAACTATACAAAAGCTATATAAAATACAAAGTGAATGCATCTTCCTTTGACTTTCTCATAATAAATAAGTGACATGTTTTATTTTGTCCCTTACGTTTAACTTCCAGTGCAACTTACTGAGAAAATGTTGACTGAATGATGTGATGCAATCCAACATTTCTCATTAAAAGTTGGATTTGCATCAATTTGTGGCCTGACGAACAGCAAACAATCAAAGTAACAAGCGACCAAAAATACACTTCTTTAAAAACTACAATGTATAAAATGAGACATTAAAACCTGTTTTAGCATGATTGAAAGGGGTCAGATAGGTGATTTGCTTATGTAGGGCATCTGGAGAGCTGAGCTGTAAATGAGATTGATATAGAGGCTTGGAGAGACTGTCCAGCCCGGGGCAGGTGAGGAGACTAAAGCTTGGATCAAAAGGGTGCCTGCGTCTTGTGCAAAGTCACACGTATACACAGCAGGTAATTGGGATTAGTTCTCTGCTTTACAGCTATGCAAGTACTTAACACACTCCTCTGCAGGTTAAGTGTATCGAAAGTGTAACAGGAAGTGCTGTACCTAATCTGTTAGTAGGTTAGGAAGACACATTACATGACCGCTGTAGTGCATATTGTTACACGTACACACGTTTGTTTACAGTGTGTATATGTAGAGTGGGTTAATAGGAAGGTGAACATTGCTAAAATCAAATATAAAGGGAATAGGCACCATGTTAAACTATTGAGTCCTCTAAAAATGTATCAAATGGGTCGTGATGTGTCTGAAGCGCCCTCTTGTGGTCCATTTTAGCACAGCACAGTTCAATCTCAGCAAATTGTGATACAAACTCACTTGCCAGTGTATTATGTACGCCACACTAAAATCAACACAATCTATTGCAAAGGCCAGGCAATTAAACCTGCATTCATGAATGTTATGAATCATCTTTTTAATTGTGTTGATGCAACTCTTTTGTACAATAAGACCATCTTTGATGCTCATCAACTGTTTTTGTGCTTTCCTCAGATACGTTACTCCTATTGTGTCCACCTACTTTATAATATCAATGTGGGTGGACAGAATATCAAACCAAAGGACGAGCTTCACATCCCCTTCTGTGTCACTGTGTAATGTGACGCCAGCTGTCGCCCTCCAGCGGAGAGAAGAAGCATCGCTGCTAATTTCTCTATTCCTTATTTTAGCACATACACGTCAGCTGTAGCCTATTTATTACAACATTAAATATGCAGTGCGCCCCCCTCCTTATGTTCGGACAATGTTATGGACATATCTGCACCACTCAAAGGACAGTTCTTAAACCAAAGGCTGGCTGGAATCTCTAGGAAAAGTCATGTGAAGAATAAAAGGTAAAGGGTTTAGACGAAAGAAAGAAGGAGCACTCAGCTATAAAGATGCAGCTACAGTTATAAAACAAGATCACAATCATCTTACGTTACATCTTCTTCCACACATTGAGGAAGGAAAACAAACAGCATGCCTATGACAGGTTAACATTTGCTGCTGAAGCGCCCTCTGGTGGCCGACATTATAGTTCAGCATGGTCCAATATCAGCAAATAAATACTGTGTATATTTTATTTATTAAGACTCCATATTTTGGTTTGAGAAAATGAATCAAAATGTATTTATTCATGTATTTATAAAAAAATTAAATCACATTATATTTTTATATATATTTTTTTTAAATGTTGGCATAAAATAATTAAGTGTTAGCCTATCTTTGTTATAGAAAGATAGGCTAGATGTTATAGGTGATGTATGACAGGGGTCAGATACGGTATGTCTGTGTTTCTTGTATAACTTACAAGGTACATTAATAATCCTACAGAGGGGAAAAAACAAATGTGACGAAATGCTCATAAAGTCATATTTAGGATACTTTATTGATAAATTACAATCTATGTGTTATAATGTCAATGCGGAGGGGCTGGGTATGGGTGGAAAAACTCTGGGGGAAGGGGGTGTATTCTAAGGAACATGCTGTTGGCACAGGGATTATTATAGTGGTTATTTATTTATTGTTTAAAGAAGCTTAGTTTTGAGGTAAGGAGCTCAAGTAAAAACAAGGTTTCCATACAATGTTAAAAAAAACACTGACATTCAAATCTGAGTTCTTTCTTCTTTTTTCTTAGTTTTTGTTAAAAGTATTTTTGAAGTTTGAAAATATATAATGTAAAATATTACTTGCTGGATTTTCACACACCTGAAATTGGAAGAAAAGTGTGTGAAATTATCTTCAGAATGCCAAGTATCTTTATAGCTGTAGAGTGATGTTTACCCCTGATGTACAGAGTGTGTAAGCAGTAAGCTCTTTGTGTTTATAGTGGAAATATAATACAGAAAACCTCAGGTCCTCAAGCAAAGAGGGAAAAGTAGTGCTTTACAAAATTAGAAATAGTATCTGTATGTTACTGCATTTTGGTATAATGACAGTTTGTACACAATAGGTGTTATGTTGCAGCCCATATGTGTAATTATACATGTAAACTGGTTGAACACTCGTGTATTTTATTCCTTTGGAATTTAAATGAGATGGCTCTGAATAGGCGATGCATTGAATTACAGCCTGTGTACCAAGATTTCCCTCAATTTGAGGCGTTAACGCACACAGGTCTGGTCTGTTATACAATGGATTGTTAAGTTTTGTACCTCTGTACCTTATTACTTATTCACTAAACCTATTTTTTTAACAAATTTGCAAACAAAAGTCTAAATTCATTTGACTTTCCTCTCAGATTTCTTGCTTGTTCCTGAATACCTATATATGTGCCCTATATTGAAATTAATAACAATAATGATCATTTAATTTCCTTTTTTAAAGCATCTTAGAATTTTAAAATGAATGATGAAAACATCTTTAGAATATTGCTGTTATTGTTAATATTGTTGACCAGTTTTTGACATATCATGTTTGTCAAGATAATAATAAAAAAAAAAAGAGATTTCAGTTAATAATATTAATACAAAGCCTAGATACACTGTATATAACACTGTTCATGGTTGAGTGAAAGACATGTTTACTTCCCAAAAACAAGCTTAGTTCGTTATAAAACCCCTTCTCCCAGACTTTGTATTTCTCCATAACAACAACAATAATAATGCAGTTAATGTTGAATATTGCAAGGACACAATATTCCTCCAGTGTGATTTCCAAAAGCATCTGCACTCCTCAGGCGTATTGTTCTACTTCAGTTTCTTCTTGCCGTTTAAAAAACAGATGATCTCTGGTCCCCTCTGTCAGCAGGGATTTCTATTGCGCGTAGTGTGTACAAGCCTGTGAACGTCTGAAATGCATCTTTATTTGATGCCTTTCTTGCAGTCGGTAAGTCCTTCGCTGGAGTGCACAGAACTTTCAGTCTCTGTGGGGAGAAAAACAGGACAGTTTCCATTCATGGTTAAAGTATATTAACTCGAAATAACAAAATTTCACGCAGTGTCATAATAAACATCAACTGCCAATAACAAACAATTCTGATTTAACTTATTCCCACATACTCAGAGTTACATACTCTTAAGTGAGGTATTCAGATATGAATCCATGCCTTAATGTTTTTTTAGTTACTCTTGTCTGACACTGTGCGACTGTACCTGTCTCAGTGTTCCTGGAGTCACGCTCACAGCGTACAGCATCCACAGAGGGGCCATGAGTGTTGAAGAGAGCGTGAAGCATCCTCCGATGACGTAACCCCACCAGGGGTATTCATAGCTGTTGTTGAATGTGAGCGGAGAATATTTGACCAAAGAGAAGAGTAAAGTGAACTGAAACACAAGCAGAGAGAATGGAAGGTGTTGAAACACATGATCATATTATTCATCATATTATTAATTTGGACTCACAGGAAAGAAAATTCACAATTGCCTATTGTGTATTTTATGTGACTGTAACTGTGACGTAAAGTAAAATTTACACCAGCTGACTGGTATTATCCAGTCATAGCATACGCAACGGCCTTCATAACCTGTTTCCAATTCATAGTTCTGCATATGAATGTAGAAGTAGAAATACACATGGATATTTATGGTTTCAGCTTCATTAATTTCTTGAAGATGTTGACAGCAGATGTTCCTGAATTTCCCCTAGGGGATCAATAAAGTATCTTTCTATCTGTATCTGTCTGTCTATCTATCAGCTACAGATTAAGATATATATGCCAAAAAGATACTGAAAGTTCTTCTTATAACAATATAATTATAATACTATACTACTCAATATTTCTTTAGGAGAAACAATTCAGTAAAGATTCCTGTGTAATCCCAAATGGCATTAGATAGCAATACAGTAAAAACCACTGGTCTCCATCTGGTTGAGACATGGACTACCTTTAGGACAGAAGCCTCTGGCAGCTTTCAGATACACATATACAGAACAACGTTTCAAGGCCAGCATGCCTGCTTTTCCCGTACTTACTGTACAGATAGCTGGTGTGAGGTACTGCCAACAGTATTTCATAAACAGCCAGGGCCGATATCCAATCATGTCCTTTATGTTGTCATACTGACGATCTGCACCTGAAGACAATAAGTAGCGTTAATTACATCAGCGTTCTGGAAACTTTGGCATCTCAAACTTGCAACCGTTACACAGCAACCGACAGTCAGATTTCACCAGTTAAAAGTTCTTCTTACCATAGACCCATCCAATACAGACAGACTGAAGAACAGCAAAAAACAGTAGTGTCATCCCACTGCAAGCATAGTAGTCAAACAGCTGGAAGATGTAAAGGCCTCCCTGCAGAAATTAAATCGACATTGTCAATGCATCATCCACAATGTTACTGTAAAAGTATTCACCTTATACAGAAGTACATTTATTCTACAAAAGTGCATTCATGTCAATAGTACCCTTAAAAAAAGGTTATTTCTTCTTTTAATATTTACATTGCTCATTCTGTAAATCAAGGCTTAATTGGGTGAAGAAATCAATTATCAAAGTTTTCACCACTCACCTCCGTGACCATCAGAAGCCCAACCAGGAAACTTCCGACAGAAAGGGCAAGAAGCAGAAGTTTACGGCGACAATTGTTTTTAAAGAAGTCAGGATACATGTCCGAGATGGTTGTGACCAAAGCCTCTTGACATACAAACTGTGATGAAAGAGAGAAGTTACAGTTGGCTGAATTGGCTGAATGGTGTGTGAATCTATTGTAAACAGACTTACCTCACTGTCTAATCCTAAAAAGATGACCATGACAAAGAATGAAATAGCCCAGAGCTGGGGAAGTGGCATCATAGCCACGGCACGGGGATAAGCAATAAAGGCCAACCCTGGACCTGCAGAAAGAGATATGGAAAAATGGTCATATTCTCTTCCATTGTTCAAACAGTATTCACCTGGGTTTCCATCAAGCATCATTGAGCTTCCACACCTGATTCGGCCACCATCGATATATCCACACCTTGCTCCTTTGCCATAAAACCAAGCACAGAAAAGATGGCGAAGCCGGCTACAAAGCTGGTTAAACTGTTCAACAGGCACAGGTAAACACAGTCTCTGTAGCGAGAGAGTAGAAATAGAGCAAAATTAGTAATCCTGTACTCTAATCCAAACCACAGGAAGAACTGGAATAGAGAATTAAGAAACACAAACCTGTAGCAGTTGTTGCTGTACTTGTTGTAACTTCCTAAAGATGTCAGAACACCTGTGCAAACTCCATAGGAGTAAAAAATTTGGCTGCCAGCATCCATCCATACCTGAGGGATTTGGATGGGTTAATGTTCAGGGTGACACTAAGAGCTACTTAAAACAAAGTATTTCAGTTGTTTTCCTACAATTTCCCATTTAATACAATATCCACTCATAGCAACTTAAGCATGACTGACAATTTAGTCTGCTGCTTTTAAACGTTTTATACTTTAAACTGCTAGTTAAACAAGTAAACAAAACAAATTAGCATTGGTTAAAGACTGAGTGCTGGATTCATGTAGCTGCTGAATGTATTCATGATAAGCCTTGGAGAGTTAATATGTGTAAATAATTATCAAACACATTCTAAAGAAAGATGATGAAAGAATGCAAATGCTTCAGGAAATACATGAAGCCTTGTGTGTTGATTGGAGGACTCTGAGTGTTAGCTAGCTAGCTAGCATTGCACTAGAGAATGAGATGTGAGGACAGCAGCTAGCATGCTAAAAGCAAGATGCCAGGGATCGCAATACCAGTCAATAATAATTCATAGGACTTATATAGCGCTTTTTTGGATACTTAAGGACGCTTATGCTTACCCTGAAATAGTTTACGTTCTCATTGAGTTTGTTGACCCTTTGACCTCATGCACATTGCACAAACAACATCAGCAAACATGATGGTTTCTATTTGTAGCATGCACATTCAGCTGACTTCTTCTGTACAGTCAAACTCCAGTTTGTCTGAAGAGAAGTTTACCTTAAGTTGTGCTAATTTCTATTTCTTGAGTTGTGAGAAACCAGCGTTGAGGGTGCTGCTGCTGTTTGCTGCTGCTGAAGGTTATCTGTTTAGGATGGAGCAAAAGATTCCACCTTTAAGCAGAGCTCTTAAATCAAATTAGATTGTACCAACTACCCGCCACATTATGGGGGATGGTACACTTTTTTATGGATCCAGAACTGTGTTGCACATTTTGTAAATTGTATCTGTTGTTTTGTGGTAAGAAAGACTCTTTTTTTGGTAAATCCACCTGGAACTTCTCATGCTAACTACAATGATGAACTTAGCATGTTAGCACTGACTCTATGAGCATGTTAGCATGCTGATATTAGCATTTAGATCAAAGCACCACTGTGCTTATCTACAGCCTCATAGAGCCGCTAGCCTAACTGCAGACTTTTGGTCTTGTTGATGGTTATATTCAGGCACTGAAAGCACTTGGTTCAGGTTAACAAAAGGTCGTACCTCTGGATCAGCGAGGCGGGATGGGTCTGGGTAGAGGTAGAACATGATTCCTTCTTTGGCCCCTGGTAATGTAAGTCCACGAACAAGCAGCACCACCAGCATCAAATATGGAAATGTAGCAGTGAAGTAAACCACCTAAGACAGAACCAACCGTTTTTGTGTTACTTTTTAAGATGAAATATTTTCAGAACAGAGTTTACATGGAATCAGATATTACAAATGAACATTCAGCTTGTTCTGTACCTTTCCTGTGGACTTCACTCCATTCCAGACACAGAAGTAACACATCACCCAGGCAAGAATCAGACAAAGGGCCAGGTCCCAACGGACATTGCCAATTTCTTCAATTCCACTGGACAAGCCTAAGATTCTCCTCCTGTAACAAAGTTTATTAAAGAACATGCAACAAAAACCCTGCAGCAATTATATGACACTTTAATCAGTGTTACTTACTCCCAAAATTCTACAACCGAAGACGTGGTGTTTCCGTACAGGGAAGGATGGGACGATTTATTGTGACCATGCTCAAAACAGCCATCTTACAAGAAAGAATAAGAAAGGTAGTGAAGTGAGCGCATTAAACAGTTTCATTTGTCATCGCTGGATAAAAACTTTTTAGTACCCGTGTTCCAGCTGTTGTGACAGGTTGCCCATGGGAGCTCAGACGTGAAGGATGAAAACAGGTAGAGAAATGTCCAAGCCAGGATGATGATGTAATACACACCAGTGTACAAAACAACCACTTGGCTTCCATAACCCAAGCCTGTTGAGAGACACAGATGTCATTACACCTTTAAAAAAATCACTATTAATGTTGTTACTGTACGCAAGTATATTGAAGCTATTCTACTATATTTCAAGAGTTAAATGATACTTTCATAAAGTACAATATATTGTTTAAGATTGAACATGTGATTCCCAATTTATTTTTACTTCTCTATCCCTCTACTGATTATCCTCTAACAGAATAATCAGTGTGTAGTTGGGGTTCCCTTGTTACATTTCAGACTTCTCCAAGATGTCAAAACAAGTAAAAATATCCAATATCTAAAAACAAAAAGGTTAGAGAAAAGTAAAAAAAAAAAAAAAAAAAAGCAAATGGCAAACAAATTTGTGTAGCAGAACTTTGACCACTAAACACTAGAATATGCGCGAGGAGTGACCCATTTCACATACGCAGTCATTTTAGCCATTGTGTATATAAAAATAATCAGTGCTTTGATGGCCACAGTCACACATGGTAACAGCCAGCAATGGTAATATGGTCCACACACTTTTTAAGGTCGACAAATTTTTAATTTGCGGTCAGCCAAACCCCAAACAATTCAACCACACTTTTTAAATTGAGTTTATTTTCACATTGTAGGGTTAAATGTTACATTTTCTGTTGTTTTAATTCATATTTCTTTGTACTTGAGTTACCATGTTTGTAGGGAGGTCCCTTCCTGGTGGAGCAAAAGGTGTGGCCAAGGTTGGAGGACTGTTAAATCCTTTTGGCTGCCCATCAGGCCATACCATGTGCTGCCTTGTTGGAGGGGGGTTTGGGTTTAGTTTTTGTATTAGTTGAATCTCCATCTTGTTTTGTGTGTTGTCTGGTTTGGCCAAACGGGTATATAGGTTTGTTTGAGATGAACAGGCCTGAAAAGTAGACGAGGGTCACGGTGGGGGGGGGGGGGGGGGGGGGGGGGGGGGGATGAGCCCATTCTGTGCAGGCTGGGCTCATCTTGAACAAGCCTTCCTTCATATCTAAGTTGTTAGGTCAGTTTGTTCAGTTAACACTTTGTTTCGTTGCTGTTATTTTGAGTATAGTTTTATTATGCTGACCTCTTGTATAGGCCTAGATATTAAGCTATTGATTTGTTATCCTACTTGCCTCACTGCTTGGTCCCTGACAGTGCAGCTTTGAGTACAAAAATCAGTGAGATAAATTAAAACCCACTGGCACTGTAAATAGCATATTATAAAATACAATACATTACAACACAATCTCATACAAACTACATCGCAACAATTTGTATTCACAGTTAAACAGAATTGATTGATAATTGCTGATTAAAAAAGTGTGTTAAATTATTATGAAGACTTACCTTCAAAAAGAGGGCAGATTTTTCTCCAACATGTTATTCCACCCTGACTGGTGTACTGGCCCAAAGATGTTTCCAGCAGGAAGAGTGGGATGCCACAGGTGAACAAAAACACGACATAAGGTATGAAGAAAACCCCTTGAAAATAAAAATGAAATATCTTGTTAACATATTGACATAATTGCATAAATGTATGCAGGCTGCAACACAGTAACACAGTATGATGTACACCTGGTCACAATGATTTACCTCCTCCATTTTTGTAGCAAAGGTATGGAAACCTCCAGACGTTTCCCAGACCGACAATGTGTCCCGCTGTCGCCAGGATGAACTCAACCTTGCTGCCCCACTGCTCCCTCTGCTGAGGTTTGGGTTGAGCAGGTCCTGGTCTCATCTCATTTTGGTCCATTTCAACCTTTAGTAAGAATTCAAATCATTGGAATCAGTTTCTCTGAGCATCTAATAAGGATGCAGGTGGGTTTACATAGGAGTTAGTTAAAAGCATGGTGCACCGGTATCAGACCCTGAGGAGCACTGACCAAGCGTCGGTATATGAGATGAGATGTTGATGCAGGTATAATGTTTAGTTATAATGTTATTTTTGCATGTCAGCATGCTAACGTTTGATGATTAACACCAAAGTAAAGCTGAGAGTGATGAGAATGTCATTCATTTTGCCGTTATTTGGTCAAAAGTATGCTGTTTGGCCTAAATTATAGCGGCATTAGAGAACAACTCTGGATGTCACAAAGTCATAAAGGTAACCATGAGTGTCTGATAGTGATATCAGGCCACAGATGGTCAAAATGAAGTCAAAGCAATTAAAATGTTGTTAGGGGAGATTCGCTATAGTATCTTTCTTTCACTGTTGTAATTCAGAAGGTGTCTTTTTATCCAGCTGTGGGATGAGGCATCCATAATTTAAACAATAAATAACACAAGGACGCTCTTTAAATAGTAACACTAAGATTAAACAAAAATATAAATAAAGTCAGCACATTGTAGCCTCATTAAGTGACATTATTATTACAGGACTAAAGGCCTTCTAGTATAATAGTAAATCACAGCAGATTATGAATGACAGTATATTTTGCATTGCTAAATCATATACAGATAGTAAAAAGTAAAAAGATGGCTGATACACATACATGTGAATAAGTGGAATACTGACACTTGTTTTAAACTTTAAGCAATGTTCAACAAAATAAACAGGACTATAAAATGAAGTCCAACCTGAAAGAACACACTTTACCTTAAGCAGCTGAAGTGTTTCCTCCTCAGTTGGCTTCTGAAAGAAAACACCAGGCCTTCTCCAAGAACAAGAGGCGTGTATTGGGTTTCTGTGAGGCGTGGCCACCGAGACTGACTTAACCAGTCTTTTCTTCTTCAGACACCAATAGAGCAGGGCACACACACACACACACAGTGTAAATGTTGGTATTATGTGTTTTCCGAGATAAAAGACATAACCAAGTGGGGGATGGGGGGTGCCTGTTGTTGGAATGGAATGGAATTGTTTTAAATATGTTCTTATTTGTGTATTTGATCAGATAAACTGGCCACAAACACGATGACCTACCTATAAAAAGAGCAAGGTATTTTAGGTTTCAGGCCTGAATGCATGATCATTGACTGAAAACTGAGAGAATAATAGATTCAAAACCTCAACATCAGAATACCAGGAGAAACAAGGAGCCTGACGAGCTGCTGCTGAATACAGAATATACTTTAGAAAGAAGCATTTCTGTAAAGACTTGTATTTTGTTTTTTTATTTTTTATTTTTTTACACACACTGTATCCTCATTTTAAACAGTACTAATTTTGTATGCTTCTCCTGGGGGCTAAGCACCCCCCTGTCATTAAATCCTAGTGATGTCCCTGGTCCAACATCTTACATCTCTGTAAATGAGCCCAATGTTTGTCAGTCTGGCTGTGAGTGCGGTCAGATAAAAGGGGTTTTGTATTTGCTGACCTCTTACCTTGAACATAACTTCCTCCAGAGCAGGTTCCGTGTGTTGCTATGGCGATCCACCCTGATAAGTGAACCACCGCTGTAGGACTGAAAAGCAAGAGTTAAACCTGAAGTTACCTCACAAACCCCAAATCCTGCTTCGAAATACAAGTGTTTACCACAGGAGAGTTCACAACAACCTGGAAAAGACTGGAAGGAGGCGACTCAGGGTATATTTACTGCAGAGCGGATTGGTGACCACTATGCTGAGTGCAGGCAGGTGTGGAAGCAGGGGGAAGTTGGAAGCAAAGGAGGTGAAGACTGAAGAGCTTCAGGAAGTGACACACTTACTGGAACTAAATCCATACAAACCACATTTATTGTTGCAGAAAATTATGTTTTTTACTTCCCATGCTAAAGTGTCATGCCCTTTGTCTTTGAAATCTTTGCTACGCAATAGTAAAGAGACTAATGACTAAAAGACAAACAAAAACTAGCACAAAGCATTACAATTAGGTGATAAAAAACCTTAATCTTCATCGATTGCAAGTGAGATAGTATGATATAGCAACATGACCTACACTACATGTTAATTAGAAAGTTATCTAACCATATACAATTTATTGCCAACATTAAAATGTTAATATTGAGTTTAGTCATGTACCATATATATATATATATATATATATATATATATATATATATATATAGCGTGTTAGTCCTGCTCAATGTGTAACGTGTCCTGAGATGACTTTTGTTGTGATGTGATGCTATAAATACACAAGAACCTCCCACTGTCACACCTTTCCTCAACCGTCATTCCCTATAGATCCCGTCTACTACAATTGCAGCAAGACTTTTGACTAGAATGGTAACTTATCTTATTAACTTAATTCATGAAAATATGACAAAATATGACATCCATCCATCCATCCATTTTCTACCGCTTATCCTGTATTCAGGGTCGCGGGGGGGCTGGAGCCAATCCCAGCTGTCATTGGGCGAAGGCAGGGTACACCCTGGACAGGCCGCCAGTCTATCACAGGGCCGACATGTAGAGACAGACAACCATTGACTCTCACATTCACACCTACAGGCAATTTAGAGTCACCAATTAACCTATCCCCATCCTGCATGTCTTTGGACTGTGGGAGGAAGCCGGAGAACCCGGAGAGAACCCACGCTTACACGGGGAGAACATACAAACTCCACACAGAAGGAACCCGGGCCGACCCGGGAATCGAACCCAGGACCCTCTTGCTGTGAGGCGAGAGTGCTACCCACTACACCACTGTGCAGCCACAAAATATGACAAAACTAAACAAAATTATTTTAGTGTCATATATTAATGTTGTGAAGCATGATAAAACAAATCTATCTGTCTATATATATGTGTGTGTCTGAGAGAGAGAGAGAGAGAGAGAGAGAGAGAGAGAGAGAGAGAGAGAGAGAGTCAAATACAATATATCTGTAGGCACTAGAGGGAGCTAGTGCCTGCTCAAAACTGAAACTGAACATTCACACACAAATATAATTTATTAAGTGAATGTTTCATTTGCTTCTATGTCCATGTCCTGTCTGTCTGTAACCTCTGCATTCCAAATCACATACTTTTCCTTTTTCTTCTTCTTTTTTTTATTTTTTACTTTTAGTACATACTGCAGCTGCTCTTACATAAGTACAAACTGTTGCATACAGCATGCATTTAATAATACCTCCTCATAACATTGCATATTGAACTTTGACCCTCTCACTCATACATCACTGTGCAAAGGATTGTGATTCAGGAAAGCATGCTGGCTTGCATACTGCAAAATGTGACCAGATGCATTAGGACATCCTTGATGTTGGAACAGAATGTTTCAATTTAGAGATTACTTCCCTAAATAAACGGTTAAAATAAAAAGGAGTTGTTTTTTCTATCAAAATGTAAACATTTCAGAGAATGCCTGGGTTATTTTGTACCCAGGTCAACACAAGTTGTTATGCCTACATGACAAAATAGGTCATTTGTCAGTGCAAAACAACCCATATGACCCAAAACGGTAAGAAGGTGTGTGGTCATGGTTATAAAATGCTCAGGGCAGGAAAGGAGAAACGGTGGTGAAGATTTCGAGAGGCGACGGGATAGGAACGACAGTGGTGTCCGACAATTCAAGCCCAACCACCCACCCAGACCTACACCTTGAAATAGAGATTTTGTGGTTGAATATGCGTATCCAACAAACATTTACATATAGAACTGTAGGTTATTTTAAGCATTTGAAAACATATTTTTCTGTCCTTCTGATTTACTATTTGACTGTGATTCTTATGTGTCTTGTTTCAACCTGTAATACAAAAAGGAAATCAATTATTAATCCAATGCAGATTGAACACCAGAACATCTCCATGTTTATAATGCACGTAAATGTGTTTCAGTTTTAATACATCACCTGCAGTAGTTCAGAATTAGCTTAACCGTTAACATGTAGGCTACATATTGTACTCTGAATGTACTCTATGTGCTTTTCTTGTCGTGAAATATATATATATTTTTTTTTACCAATAGCTGTCATAAATCATTAAGCCTTCATCAGACACAGCTTCATTGGCCAAGTATGTGTCCACATATTAGGAATGTGTTGCTCTCAATGAACATACACGGGAATAGAAATACAGCTGAAAAACGAGGACAACAAAGCCACAAAAGGGCAAACATAAGGCTGGAGCCGATCCCAGCTGGCATTGGGCGAAGACAGGGCTCACCTGGGCCGGTCGCCAGACTATCACAGGGCCGAGACGTAGACACACACAACCATTTATATTCACATTCACACCTACAGGCAAATTACAGTCATCAATCAAGCCTACGTATTTGTTTTTGTTTTTTTATGACATATGATGTAAAGGAGGGCCAGGATTTTATAAGCATTTTGCTTCTGTCTGCTCCTTCTCAATGTATTCGATTTATGGATGAATGTGATTTATGTTTGTATTTCTTTTATTTTACAGTATGTTGAATGCTAGAGATGTATAAATTAAATAAATAACCCTGATAATAGTGTGTATTTACGTGCTAAACGTGTCATTAAACTGATATTAATTGTTCTGGCCTGAGGGAAGAAACTGTTCTTGTGTCTGTTCTTGCCCGTTCGCTGACTCACAGCAGGTTGGCATCACTGATTCTTGAAACCAATTGGCGATGGATGTGCAGAGAATAGACTGGATGCTTGTAGTGTAGAACTGGATCAGAGGCTCCTGATGCAGGTTGAACATCCTGAGTTTTAAGATCATTCCAAACGGATAATAGTCTATAAAGTCTATATACAAACCTGTTATATGCTGTTATCTTGGTTAGGACCAAAATTACAAGACATCCTTTATTATAATGGTAAATGTGTAAGTGATAATACGTCTGTTACACTTCAAGATTACAAGTGTGTTTAACTTGTGTTGTTGCCTCAGGTGGCAGCTGTGTTTCTTTGAACCCAAGCTCCATGCTCATAGTCACTTCGACAGAGGCTGCCAAAAATAATTCATAAGCAACCAGTACAATGATTTGTCCAACATCTTGTAACTACACCTGTGTAGCAAGCTTCTCCATCAAAGATCAGCAGAACATCTCTCAAAGCCAAACTGTTCACTATTAACCAGCAGAACTATAGCGGCTGAACATAATGGATCATTTATCAGCTAAAGAGCCAGACATTCCCCTCAGGTGTCGGTGGAGTAAACTGCAGTGTAACTGTGGGATGTGTAAATCAGCAACTGTTTGAGAACTTATTTGCCACAACAACGTATTAGGTACGTCAATGTCGTGTTCACAACTTTTTCCATAGCCTCCAAGGGACCAAGGAAAGGAAAACAAACAAGTGTTAGGAACAGAAAGAGACAACAATATATCAGTACAAGCAAGAAACTAACAATACATTGAACTAAATCTACGCATCAAGCACCGGACACTGTTGTGAGTGTGTGTGTGCTTCATATACTTCACATCCATTTGTGGTATTTGACACAAAGTGTGTTGAGATCATCTGAGTTTTGTGGTGGAGGGGATGGCGGACCTCAGGGTGCCTGTGTGGGACAGGGCTCAACGCAGAGGGACAGAGAAAAAGGATCATCATGGGTCACCAGCTGTGCTTTTGTGTAAGAAAGATTTGCGGCTGTGAGAGTTGTCTCAGATTAGTGTGTTCCCTGTTTTGTTATTATCAGTTGTAGTAGCAGTGGATGAAGCAGTAGAAGTAGTACTCCTATTTGTAGCAGTAGTTGTTTAGAAATACTTGGCAAAAAAATAGTATTAGAGGTAAAAGCAGGGAATATCATATCAAGCTGGATATCTTGATAGTTATATGGTTTCTGTAGCTGAAGGAATGCAGAAGTAGTTAGAGTCCAAAAACAAACCTACAGAAAAAATGAGTTACAAAAGTTAATGGTGTGAATGCTGATTGAGCATTCACACCATTACCTTGCTCCTTCCTCAGCTGGTCCTTTGACTAGAGCAATTCAGAAAAAAACATCCACCAAGCCAACCTTCAGTTCCACGGCCGACAACCGTGTGCAGGTGTGCAACCTCTTATTTAACTCTTGTAAAGGAGCAGTGTCGCCACTGGAATTGGGGCACTAGCAGGAGCTTCGGTTAACAATATATAGTCATTTATATCAATAAAATATTGATATTAATTAATAAAAACGGGGTGAGTGTGTGTGTGTTTTACAAGATGGCGACTGTGGGTGTCAACCAGTCAATCATGTGGAGTGGGGGTGTTCTTTATGGGAGGCTGTGTGGTCCTGCCTGGAGAACAGGTTTTTATATATGTGTATAATTAGTGTAATGTATGAGGGGCCGTCAGGGACATAATTCAGAATTACCTCTCACACACACATGTGAAATGCTTTCATATACACTACTGAAACACTCTCACATAAACAACTGAAAAAGTGTTTGCTCACACACACTACTGAAACGCTCTCACACACACTACTGAAACGCTCTCACACACACTACTGAAACGCTCTCATACACACTACTAAAATGCTCTCATACATACAAGTAAGACTCTCTCACACACACTACTAAAACGCTCTCACACACACTACTAAAACGCTCTCACACACACTACTAAAACGCTCTCACACACACTACTGAAACGCTCTCACACACACTACTAAAATGCTTTCATACATACAAGTAAAACTCTCTCACATACACTACTAAAATGCTCTCGTACACACTACTTCACTTTAATTTGTAAGAGGATTTTACTTGGTTATATGAGAGCGTTTTAGTAGTGTGTGTGAGAGCGTTTTAGTAGTGTGTGTGAGAGCGTTTTACTTGTATGTATGAGAGCGTTTTAGTAGTGTGTATGAGAGCGTTTTAGTAGTGTGTGTGAGAGAGTTTTACTTTTATGTATGAGAGCATTTTAGAAGTGTGTGTGAGAGCGTTTTAGTAGTGTGTATGAGAGCGTTTCAGTAGTGTGTGTGAGAGCGTTTCAGTAGTGTGTGTGAGCAAATACTTTTTCAGTTGTTTATGTGAGAGTGTTTCAGTAGTGTATATGAGAGCATTTCACATGTGTGTGTGAGAGGTAATTCTGAATTATGTCCCAGACGGCCCCTCATAGTAATGTATGTAGAGCCGTTAGGTAGGTTGGATAAGTGAGCGTACAAACTGTTCTAGATCACTGACAACTGAACTAAGGTTACACACTTAACTAAACAGAAAATAACTTTGAAACATGTCATCACATTCCCGTCCTTGACGAAGGGTTGGTTGGTCCTCTGAAGAAAGGTTGCTGTCTTCAGGTTCCTGTGAATGAATGTTGCAGTCGTTGAAGTTGTGGATGGAGGAATGTCTAGTGAGATAGGAATTCTTGTCTTTGTTGCAGAAACAGGCTCCGACAGCCAGCTTGTTTGGCTGTTTTGAGGGCGCTGCTTGGGGGCTTGTGAACTGTGGTCCAAATCCCAGGAGAAAGAGGAGACATCTGTTCAGGTCGACGTCTCAGTAGGAAGAGGAGTCCAGGTCAAGGTCACAGGAGAAAGGGAGATCCCAACTTGATCTGCTTGGTTGGAAGCAAACTTCTACTGCAGTTGACCAATCACAATGGAATCTGGAGTCCACGGGTACATGTCGGTGACACAGGCCTGCAGACAGACGGGGGAGAGGACACCCAGTGTGACTGGTTTCACACAGAAAACCGCCTGTGGAGGTGCATAGCTGTGGTTCCACACAGAGGACCAGTTCAGAAACAATTCCATCTGCATCCATGATTTGTTTCATAGACACAAACCTTGAGGTCCCAACAACCTTTTGGGGCCTGTGTGTTGGTTTGTGCCTTCCATTCCTTTTCCAAGTAGGCAATGTGTTAATTGGTCACATATTTATAATCTAAATGATGACTTTCTTGCCTTTAGCAGCACAAAAAGTTTAATCTGACAAACTGACAATACCAAAGGTGGAGTCCTAGTTAATAAATGATGTCATCCCAGCTGCTACTCTCACTCTTAGTTTAGCCAGTGGACGAGTCTGAGGAGCGGCAGGAAAGATCCTCTTCTCCACGGCAGGTAAAGACACTTTTCATCGTTGAATTTTCATCTTAATTTGCATTAATTCAAAGTCTTTAAACATTTGTCAACTTTCATATCGCATTTTCAAACCTGGAATGCCACCATGCATTACAATGAAAATGGCTCACTTCCATCAAAAACAATGAATGGGGTGAACTTTGAGCTAAATGCTGTTGTGTTTAAAATCTTTACCATTTTAGTGAAGATAGTAAATTAAGTAAATTGGTAGGATGCTAATTAGCACACGGCGTAGAGTTTGACGCTCTCTGTAACAAGTTAAGGGGTTTCTAAGGTTGTTAGGATCCATCCTCTATCATAGATATACATTCAATTTCACTAAAAAGCTAGATATCAAACTGGTGGTGCTATATGAGTAAAATAATTGAATCCTCTGTGGTTCATATTATGTTTCTGTTTGGAAGTGTTGAACATACTGCACATTATATTAATACCCACAGAGGCACACAGCTAGCCTGCTGTCATCCAAATCCCCACCTCTTTACTGACAGACCATGTGTCCACAGTCTCCGCCTTAAGTTGCTCATTCAGAAACCCACAACACCCCCTGCCCCCTCTCTCTCTCTCTCTCTCTCTCTCTCTCTCTCTCTCTCTCTCTCTCTCTCTCTCTCTCTCTCTCTCTCTCTCTCTCTCTCTCTCTCTCCCTCTGTCCCTCTTGCTCTCTCTCTCCCTCATTGTCATACAAACACACACTCTCTCAAACCTCTACTCATGGGCTCACTCATGGTCAGAGCTGGGAAGGGCAGACTTGTATTCTCCTCCAAAGGCACTACATGAATCCCACCTGGGGTTAAATGGAAGCATAACCACCTACTGCAGACGTGAAGCGACTTTTATCAGGTACTCTTTACCAAGCCTTTTGCACAAAGGTCACAAACAGCTTATTTCTGTCTTTTTCTATTTGTCCTTTGTATAAATTGCTACTGTACACTCATTTGGATGAAGTTCTTGAATAGGAATCAAACGGTATCCTTGCGGCTCAGAGACAGCTGGGCTTTTGTGGCTGCACTTGTACTTGGCGCCTGTAGCTAAATTATGTAGGCCAAAGGTTACGGTCTGTGCTGCAGAGAGAGAGAGAGCAGCTATTTCCCTCATTTAGTGTGTTTAGCGTCAGGCTGCTTTGTGATCATTGCTGCTGAAAGCTCACTGTGTTTTAAAATAATATGCTCCGAACAGATTGCATAATGACAAACTTCTTTAAAAGTTGTGTCAAAATGAAAGTGATATTGAATTTCTTACTGGAATCGTTTGCAAAAAAAAATAGAAGGTGCATTCATAAATAAAGTGTTTATTTATGTATGTAAAGTCTCTAAAGCAAAGCAGACATTGAGATTCAGAAACAGCAGAATTACAGCATGGAGTGTCTGGTCTGGGATGGTGAAATAATAAAAACAGAAAATAATTTATCACTGAGCACACGCCTCCCTGTTGGCAGTGGACTTGGATTAAAAGGGAACTCACTCAGCAGAAGTGACCAACGATTATTCCTTCCACTGCCAAGGTTTGAGCAAAATATATCTGTGATATTTTGTCTACCAGAACCCCCCACACCATTACTCCTCCTCCTCATGCAGCCTGTTGCTTGCTGATAATGCATTTTAACTGATAGCCTTTCACCAGGCTCCTGAAGGTTTATTGATGAACATAGGTAAGTCAGTTCAGATAGAAACGATTCCTCTGCTTAGTGATCATCAGCAGAACACTACTTTTTAGCCACGTTTAGGGGACCACGTTGTTGCAGACGGAAATATCTCAAACACTGTGATTGCCATGAAATGCTGCATAGAAATGCGTCTCCCTCCTCGTAGATGAATCCTGCTTTTCTGTGATTCTTCAGTTCAACATTTGAATTTTCCAACGCTTATGACTAGGAAACCCTGCTGTACTTCATGTTTAATGTCGGGCAAATGTTAACACGATAAAACTACCACTAGTTAGTTAGTATTTAGCTCAAAGCACCACTGTGCCAATGAACAGCCTCATAGAGCCACTAATGTCTGCACATTCTTGCCGTGTCCCAAATCCATCTTAAATACTCATTCTAAGCAGGTTCGACTAGAGTGTTCATTGTTGCTTATTCAGTGGGTTCCGGCCCAGCAGCGCTCACTGAACATTAAGACAACTCTACAAAATGTTGTTTGCAAAGTAGCCTCGGCTTCAGTACAGCAAGATGATAGATGGCTCGAGGAGATGTCAACTGTCAACTTCCGAGGACAGCTCTTTCTAAGGGGCCGGTATTTATGGAATGGACCACCGGAGGAAAATAGGGAGAGGTTAGGTCTTAAAATTCTTTGTTGAGGGGGTCACCCAATTGCAGGGCGGATTCAAACCCTGGACCGCTGCAGGGAGCCTCTGCACATGGGGCGGTAACTCTACCACTGAGCTGTCAGCGCAGTTAAGACGTTCATTTTATCAATCAGATCAAGTAGTGCTCTCATGATATACAGTCGGTGAGTTTTTTCGACTGGAGCAGATGTGCAGATGTTCGTCACAGGAGGGGGGGGCATGTCAATTGCAGGGTCATGTTAAAATAACTTACCGTATATAGCATAAAGTGATCAGAGGTCTGAAAATCCTTTAAAATATATAACGAAAAGTCCCTAAAGCAACTTGTTGTGATGCTGGAAAAGATCTAGGATGCAATTATATATTTGCTTAATAGTAAATTAGGGCCCGTTGAGCAAGTAAACAACTTAAATTTATAGATTGCCTTAAGACAAGTACAGTTACAGTTGGTCAAATGACACATTTCGCTGCAATTGATTTATTAATTAGTTAAAGTGCTGTTTGGATTTATCCTTGGACAATGACAGCAACAGCCATCAACAATACAAACAGACAGTTTGTGTAAAACTTGTTCGTGCACAACATGTCTGGTTTAATGAGGATTCTGAATTGTAAGTAAATATATGGAAAAAGTACAAAATAGCGAATAAGGCCCATTGTGAGTGAACACCCTCTTCTTCCAGTTTTGTCTTTAAGGAAAACAATGATACCATTTGAAGGACATACAGAAGATAAACATGATTGTTATGCCACATGCTGTGACTTTTCAACGTTACACCAAGGGTATGAATTTTCTAGGACAAACGAGGCAGTTTAAAGGGACACCACCCTTTGGAGGGGCTGTTGGGTTAAATCCTGCAATCTCTGTATATGTCTTCATGTTGAAGACACACCTGGTATTGAAACGATAGTCCACTCATAAAGTTTATTTATCATTTTATCACTTTTGGTGTCACCTTACCTTTTTTTTAACTGTTTTAAGCTGTTTTTAACTGTTAATTTGTTTTATACGGTGTACATAATCTACTATTATTGTATTTTGCTTCTGCTACTGATGCTTGTTAATTGCACTATCCCTTTTTGCTGCTATAACCCTGTATATTTCCCCACTGTGGGACTAATAAAGGGTTATCTTATCTGATGCGAGGGCTAATTTGTGATTTTTATGTTTATACTATGGCATCACTCTCCCAGAGCAGTTTCTCTGATTTAGTGTCTAATAATTACACGCTTGGGTTCACAAAAGGGGAGTGGCAAAGCATCAGTATTTGTTGCCCTTGTTAACACAACGTGCTGGAACAGGCCTGAGGCACTAACTCGTACGATGTGTCATCCAGCCCCTGAGGTGTTTAGAGCTGTTTTGAACATATACTCTCGACAGCAGGGTGAAAAGCCAGTCATCATAGAGAGGGGCAAGATGTCCAAAAGGACCACTCCTTCAGATAATCGTTCTTTTTTGGTCACAGTAGTCGCTTTGCACTCCTTTTAACACACAAATGCGACAAAGGGTGTTGGAAAGGTTTCAGTAGAAGCAAAATGATTCCTTTAAATTCCCTAAAGAACATATTCCTTCCCCTGCCTCATGCAGCCTGTCTACACCGGGCTGTGAAGGTGGCCAGGCATAATATTTGTGTAATTAGCAACGTTCCCTAAGATAATTGATATGGGAAGGCATATATCTCTCCCAGTTATTTGAATGTACTGCAACCTGCTCAAGTAACTGCTGAAGTTATATCTCTCTTGTGGTTTGGTGACAATAACGCGCCATATCACAACATTTAATTGAGTTACTATTTTGAAATGATAAACATTAGATAAACCAGCCCTGTATAATATATACATCAATTATTTTACTACTTGTGTATACAAACCAGCTGTTATTTATATGTCCAAGAAATTGAGTCAAATTCCTTGTATTGGCCTGCATACTTGGCCAGTGTTACTGTTGGTTCTGGTTGCTGTAAACACTATCTTCTTTCTGTTGTTATTCTAGATCTTCTGGTTCTTAAATGCTGCACATAATTAACACATAATTCAGACCTCTTGACGAACACATTCTCTGCTGATTTTCAGAATTATCTCCCTCGATGATCCCTAAAACATTTTTAAAGTTTGTTTTTTTTAACAGAGATGGAGTAGCAGGCATATTTTCCAGTCTATTTGCTCCACTCCCACAGCAAATCCAAGGCAGCAACACAAAAGCAACATTGATGGAAGAATTCTCCATCATGCCAAGTGGCACTGATCCTGTGTTAACCAAATACAGCAAGACTGCTGGCATTGTGTGCCTTATGGGCATTCATATACAGTGATTAAATCATGTAAATATTCCTGCTGTGGATGGTGATTATTTTGTTGCGTTGTTTGCAACTCAAAGTGACATTTACACCGAGAATGTGCTCTTTACTCAACATTAGAAACTGCAGAATAAAATCGACACAAAACATGAATTATTAGTTTAAAAATCTAGTTTATAACGGATACCATGAGACCATTTTTAATTCGTTCACTCAACGCCACTGAAATTATTTGTTTCTGTTACCCCTTCTCGTGTTACAGTGCGATGGAAAAGCCTTATGCCCCAGAGGTCAAGTACAGGCTGGACACGGGCCCAGCCCATCCTGCACCAAGCACATCGGCTAGAGGACAGTGGTCAAACAAAGTTGAGTTCCTATTGGCTGTTGCGGGACAAATCATAGGCCTTGGAAATGTGTGGAGGTTCCCTTACCTGTGCTACAAAAATGGAGGAGGTAAGTTTCATTACAGTCATAGGAACAACACTGCTCCTTTCGTCAAAAGTACACATACTGAATGTAAAAACAACTCAAACTGTGATAGCACTTGATGGTAACAAGAAGTAAATATTGAGTTAAGATTGAAAGCTGCGAGAGCAAGATCTGTTTGTAATATAATAATATTTGTCTCATTTGAAAACTACTATGTAAATATAACCTCCAAAAATTATAAACCGAGTCTATGTGTAATTACTAACAGCAATTACACATACCGTAGACTATAAATCCTGCACATGCTGCTGTCTATTGTCCACATTCAATCATAGGCTATGTGTAACGCAGTCAACAATTAAAAAGCAGGTCTTTTCAGACAGTGTGCTCTCAATCATTCATAATGCACTATTATGTCATTTCACATTGGGTGTGGTAGAGTTAAATAAATCACACCTGGCTGCAAACACAACTATGAACAGGTTGTTGAACCGTATCCAAGAGAAGAGAGAAGAAGAAACCGCAAGCAATTAAACACCTGTAACAACACAAGTAAATACTTTGATAGTTTAGGATTATCTTTGATATATTAAAAAAAGTTGAACATGAACACTCTTGAACATGCCCTGACTGCTGAACTGATGATAAGCTGACAATATTTATTTTAGATAGATTTATATTAGACGTGCCTTTTGCCAATACTTGAGCTTGCATGCGCATGTGCATCTAAATGTGATTCTTGTGGTTTACCAGAAGTGCTCAACAACCAACTTATGAGGTGTTTTTGTTTTCCCAAAGGTGTGTTCTTCATTCCTTATATCCTCTTCCTTTTTACCTGCGGCATCCCCCTGTTTCTCCTGGAGACGTCTCTTGGCCAGTACACCAAACAGGGAAGTATTACCTGCTGGAGGCAAATTTGTCCACTTTTTGCAGGTAAATGTTTAGAATTACTATCAGACTATCCATGTGAAACCCAATAAGTACTAAATGAATATTGAAACCAAAACATACGTGTGGTCAAATATGCATCGCTGGGCCTTGAAGTATAAAAATGAGGTGTGAGCAATTTTATGCTTCCCAAATAAAAACATATTACAAATTGCAAAATTCCTGCAATTTGTAATGTGAAGGATCCATTTTCTATAGTTGTTGGACAAAAAATTAGCACATGAAGAAATACATAACACATGCTTTCCTGCACATTTTTGTTTTTGCTCAGACTTGCTACAAATCCTGCAGGGACTTGGTTTCACCACCTGTAGAACACAGAGTTCACAAAAGTATATTGCGCAACTTTAAGATATGAGTCAGTACATGTCTGCATATTTACAGGGATTACATTCATGTAAAAAGAACACCTGAAGCGTTGTCTCTGGTGTATGTTAGAGGATTCAAATAGAATGTGTCCAATGATGAGTCAGTACTTTTTTCACTCCTTCATCATAAAGTCAACAGGTGTTTGATGGGTTTTTGATTTAAATGCCTGAAATGCTGTCTGTGGGGGATACACTTGTGAATATTTACAGTATCTCTTAATGCCATTTTAATATGAAACACCCAATAAACTGGCAGGTTTGGTGAACCAGTAACATGCTGGACACTTAACACTCATTGGTTCCAAGATATGTAACAGTGATCATTACATGTTGATTTCTTCAAGCGTTTTTTTTTAACATTTCTTTTTTTTTTGTTCAGGAATGGGTTATGGCAATCTGGTGGTTGTTTTATACTCCAGCATCTATTACATCATCATATTGGCCTGGGCTTTCCTGTATCTCTTCTGCTCTTTCAGCTCCGAACTTCCCTGGGCAAATTGCAGGAACAGCTGGAACACAGGTAGGCACCTGGTATGGGAGTTGACTGAAATAAATGGAAAAAACTAGATTATTGTGAATCTTTAGTGAAATGGTGACACTAGGTTTAGGGAAATCGAGAATCGAATTTAGAGATGAATCAGATCATTGGTCCATTTGAGGATCTGGAGGGCAAAATCCAGCTGCAGCAAACATTTTATGTTGTGAGGTGCCAAGTTTGCTCTGCCAAGTAGCACAACATGCTTAAAAAAACCTCAAGAAGCATCTCTTATGCAAATGTTCTATACATTTAACTGCCAAACTGCCATTTTCAGCAAGTGTGTGTTGGAGGTGTCGAGTTTTCACATCACACCTGTGTGAATTGCTTTCAGGACAATGATTGGCTTCCAAACTGGTTGACAGGCATAGCTCAAACTGAGATTCTATAGTGAATATAAATAACAGACAGCAGCCCTACACTGCACACCTTAGCACTGGCCCTTGCATACCCTGCAGCAGAATACTGTACCCCTGTCTGGTCCAGAACACCCCAAACACACCCAGCTGATCACCACTCCCCTGTCTCCCTGTCCTAACCAACATAACTCCCTCACCCCCACATGTCCGACTTACTCAAAGGATGCTCCAAAAGGTCAAAGATTTCTGGAATCTACCAATCCACCTACTGCTCGTCTCCCATCTAGACGCCCAATACAGGGAAAAAAAGCATTGGGAGTCCAAGAATGTAACAAACAATCATCTGGTTTCAGACTTCACTCAAGATGTCCCTGGCACCAACGTCCCAAGGAGACATTGGTCATTCAGTACCAGTCAGTGGTCATAGCGCCTGCTTAGCAGGTCTCCATTGGCGGGACAAGGAGGCAACTGCCTGGCTCAAAGACTTTGCTAAACAATTAAGAGGCTAGGGTAAATGGAAAAGTCCCCAGTTCCATTTCTGAGTAAAATTTGTACATCAGATAAAAAAAAAAGGCATTGACAATTTGATAATGCATGTATTCTGTTTGCCTTTGCAACAGAGACCTGTGTGGAGTTTGATCAAAGAGATGATTATTTCAACTCGACGTTCATTCAGAATGCAACATCACCAGTGAGAGAGTTTTGGGAGTAAGTATGAAAACCCAAATCCCAAATCTAAAGTGACATGAATGAATTGTAACTGAAAATGTGACTTTCAGGAGGAGGGTTTTGAATGTCACGGGAAATGTCCATGAGTTAGGCGGAATACGATGGGAGCTGGCTCTGTGTCTTCTGTTGTCCTGGATCGTCTGCTACTTCTGTGTCTGGAAAGGTGTAAAGTCCACTGGGAAGGTAGGACTTCAGCGTTTTTATATGTTGTAAGGAAGCAAGCTGCTTTGTATTTGTTTAACTCTAGTCTTCATATCATATCATCGGTGCATTAAGGGTTTGAGTGAAATATCTCAAAAACTATTAAAAGGGTTACTGTAAATCTGGTGCACACTTTCATATCTACCCCCAGCCTGGTCCTGTTGTTGAGCTTGTGTGTGTGTGTGTGTGTGTGTGTGTGTGTGTGTGTGTGTGTGTGTGTGTGTGTGTGTGTGTGTGTGTGTGTGTGCGGTGACCAAACAACATCCATTCTGACAACACAGCTATTGAAGTCCATAATTGTGCCACAAACGAGCCCTCACTCTTCCACAGGTAGTTTACGTTACTGCCACGTTTCCATATGTGATGCTGGCAGTGTTGCTTGTCCGTGGAGTCACATTGCCGGGGGCCATAGATGGGATCAAGTTCTACCTCTACCCAGATCCATCCCGCCTTGCAGATCCACAGGTAAGAGAACTCTTCACACTTCACTGTTTGAATGATATATGCCCCCCTTGTGGCATTCCTCCCTTCCTACTGTCTTATGGTACAGACGAGTTGCTGCTTGCTCACACCTCTGCTCACATTTCTCTGCTAATATTCAGGTTTTTCTTCTGTGAGAAACGTTGAGCGATGGCTCCTGGATACTTATAAATCACTGTTGCTGTAAGTCGTGTAAGAGGCTACTGCCATATCTCAACATTTTTAAGACCTCATCAGCACTACATGAGTGTCTATGACTGGAAACGTAGCGCTTAGAAAAAGCAAATTTGCAGCGAGACGCTCCTATTCTCAGACACAAACTTTTACTGAAGCTTACAGTGCTGAGAATTCACCAAGTGAACTTTGAACTGAATGGACTATGTGGGATCGACACCGCTTTACCATCGATCCAAACCAGTGGGCAAGTGCACATGACATGCTAACACATGGCTAATTAGTAACAGCAAGATTACTAGGGGGCTGCATGGTGGTGTAGTGGGTAGCACTCTCGCCTCACAGCAAGAGGGTCCTGGGTTCGATTCCCGGGTCAGCCTGGGTTCCTTCTGTGTGGAGTTTGCATGTTCTCCCCATGTAAGCGTGGGTTCTCTCCGGGTTCTCCGGCTTCCTCCCACAGTCCAAAGACATGCAGGATGGGGATAGGTTAATTGATTACTCTAAATTGCCCGTAGGTGTGAATGTGAGCGTGAATGGTTGTTTGTCTCTACATGTCGGCCCTGTGATAGACTGGCGTCCTGTCCAGGGTGTACCCTGCCTTCGCCCAATGACAGCTGGGATTGGCTCAAGCCCCCCCGCGACCCTGAATACAGGATAAGCGGTAGACAATGGATGGATGGATGGATGGAAGATTACTAGGAAATACATAGGAGCCCTCACTGGAACTCTCTTTGTGAAAAGCCTAAGAATATTAAATCATACTAAATCATTTCCCTGGAATCTGGGAGGACGAGTAACAGGCAGAGCTCAGTGCCCTGAATTATTTTGATGCGACCGGCTTGCACAGCGCATCTTCAGACACAGCTGTGAGGGGAAGAACTAGCAACGAAGCTCTGCCGGAACCAAGTCCACAACCAGACAAACGAGTAGTTGAGAGACTCAGCAGATTGTTGGCACTGAACACATGGCTTTCAACTGCATGTACATTCTGGGACCACAGACAATTTTTAAGACGGATGAACTTTGTCTGAACAAGTCGGGAATAAAATAGTTTACCTCTAATTTTACATGCAGCACGCATCTGTTCCCTCTGCCAAGGACAAGAGTCAAGAGGAATGAAAATAGGAGGAAGACTTAACCCAGTGTGGCAGAACCCTTCAAGGAGAACTGCCTCATTCCCCACCCGTGGAGAGCTTAGTTGTTCAGGGGTCACATCAGAGCCAAGAGGAGGAGTCTCCACCGCCCTTCACCCCCCCTTCACACCCCTCACCTACACCTATGAGGATCTACCTCCTTCACCCCCCAAACCCATCCAGGTCTCCCTAGCCAACTTTTCTCTCTCTCCGCCCCCTTGCTGATCAGATGAAGGAGCTGGAACCAAACTAACCCTAACCCTCACTCATCATCTTACACCCCTAAATGCTTCTTGGCATCCATCTCTACCAGTTTGGTCACAATCATCACAGCTATGAAAGCTTGTTATTATTTTCTATTGCCTTGGCTCTTAAATTGCTGTTTTTAATTGCATTTAAATGTCCTTTTTATAATGTGTTTCTTTTGCACTTTGTCTCTCGTCTTGATGTTTTATGTAAAGCACCTTGTTGCTGAAATTAACTTTCCTTAACCCACCACCTGTACAACCTGCATGTAGCCACAGGTGGTCCTATCATGCAAACACAGGTTGTGTGGACAAGCATCATTGACATTTTGACATTTTCTAATTTTGTGAGAAATATGTTCGTTGGTTTTCATCATATTGCATTTTATTTCAAAAATTAAAACGTCTGTTACGTTGGTCTACAACTGTATTTGCAGATGATTGCTTACTTATGACACACAAGTTGACAGCAGTGTAAAATATTAGCAAATGTGAACTCGCTCTTTCTGACAAGATTAACTACAGAGTTGCGTAACACAGTGAATGTCTTTCATATGCAATTTATTGTCGATGAAACATGTCCTTTATTTGTCTTGCAGGTGTGGATGGATGCTGGCACACAAATATTTTATTCCTATGCTATTTGTATTGGGTGTCTAACTGCACTTGGCAGTTATAACAAGTATGACAACAACTGTTACAAGTAAGTTTGACATATTACGTGATTCAGACAAAACACATGCCAAAAGAAAAACACACTCCAACGGCCCGTTGCCCAAGTTGCAGCTTCAGTACACCAGTGGTCTGAAAATCACAACAGCTCTGCCAAATACCTAAGATAACTTTTGAGCTGTTTGACAGAACATCTTCAATGCCCATTTTAGGCAAAACATTTGGAGTAGTTTATACAAAGTAAACTATCGTATTGAATTACAGTTTTCTCCAAAAATATTTCTAGTCATTGAGGAGTTGTGCCGTGAATATAAGAAGCCTTCTAGGCAATTTAAGATGTGAAAAATAAAAATGTAAAATATTTTGATATCCAATACAATAAAATAGAGTATAAAATGTCTTTGTGTCCTCTTTTGTTTTTAGGGACTGTGTGTACTTGTGCCTTCTGAACAGTTTGACCAGTTTCGTAGCTGGCTTTGCCATCTTTTCTGCACTTGGATTTATGGCATATGAGCAGAAGACAGACATATCAGTAGTGGCCGAGTCGGGTAAGGATATAGAAAATGTTATAAGTGAGAGAAAAAGTAAATCCTTTGACTCAACAACAGAAAAAAAAATCTATTTTTTCTTTCCACTGTCTCATTCTCACTGGAGGTCCCGGCCTGGCATTCATTGCCTATCCCCGAGCAGTCGCCATGATGCCTTTTCCTCAGGTGTGGGCGGTGTGCTTCTTCGTTATGATCATCCTACTGGGACTGGACAGTGAGGTAAGCCCACTCTTCTTTCACACTTAGCATATTTGTAATCATTGCCAGATCTTTTGCTCACGATGACCTGCTTGAAAGATTCTCTTACATTCTGTAAGCCTGAATTGCATAACTGTCTTTATGAACTTGAGAGCGGTTCGGCTTTATGATCTTTGGACCTCAGTTGGAGGTCTGTGGGTGTCTCAGATCAGTCAGATGTGTGTTTGTTTGTCTGTGGCCAACAGATGTGAAAACATTTCATCACTATCATTGATTATTGCACTTATACTAATATGAGAACAAATCTGGCACATGTATCCTATGACTTTTTTGTGTGTTTTGATGCAGATCCGGATGAATAATAAAAAATGAGACTATTAATATTAATTAAAAAATGACTAGATTAATCGATTGTGCAGCCTTGGCAGAGGTATGCACTCTCTGACTACTTACTGAATTATTCCGACATTAGTGTGTGTGCAGCATGTGTAGACGTGTCTCACGGGGAACTCTGTGTTCCAGTTTGTAGGTCTGGAAGCTCTCGTAACAACGATATCCGACACGAACCCTTCCTTCTTCCACGTTGGCCATCGGCGTAAACTTCTTCTACTTGCTATCGCCATTTTTTGCTTCTTCATTGGACTTGTGATGGTTACAGAAGTAAGATCATGCAAAAAATGTCAGGTCACTTCTTTTACAGTAAGCTTTTTTTTTCTTACGATACAAAACGACACCAGCTAACTGATGTCTCACACACAGGGTGGACTGTACATCTTCCAGTTGTTTGACTACTATGCCTGCAGTGGGATGACTCTACTTCTCTTTGCCATATTGCAGTCTGTTTGTATTGGATGGATATACGGTGAGTTAATAATACATTTTAAAAAAGAAAATGCATGGATTCACTGTGATGTTGAACTCACCACAGCGTTTCCATCTACTCACAGGTGCAGACCGGTTCTATCAAAACATAGAGGACATGATTGGATACATGCCTTTACCTTTTATTAAGTATTGTTTGAAATACGTCACTCCAGTAATATGCATGGTGAGTTGCAGAATAGTTCACTTTTTGTTTGTATGTCTTTGCTAATCCAGCCTCGTGGTTTATGACAAGGGAAGTCGTGCACATGATATGATTGGCATTCAAGCGGAAAATTAAAGGGGAAACACGGAGAATAACAATTTACCAAACTAGTGAGCTGGTAATGTGACGTAATGCAGGCAATGCAAAGGTCAAGACAGAGGAGACAGTTGTGACCAACACTTGAAAATCAGGGTGATTTACGCTTCCTTATTTCTCAGAAATTGTTAAAACGGGTACAGGAAGATTTATACTATCACAAGCTAGCTAATATTAGCTCCATGAGTCCACTTTTTCACGTGTCCATCTGACTCATTTTACATGGAAAATCCATTCACATGATTTTGTGCTAAAAACTACCTTTAAGCCTAAACAAACCGGTTTGCCTGCTAACATTAAATACTTGTCTGTTCAAAAAATAACATGTTTTCACTGTTAACAAATAAAGAGAACATAACCAGTTCTGCTGTAAACATCCCCAGACAGAGAAGCTAATCTGCATTTACCCTTGTGTTTTTGGAAAGACAAAAAAAAACTTCCAAAATGTTTTAGTAGTGATTTAATATTTTTCTCTGTGACTATTTTCAGGGAACATTTATTTTCTCCTTGGTTAAATACACTCCCCTGAAGTTCAACAACACAATTGCGTACCCATGGTGGGGTTATGCTCTCGGCTGGTGGTTCACTCTCTCCTCCACCCTCTTAGTTCCTATAGTGATGTTGTACAACCTGAGCATCACACCGGGTACACTGCGACAGGTAATGTTCCTTTGGATAAATGAATCAACATACTTCCAAAAAGCTGTTTTTTATGTTATGTTTTTTTTATTAAAACCTATATTCTTCTTCGTTAGAGGATCTCCATTTTGTGCACTCCAGCTGAAGACCTGTCTTCAGAGAAGAAAGGACTTGAACTGATGAACTTGAACACAACTCCTGACAGCATGGTGTCCAAGTGACAGCGAGTCCTCCAGTAGTGTGTCCCCTCTTCATACAAAGCTACTTCTAATTGGTACAGTTCAACCAAAAACAAATTTTAGTTTGGTTTTAAAGGACTTTAAAATGATCTAATAACTAAAAAAAACATGATATTTTGTGCAGCAGATTGTTTTCTGCTCTCCTGATCTGACCTTTGTGTGGATCCCGACGTCGGGAAAATGGTCAATAAAAATGGTAAATGGCCTCATTTATATAGCACCTTTATCCAAAGTGCTTTACAGTAAGGAGTGACATTCACCTATTCACTCACACATTCACACACCGACGGCGGAGTCAACCAAGCAGGGCGACAGCCAGCTCGTCAGGAGCAATTAGGGTGAGGTGTCTTGCTCAGAGACGCCAGACACACAGCTAGGAGGAGCCGGGGATCAAACCGGATATCTTGTGATTACCAGTCAACCCGCTCTACCTCCTGAGCTAATGCCCCCATGCATGAAAGAAATACTTCAAAGTTATTATCACTTCACTCCATTTAGTGCTTCAGAGTCTGGATGCTGACTCGACAGAAATATTTTCATAAATACAACTAATTACTTTCATTTTTAGTTGATCTATTGATTTTTGCTCAATTAAATTCTTTTAGGTCAGATAATTGTAACAAATGCACAACACAATTGCACAGAACCTTCACCAGAAGTGCTAAAAACATTACATTTACAGTGATAAGCCATAAAAATAGCAAATCTTCACTATCCTCACATTTGTGAGGTAGTATTCTGTTGACCAATTGATCTTAGTGGACATTAGGTCATGAATGAACAACCATTTCCAAACTGAAACTGAACATTTTACTTGCTATGTGTTGTTTTGTTGTCTGTTTTACTTCGTTTTAACCAAATTGCATAATTATTTGGTGAAAAGTAACACTGATAAACACTTGCCAAATAAGCTGTACAGACTTGAGTTACTTGTAGGTCACTGTGAATGACATCAATTACAAATTGCCAATATAACTAAATGAATAAAATAACAAGATGAAAGGCTTAAAGCAATAAGGGTGCAATATAACTCTGGACACTGCCTGCACCTTAGCTATCTGAGCCACAAAGTGTTTCTGACCTGAACAAAGCAAGCTACCATAAAAATGTGTATCCTGCTCACACAGGTAGGAAACAGATCGGCATTTACAAGATTGTGTCTGGTGTTAGATTAACCGAAACAAGGATTGGCTTGTGATAATGAGAGCACCGGATGAACAGAAACACCCAGCAAACCTGGCTGCAACAGGTCGGAATCACAGAAATTATATTTTTAACATTCATGAGGGTTATATTTTGTACTCAACTTTAAGCTTGTTTATTATAGATTTGAAACTAAAGGTGCAGGTTGATTAATGTAGTTTTGTACTGTTTTTGTATCCTATGTCATTGAAATGTGCAGCAGTTGCCCTTTATATAGCAATAAATGCTATGACTTTTCACTTTTAATGATCATATTTCTTTGTCTTTTCTTTTTTAAAGAAATGTGCTCTATCTGTGGCACAAAATGTCACGTTGTGTATTATCTACTGGTCAAAGTAAATATATCATGGTCCTCTTATGAGCTAATGTTTAAAAAATTTAAATGTTTGTGTGATTGAATTTTTCATGTCATGATTTAAATCTTATTAAACTATTCCTTTCTTTAAATAGTATCCATGCACAAGGCCATCTGGTATTCATGTGACTTAGTATTAATTAATATTACTTGAATGATGATGGTAATAATTCATGAATGATTTGTTTTGTGAACTTAGATGCAGGTACTTTTTTGTCAGAATGCATAAACTGTTACAAGGATGTTTTCAAATAATGTTCTTCTCAGCTGCAAAACCCCCATCAGTGCCAAAAGCCAACAATGAATGAATCTCCTAAAATACCAAGTAAAATTGTGTGAATTAAATTAACACAAATAGCAATAATTCAATCAGTTCAATTAGTCACTATATGAAATATTGTACAAGATTTCTACACTTATTTGTTAATCGTATTTGTTCATTTCTCCATTTATCAATTTTTATGACAATACAGCTAGTGAAAAAAAGCAAACTTCAAAGATGTTATTACAGTACACTTTAAAAAATGTGACCTATAACTTGAAGAATGAAATATTTCTTTAAATGCAACTCTTGGATTTATTTAATGCTTTTAAAGTGCAAAAGAATTAAAAAAAATATATAAAGAAGACATGAATAAGGGTACCTTACATCGTTTTTAGTCTGAAAATATTTCTTTTGCATAAATGCCGGTTTAATACATTGATCACATTTTGCATTACAGGATGAAGATTTTTTTTTGGAATACATGTAAACATTTTGTATAACATTACAGTTTCTAATAAAACCAATCTCACATCAGCAGTGCCGCAGTTCAACAGCAGCATCACGCTGCGTTTCATCCTCCTTGTTGGTGTCAACATTTTCCAAATTATTCCTGTAATTTACATTGTCAAGTTATCAAAAATTATGAATGTAGCAGTAAGAGGTCATCTTTTTGTCGTTGACAGAGAGGGATAAATATTCTGTATACTTGAATGCAATTTATAATTGCTAGAAAAAGTACTTCATGCTCATTTCCACTGTACAAAATGGTTGAATGTTTAGAGCCAGCAGTACTTTAAAACATATAGCAATAAGCTGTTTAAAAACCTCGCTAACATACAACAATATATATTAACACACATACACACTGTTGATTTTTTTTTTACACAAAATATTTAAGACAGCTAAGGTTTTCATTGTGAACCAACCAATGTTTATAAAACATCTCAAGATTATTGTCAAGACTTTATCCAGACATCTCATGAAAAGATAACAGTGTTGGTTTGACAGTTACCAAAGTGCATCACTGTCCATGATCTACTAACATTCACACATTTAAAAATGAAAACAAATATGAAATAGATGCAGTGAAATAAAGACACCAGTTCTGGGATTGAGGCAAATTTAACTACACAGATGATGTAGTTGATCACATTACCAGAGTTGAAATTTCATGAAATTTGTGAAAGATTGAAAGGAAACTGTGGTTCTGACTGTTTTAAAGCTTAATTGTGGTTTCTGTGTTGCTCCACTTTCGCTCACAGGGTCAATACTTGTACATCTGCCCTTTCAAATGCAAAGGTGGGAATAGGAGCGATGCTATGAAAAAGTTTGAAAAGTTTTTATCATAATTGTGAGGATGTATGACGGTCATCTTCTGAATGAAGATTTTGCGTGGGTTGAAGATTGTGCCATGCTTGTTTAAGCAATTAGGTGATAGATAAACATAATAAGCGCAACAGCAGAAGAACGTCATCAATCACTAAAATCCACCGAAGCTCGGGAGTGGAAACATATAATTTTATTTATATATTTAAACTTTATTATTTTCTATTTTATTAAAGTTTTTGCAGCTGCCACCTTAAAATGAAATCAGTCCTTAAAGATTATGTCATCTTCTGTCATCACTCCCAAAGATCATCATCGTTTTACTTCAATACCAGACTGGCTTCTCATATAAAACAGTTTTTACTGCATGACGTGTTTAATAGATTAAAAAAAAATTAAAATTACAAATCATGCATTTATACATGAATAAATTATTTTAGTGCATGACCGTGGTCTTATCCATCGTTAAAAAAAAAAAAGCCTCATCTTTGCAGAAACAAGTGGATGAGTTTGTATTTGTTTTTCTGGATAATAGCCTGTCTAAATTATATTATAGGCTTTTAAAATGATTTGGCTTTACAGGTAGCAGCTAAATGTCACAAAATAATTATAATTCAGCTGTTACTAGCGAAATCCAAATGCAGTAAATTGTGAATTTGCAAGAATGCTAGAATTACAGATTTATATTTTGGTCTAATTTAGTATCTGTAGTTTGCAGTTGCCCAAAAAAGGCTTATTAAATACCAAATACAAGCCAGAGGTGTGAAAACCAGCATGTACGGTTTGGAATCGGAAACACACTGTGGAGGCACATGTGAACTCTACACTGTAGCCTAATGACAAATAAAATGGAATTTAAAAAATATACATATTCTTTTCCTTCCAAAATGAAAGGTGGGAGCTATAAATTTAACTTAATTCCGGTGGGAGATTCGTCCTGGCAGTTTGCACAGTCCATTTGACAGGGGAAATGCTATTTGCCTTGAAAAGGTCCCTGCTTACACTCTGCTTCATACGCAGGAATGGTAATGTTGGATTTTGTGATGAAGAGGTTTGGATTAGAGGCTTTTATACGACTTCGTTCCTGCCTCTGCTGCCTGGGCTTGGAAAGCAAATGAACGCATGTCTTACTTTTTCTCCCTTTCAAATGTCACTTTTATGATGAATAGTCCTGACTCCTCCGCCGTCGTTTGCTGCCCATTTCTCCATTCATGCCGCTCCTCACGCTATCATCCCGCCTCCTCTTCGTCTTCCCAACCTGTCGAGGAAAGACGAAGCACACATGACTACAGCAGTATAAATAAAACACTGTTGATCAGGCAGGTGATTAACCTGATGAAAATGATTCAGAAATTCCTACAATCATAGGCTCTATGACTCTATATGCATTTTGTGAGAATGTGCCTCCTTATATTACAACTGAGAAGTAAAATAGATATAAATATGGAAAATGCATTTGTTATATTATTAAGTTGTTGTTAATTAAAATGTATTTTGCTTTCTGTTTTATTCTTGAGATTATTTCTTCTTTTATAACGGAAGAAAGAGAAGAGCATTAATAGGTGCAAAAAGAAACAAATCCATGAATGAACACTAGAGGTCAGTGTAACACTGAAGAAAGCACATTAACACAGCACAGCATTTCACAATCAAAATGTAATTCAAACCTCCAAAAATCAACAAATCTACGATATTATTGTAATAAATTTGAATGAGGGGGTATTGTGATGGACAAGATATTTTACTGGAAATTGTGGATGGTAGTGTTGGAATGAACCTCCACCAACTGTATCATAAAACGCTCACCATTATACCCAACATGGTTTACCATTAGTTAAAAAAAATCCTCCACAGAGAAAGATTACCTAATTTATTGGAATTGTAATTTCCAGAACTGAAATATGAATCACATTTTCCTCATATTTCCTAAAAATTACACACCTCCACGGCCTTACAATTGTGAAGTCTAGTCCCCCAACTTTTCCTTGTTTGAATTCTACTGATCCTAAAATAATGAATACAATGAGTCTTAATCTTGTCCTTTTTGTGGAGCTGATTTTTTTTAATTCATGTTTTTCCTTTATAAAGAATTTTGAAAATGTTTTCCTTGATTTCAAGGAAAAACCTGTAGTAGATTAAACAAATTAATCATTTTGGTAGATCATAAAACTGACAAGATGATCAGTAGCCAAGTGTGTGTGTGTGTGTGTGTGTGTGTGTGTGTGTTTTTGTCATGTGGGGACATACATCTGATAACACACTGACTCGCCTTTTTTTTTAAAGTAAGTCCCCACAACGTAAATTATAACATTTTGACTTGATTTAGGTTTAGGTTAAGGATAGAAAAAGGATCAGGAAGAGGCTTAGGGTTAGGATACATCTCCAGGAAATTAATCTAAGTCAATATAATGTCCCCAAAAGTCATGAAAAGACGACGTGTTTGAGTACAAATTAGGTTACAGGCAGACTGTTGGTCTACGTTCAGCCAAGAACAGAGAGATTACAGACCTTGGCGTCTCGTTCTGCAAACTTCTGGAACATGTTGGCGTAGGTCTTCTTGTCCTGTTCATGATGTTCCTTAATTTTACTCTGGCAGATAGACATCTGAGCGCGAGCTGCTCGATTTGAAGCGTTGACCTGCAGTACTTGCTGAAAGTCTTCCATGGCCAGGGTGAACTCGTTACGGAGGAGACGGGCTTCCCCGCGCCGATACAAAGCCTTCTCGTTGTTCTCGTCGAGCTCAATCGCCTTCAACACACACATTAGGTAATCAGTTAATATACAGAGAGACAATGTGGTGAAATGTTTAAATATTGATACATCTCATCAGGGTCTTGCAGCTCACCTTGTTGCAGTTCTCCACGACGTGTGAGAACTCCTTTACCCGCAGGAAACACAATGCTAAGTTGAGGTATGACGTCAACATAAAAGACTCTATCCTCTTCTGCTGGTCTATCCCGGCACCACACTCCATCTCTAGCCAGGAGATGATGCGCTGGTACTGGATGACTGCCGAATGGTACCGCCCTGCCTAATATAGGAAGATAACATCATTTTGAACATCTCAACAATAGAAATAAGGAATTTGTTGAGAGAGAAAGATCGGCATTGGGACTCTTACCTTAAAATAGTTATTCCCTTTATGCTTAACTCCAGAAGCCAAATCCAACTTTTCGGGCAAGTCCATTTCCCAGAATTCTTTCGCCTTGTGGGAACACATTTAATGTAACAGAAAGTGAGTTGTTTTATGGTAAACTAAAATGATTTACATAACTATGTCGGACTTTGTGTTAAAATAGAAACAAACCACAAACACACTAATGTATTCACTGTATCGAGTCCAATAAAGCAGAAACAGGACTCACCCTTTGAAAGCTGTTGAGGGTAACTTCGTATATGACGTCTTTGTCTGGTCCAATTTTGAACTCTGGTTTACCTTCGCTTCCAAAGGCATACCTGTGAAAAGAAAAGGAAAAAACAGAGCATGAGTCTGTTGATAATAAAAAAAAAAAAACTGTTAAACCTTTATTTTGAAACACCCCACACCTACAAACCAAACAGCCAAACCGAGTACAAGATATATCAACTGTCAACAGTCAAGCCATTTGACATTTAAACCATAGTGTGAGATATCAAACCTGTATGTATTACATGCTAATGGGGAAAGTACCCCACATGTAACATTCTTATGATATTCCAGACACTTAAAAAGTTAAATTGTGAAACAACCATCCACACACACAAGGCTGACCCGGTTTCGAACCCAAGGCCCTCTTGCTGAGGCAACCCCGTTAGACATGTCACACATGTCGCAAAATACGTGCATCTGGGATTATATGATCCAGTTTCTTGAAAGAGAAGATAAAGGAGGAGCCAATATAAATAGTCGTGTGCTTTGAATTCTTAGTACTTGTAACCAACAACTTGTAACTTTGTCATTCTTTTGCCTCAGGCGATAATAGGTGAGGTTGGTGTGGGCGGGGTTAACATGATGATATTATGTGGTTTGGGCAGTAAGACGCGTTCTATTGACTTGTATTTACTCCGAATGTCTGTATGATGTGAATTTCCTGACATGAATTAACTTCCCATTCAGATGTTGAAGACAACACATGTCACTCTTCAACACTGATGGATTTTAAGATTTTTAGAACTGACGGCATTAAAAAATGAAGAGAATAAAATAATGTAAATGTAGGTTTTGGACCAACGCAGCATATCCATGAATGAATATCAGTAATGTCAGTACCATATCCACACTGGGATTCACATGTTTTCACTCACGCTGTTCTTCATTCACTCTCTAGCTCGCTTGTCCACTGCTAATCTCTCTCTCTCCAACGCTCGTTCAGTATGTTGTGTAATTATTGCAGAATTGTTGATATCCTAGTATAATCGTAGATTTTTCTGGTAATGATATCTGTCTTCAAAACCACATATCAGAGAAGAAAAATGCATTTTAAAATAGTAAAAATGAATATAATCATCATTTGAAGTCCTACATTCAGAGCAATTAAATAAATGGTTCCTGGAGACATAATTACGTTTTGGCTTAACAGGTATAATGAAGGATCCGAGCATGACAATCTAGTAAGGATAATTTCAAACCAACCCCACATTAAGGCCGTCTCACTGTAATTGCACTGAGAGAGCCAACGTTTTCAGGGTTTTTTAGTAACTTACTTTGGTTTTAAGTAAAGTGCACAGCACTCTCCTTTCTGCATCTTGTCCATGGCTCGGTCCACTCCGAGAGGAATGCCTTTATCTTCAGCCTCCCCAACAATGAAGCTGACGTCCCTGCAGTCAAACAGCCGTCCACCACACCTTCCCTCCAAGTGCACTGTGGGTAATACGACACAAACACAATTTAACGCATTGGTTATTTGGCACAATATCAGTAATTATCCACGAAGAAAAGCATGGCCGTACCTTCAACACTTGCTCCGTCGTTGGGATTAGTGTAACCGTCACCTTTAACCTTTATTCTTCTGACGATGCCGGAATCGGCTGTGAGAGTCTCTCCTTCAAACCGGAGCAGCTCCATCTGTTTTGTCGTAGGAATATAAAGCAAATAATAATTTACAGTTCTGCAGAGCTCGGTGTTACAGAAGGTGTGGGAGGGCAAAAACAAATAGAAATACATCACGAAAAACAAGAAGGCGTCGACATATCAAGTCATGGAGATTAAAAAGAATCTAATTAAATAATGACTATTGCAGAGAAAGTACAGGTAGACTGTATAATCGGACATTATATGCGCTCCATACCAAGACAAGTCAAGATAAAGACATCCCTCTCAGTTCCATAAACCCATAACATCCAGCGATCACATATGGAGTTAAACCTGATTATAAAATGCATGGTGACATCTGACACTGTCAGATTAGATTGGGACTGTCAAAAGAAAATGTATGAGGCAAAGAACATTTATTTTTATGACATGTACCCATGGGGTGAAACGTGGAAAGCAGATTGGCTAAATCTTTTTAGATTTTTCCCAGAACTGAATTATAATTGTTATTGATTATTTGATATTCAAACAGTGAACGCCCCCCAAGCTCCAAACTAGTCTGTCCGTTTGACTGAAAGGGATTAAAATAGACAAACCAGTTCATTTAATGAGCAGGGACCTCCGTCTGCAGGAGGCTGAGACATGCTCCTAAATCATCGGGGTCCCTCAGTGTTGGGTGATGCAGAATGAATGTGTGCCACAAACAGCAGCGCTGGCGTGACAAACCTACCTCAAACACTACTAAAGAGTTGGGTGGAATTTTGTCGGGATTCCCAGCAGCTCCATAAGCGTACGCTGGCTTACACAGTAGCATGCACACCTCGCCCCTCTGCATGGACAACACACCGATATCCCAGGCCTTGAGGACTTGTCCTGTTGGTGGATGAAGCAAATATTAAAAAAAAAAACTCAATCACAATCATAACAATGTATAGGAATAATTTGCCATTTGGGCAAATGCACTTGATTTCAATGCGAAGACTGATACTAATATGAAGCTACAGCCAGGAGATGGTTAGCGTAAGAGCCTGACACATAACTAACCATGACTTCCTCTTTATTCTGTATGGATAAAACAAACCGTGCTGGAGAGAGGTGCTACTAAGTAACAGGAAGTTTCAATCATCTTTCAGCAAGTAAGCATATTATCCAAAATATCAAACCACTCCTTTCAGTCGGAGACAACACTAAGGCGCCGTCAGGTGTGACAGTAATAGTAGCGTCGCCTACCTTTACCCACGTTGAAGCAAAAAGCTTCTTTGCGCTCTCGACTGCAGTCAAACTTCTTGCCGGTGAGCAGCTTCCCAGTGTAGTGGACGGTCACTCTGTCCCCGATCATCGGCCTCTCCCCATCGAGCCCCTGGCGCTTCACAACCTGCAGACAGAGAGATGAGCCTCCAGTTCAACTGAGAAACCTTTTTAAACAGAGGACAAAGACGAGATAAGCATGGCCGTGCCATATGGCGGGAACAACGAGTCCTTGTGCTTGTACTTACGCCTACAATTAAACATGAAAATTTGAAGCAAATACCTTGACAACGCCTTGGTCTTTAGCCGCCGTGACATCGATGCCCTTTGCAGCAAACACGGCTGTGGCCGGCTGGCCATCCATAGTCAGATCGTGATCAGTGGTCATTTCTGCACGTGGGCATCACACGGTAACACTGTAAACATTATGAACACACAAGCCTACGTATGAGCAGTCCGAGTGCCAGATATAACCTCGCAGCTCATGTCTTTACTTAGGGGCCGACATGCAACGAGGGAAATGGCACATGAAGTCGATCTAAAGAGGAGCCAGACTGGAAAATCACAAAATATCTCAATGCAATATCTCCATAATCCACCCGGTGTATATGACTTACTCCTCTGCATTATATAACTCACAGCTATTTAAGGACACGTGTTCTAAATCTAAGTACTGGACTGGAGATATATTTACAGTTTTATCACAAAAGCCACAGTCACATTGATCCCAGCTGTACTGTGCACTGCAGTTGTGACATCACTTAACTGTACCGCACCTTGTCCGATCCCCACGGATGAAGTAATTATAGAAATATAATATTAAAAGGCAGCAGCGTGTTGGCTACTTCAGTCATCTAATCTCGGAGCTGCACTCGCCAAAGTACAGTATGTTCAAGACATCCATGTATTTTATGGACACCAAAATTGGATCTGCAGCACGGCAGAACCACAATGTGAGAGTTTCACTGTTCATATTTTTTAATGAGTATTCCAGCATTTAGTCTTTGTCCTGGAAGCCTCAGGAATAATGTAGACTTGACTACGATCACACTGATAAACGCTCTGCATCACAAATACAGCCATGTCATCTTTGTTGTGATAAGGCACGTTACAATCTTGGATTTGAAAATCACCACTCTTCCATGATGTCTGGTTTTGGTGATATCGTTATATGCCTCTTCTGGGTCTTTCAGGCTGTGTGACTGTTAAGTAATTTTTTTTGTTTGTTTGTTTTTACTTTTACCTGCATGACGATTAGATCCACTTGACAACTGATCCCTTCTTCAGATTTTTATAGCACCAATTATCCTCCCAAATACTGGACGGTATATTGTCACCTAATTGATTTTAAAGCATTCTGTCAAAAACAAGTGTTTGTTTTTTTTTATTTTCTCTTCAAAAGAACGCCAAAACAAACAAACAAACACTGTTGTAGAGATAATTGGATCAGACATTTGATGCCAGCTTTTGGTACTTGGCAGTTTCGGTACATATGAATGAAATGATTATGTTTCAATATAGTGTCAACATGACACTTGAGGTTTCAGTAGCGATATCAAAAAGAAAACGACTTGGTGCCTTACTTTAAGAAATGTAAAACTGATTAGAAGAAAATGTTGAAGTTGGCAAAATATTGATTTAAATTGTGGGCTGTGTGGCCGAAGAATAAGGAAACATGAGTAATATGAGCAGACATTCAGTGTTTGGTGCTATGGAAACATTCTGTTGGTATAAAAAATGTAGAAAAAATGTGATATCCAGCCCTGACCGGACAGAAATAGATAGATGGATTGATGGTTTACTGCTGTCTCACACCTCTACGTGGCAAAAAGACACCAGAGGATTAAAACTTTAATGACCTGCCGGCATTACAGCTGCTAATTGCTTCCTCTCTCGTCACAGGAGTGATTGTTGTCGACACGCGCCGTTACTCCGTAGAAATGGCTGCAGGCGTGTTTCGGTTTGCCCCGGCGAAATAATCTTGACATTGTTTGAGGACAATGAAAAAAGCTACTTAGCTATGTTACACATGTTGTCAAACACTGTGTGGTGATATTATCACGTGCAGCAGCTGAGACATTAGCACTTGCTTGAATGCCATCAGCTCACAGCTGCTCCGGGGGACGGTGCCAGGATGTTACAGACGTTGGGCCGGTACCGGGAAGTAACCATTACAAACGGAACCGGAACGTCTTCGATGAGAAAATGGAAGACAAGCGTTTTCTGACTCTCAAAGACTCCAACGTTCCTTTTAATTGTTTTACTTTGTGCAACATATTGAGCCAAAACTGTCTTTTCATCAGGTGCAGCGGTATGAAGCCAATGTTTCTAAATGTGGTTCAAGTTCAAACAAGTTTTTAAAGGAGCATTCCACGGTGCTGCGAATCTTGGGGAGGCAGAATTCACCATACACCTATTGGATTCAGCACCTGAGCAAAACAAAGAAAAGTGTATATAGTGTATATGTATATATAGCACACAAAAGGAATTTTTACGTGTGCTCTCTGCACTGGAGATCATGTATGTTAGGACAGCTTTAGGAAGTGTGGATATTCTCTATTCTTCTATAACACTATAACAACATTTTTTTCAATTTGTCAATCAGTGAAGTCCTATTCATATTCCCGACGCTTCCTGAGGACAGCACTGAGGGGAGTAGGTTACGCAGGCTGCTGACGGCAGTCTCGTGGCCACTTAACGTTTCCACAGAGATGGTTTAAGATTAAATTGGAACGGCAGCTCACATTCCCGGCACCGGCCTCTAGATTTTTCCATCAGTTGTCCCGTACTCTCAGAACATCCCAGCTGTCGATGACCATGTGCAAATATTAGGACATTCTGCCGTGCTGACGGAGTTCTTAAAGAGTCTGCGATGAAGCAACGGCTTGGTAATGCACTCTCTGTGCTGTATGTTGATGAAGAAAGAGGTTGTAACTACATCATCTAGTATGGGAACAGAATTAGGAACACACAGCCATTGCGAACCCGTGTTGAAACCATATGCATCTGTCTTACCGACATCTGCTCAATTTATTCTGCTTCTTCAGTTGTGTGTCACTCTCAAAGATCAAGTGACGTTTACAGAACTCTTCAACACAAGCGCAGCACAAAATGTCCGTCTCGTCCACGGCAACACCTCGTTCCTGTGTCTTTTTTAAATTTCATTTTAGATGGAACTCATTTTACGTGCATGAGTGTCTCTGTGTGTCTGCATGTGTGTGTGTGTCTGTGTGTGTGTGTGTGTGTCCGAACACAATGTTCCTTCTATTCACAGTTCCCCACTGGCAAAGCCTGATGGTGTTCACCAATCTGAGACCCCCTCACGTACAACCCAGCTTCAATTTTGGAATGAAAATAAACAGATTTAATTATTCAGATTGACCGTTTACATTTACATGAACCCGCCTGGATTTAAATTAAAATCAAGCAAGTGGAGTGATAGTGTGACCATTATTAATGAATTACCATAATTAAAATCCATTCATACGATCAATTTAACATCTTGCTTCACCTGTATAAAAAAAAAAAAAAATGACTTATTAAACACCGAGGAGAGAAAACCAACTGCAAATAGTCCCGACAGATAAAACGGCATGTGCTGTATAGGCGACATGTACCTAAACACAGATACCCTGCAGAGGAATGCAGGATCACGATGAGACCACATCCACAGATGTATCTGTACATTCTGTCTCACATCCGTACTCTGCTGCTGATTCATGTGAACATGTGAGAACGCACTGTGCATGACAGACATCCTGAGGCAGAGCAATTTTCTGGGTGATTTCTTCTTTTACCTGATAAAGACATCACAAGGAGTGCTAGAGACGCTGCTTATATGGAGATTTTTTCTGTTTTTTAACAAGTGTCGTATGCCCTTTTAATGCAAAATGAATTAAATCGTACAAAAGGTAAAAGAACTGGTCGCCCCTTTACTTAAGTATCTTTACATGTAAGTGTATTTGGACAATAAGTTGTTTCTATTCATTAAATATCTCCGTCATGCGGTGTGATTCATCTCTAGCACTTTGCCTCAACCCGTACCCATGCCAGCAGGCCAACTCTGCTGCAATCTCCCCACATCTATCTGGATACATCATGTACGGTAAAACCCCCATACGTCTTTAAGTGAATTACTCACAGGCTGCCATTATGTCCCGCGCTGGAGAACTCGGTGCACAATGATTCAGAAGCAGAAACAGAGCAAACAACAGTTGACGCTGCCGAGTCTCAGAAACAGTGTTACAACCTGTACTTTCTGGAGATACACCTAAGCCTAAAGGGATTTTGGATGTAAACGGCTGTCCTCGTCTGCCTCCATTGGGAACCACAGCCAAGTGCCACATTCTCACACACACACACACACACACACACGTCTATAAACACATGTACACACACACAGGGAGTCTTATCAGCCCTTATTTCCCAGAGCACAGTGGGATACAGTTGTAACCTCAAATGCCCCCCACAAGTGTGGCAAATTTAACAACACCACAGCATCTCATCATCACAAAACCTTAACTGGACACGTTGGTGTCTTTTCTTTGTTTCTGTTATTATGATTATTATTCAATAATGGTTGCATTGGACTGGTTTTACATTGTATAACAAGTGTCCCTTTACCACAGGCGTGAACAGAAAGCATTACAAACGATCATGCATTATTAACCCATTAATTACATCTTTTAGCAGCACAATAGATTATAAGAATATAGTAAAAAAAAGGACTCACATTTCCTTGCGCTCCTTTTTTTTTTTTTTTTTTTTTTTAGTTTCTTTCCCCGAAACAGCCGGCGACCCGCAGAAATGTCGTTCCTTTCCTCCTAAACCGAGCCCGCCCCTCTCATCTCACATCCAGGGGAATAAATGTTCTACCCATGTGGTTATTGTGTCGCGCTGTTGTGGGGTTTGTTTGTTTGTTTGTTTTTTTGGTCCCGCGTTTGCCTTTATCCACTTTCCTCTCTGGTGGCGATGGACGCGTCGGCGAAGTAGCCACATGGATCTCAGACTTCAAAATGACACTGGCGAGGGAGAGAGGCTGAGACATGCAAGAGAGAGAGAGAGAGGGGGGGAGAGAGAGAGGGGGGGGGGGGGGCAGAATGGAGTAGAGTTGTGGGAGGGCGTCTAGTGTAAAATTAAGGGGCAGGTCTTGGAAAGCAGCCACAAAGTAACACAATGTTCCGGCTGTACTGTAGCTGTACCGCTGCCGCTGCTGACGAGAACACTGTGTTCCAATAGACACCCTGACCTGTAACCCGTTCCGTGCCGAGCCAGGCCGGGAACAGCCTGTACCGCGGCAGGCTGTCCTTTCCTCTCAGCTGACAACACATATCATCAACACTGCTGTGTAATAAGCGAGCCCCGGCCAGGCGCGCAGACGGACGTGTAAGCACCGAAATAAAGGCGCACGCTGCCCGATAAGACGGGAGACGTTTCTATAAGAGACGGTAATACCCCGCCTTTTTTTATTTGATTTATTTTTGTTTATCGGGGATTTTCACGCTATAAGTAGAAGCGCTGTAACGTTTGTCTGTAACTTATTTTAAGGTAGGACTTTCGACATAAATGCTTTTTTTATTATTATTTGCCTGCTGCCTGGTACCTTTTATTGTGATTTTCTTACTGGATGGAGATGATTTGTGGAGATGAACTGGTGTTTACGTTACTGCCGTGTTTACGCTGCTGCTTTTTTTTAAATATTAAAATAGCAACATAATAATGAAAAAGTAGCACAGGTATGAGTCATAATTTTCAACAAAAATGATATACGCTTAATAAATATATTTAATAATTAAAAATAAAAGTACTAAGAAACTGGTCCAAGTGGTGCTATGTGTTATTGTTTAGTTTCATTTCAGGAAGAAGCTATAAAAACGTGCCTAACGAAACTCACCTTGTTCAGGTAGCCTATAAATTGGGGATGCATTAATTAATGCATCCTATTTTATCAGCGTTTGTTTTGCAAATCAGTATTAATCCGCACAGAAAATAGTCCTGCAGCGGTATTGCAGTATAAACTGTAACCTAATGACGTTTTCTATCTCAACGGTTTTAAAGTAAGACAATGTGATTAAGGAAGCAAACGGTTCGGGCAACGTTGCAATGCACAAACGTTAGCAGGAACGTTGGTTGCGGAAAGTTTTCCTAACGGACCTGGAACGTTCGCTGAGTTGCCGCGCGTGACGTAGGTGGACGTTGTTTGAACGTCCCGCTAATGTTGCGTCGATACCTCCGACGTTCTCGGGGGATTACGTTCATCCTGGTTGTCAATGCTGCTAAGTCTTTACTAGCTCATGTACCCGACAACTCAAGTGAGTCAGCTCTCGCACGTCCATTCATTGCCCGCCGTCATCTGACCGCGAGAGGCGTCTCTTTCCCCGCAAGTCCTTTCAGCTTCTCCCGGGAGGTCGACAGGGGCAACCGAGCAGGGATGGGAGGCAGATTGGTCCACATAGCAGTATCAAGGAGTGGGCTACCTTTCAGGAAGCACATTGATGTCATACTTATGAGAGCAATCTATTGGAGCCTATAAATAAATAAAGGCAAAAACATTTTTGTTCAATCTTACATTTAGTTGGGCTTAACGGACAGGCTTGATTGAAATTAGCCTAAGAGATTTAACTGTATTTTATTGGAAGAAAATTCAGATTTAAAAAAAATAATATTCCTTAATCATTAATTAATTAATGTTATGACAACGTATCAATGGCCAGCCATGTTCCTTGGATCCGCACTAAACCGTTCAGTTTGCTGAGAATAACACTTGGATTTTAAAATAAAAATATGACCAAACGGGAAACTTAAAGGGACCTTCCAGGAAGGCCTATTGTTTGCTGGGAAAGTGTGTGAAACAATAACTTCAAGTAATAAACCAGGTGTTGTTATATTTAATCATTCCTGTATAATAGGCCTACTTTGTTTCATAAGCTCATGTTTTACAAGTCAAATATTTATCTGCAAAGAAAAAAGGTTCATTGACCCCACCAGATAGTTCTCCGATCAACACACCTTGGACCAGATGGTTGTCAATACATGCCAGCGTAGTTAACACATGGACTAAATCATGCACAAAGACAAAGGAGATGAAGACATGGGTAAATGTGGAACCGAACCGAGGGGATGTGGGAGTTAATGTCCTAATGTCCTGTTTTTGATGAGTCCAGTCTGAAGAAGAGATAAACAATAAGATGCAAAAACATGCTTGTTTACATTCTTTTGTGTTTAAATAAAGACCATGACATTTTTAAAACTGAAAAATCCTGTGCAGAATGTCTTTGATGAAGTCAGGCTTTCACTGAAGCAACTCGTATATATTGAGGGGGAGGGGATTTCCCATAAAAGTCATAAAAGTTTTTTATGGCCTTGCCTTGGTGCTTTTGTGGCCTGAGGATACTGGTATATTGTTATGTCCGCATAGGATGTTTCCAATACAAAGTGTTTTTATGGCCGCTGCTTCTATTTATGTTCAGTGCATTACAATTTAGAAAGACACAAACTTGAAGCTGTGGCATAGACTCTTGGTGTGAGTATACAGCATCTCCCTGATTTGCTTGACCTGAGGTGATAGTTAAAACTTTATTGCGTTTGTCTTGTGGGTGAATCCTGCAGTCATAGGTGATGAGGACACTGTCTGACCACGCTGCTGGCAGACAGTCATCTTTTGACGGGAACATGATGATCCCGTTTATAACAAAGGTGACATAACACAGGTGAACCTAATTGTGCAAACCCACAGGGATGTTATCAACCGGCTGAGTAATCGTCTGAGCAATCGGTTATCATGAGAAAGTGCTCTCATATTAGAACATTTTATTCCATTACAAGAACAGAATAGTGCAGACGTGGGATGACTGATGTGGTCTTGTGGGCTTAAAACACATACATGTATTATTATTTTTTTTTAAACTCATCACGGCTCCAGCTCAGGCAGAGATTTGTTTGTTTTCCCTAAACCCTCGTCTGTACTGCGGTGTCCTGGTAGCTTTGTTGGCACTTCCTCCCGTCTTGTATGCGTAAGCGGAGGTCAAAAATGAACTCGGCTGACCTGAGTTGAACTGAAACGCATGAATAAATGTCTATATTGACACACAGCCTGAGATGTTGTCTTCCTTCCTGAAACATCACACACATCTTGATCCTGTTGTGGTGAAAGCAGCAACCATAGTAACAAGAAAATGAGAAGGTTAAAGGTTAAATCAACAGTATTTAGATGTTTAATGTCAACATAATAAACATATTTAGATAGACTTATTCATGTTTTGAGCTACAGAGTCTCTTTCTGCTCCGAGTAAGAGTTCAATACTCACTGAAAAGTGCATTTTGTTCAAATAAACCAATAAACACTATAGGGTTTTCCTTAAGACTGGTTTACACATTTACTAAAAATTGTATGAAGTACTAAAAATCTGACAGGCGGTTGCAAGAATGCGTCTTTCTGAATGAGTGTCTTGGTGTAACCAGAAGCACGCGGGTGAGTTCATTCAGGGATACAGGCTGCACAGTCATCAGGAAGTGAAACAGAACAGAATGTGCTGTACTAATCTGATTGAAAAACACTGCCCTGAGTGGAGGCTTGAGAAAAAAAAAGAAGAAGAAGAAGAAGAAGAAAAAAAAAAAAAGATGTTTCATTTAAACAGCTAAAAGGAGAATCCTATGGCAGCAGGGAGATATGTACAAAGACAACAAACTGAGATTAATTCTTCATTTGGTGATATAAAAGACAACTGGTGAGGATAAGGTTAGAAAAGCAGTCACTCTCACACAAACAGGCACGCTGCGACTAAATAAAGCCGGGCAACATAATGCTATTTGTTTGTGTTCTAGGCATCCGTGTTACGTACATGGGAGTAATCTCCTGAGTGATCCCTTTTATCCCTGAACTTTTGCCCCCTGAAGCAAGAGTTTTTTACTGCTGTGTCTGCCAAGGACCCTAAATAAATTATTCCTCATTGACGCTGCTGAAGAGTAACACAGTACATTGACTAACAGGACAGAACTTTACAGTTCAAATTTAATTTTAAACGACTATATGTTATCCTTGACAATATTTGGTGCTCATTTTATTTCCTTAGATAATAAGCTATTATCAATTAACTTAGTTCATTTTTTTAAGCATTTCAAATATTTGACTTGAGTTCAAACGCAATACAACAATGTAAAGCAGTGTAAAATACAGAAGTATTACGCACTCAAAGTATTATAAAATGTATTTAATGTTAAAGTATTTAATATACAAGCAGAATGACTCCTGCCAGTGTTAATTGCACTATTATTGTAGTACTGGATTATAAGAAACATTTTAATGTTGCAGAAAATTGGAGTATTCAAGTAAAGCACAAGTAGGCCTACCTTTATATTCTATTGACTGTTGCTCAAAAGGTTTTTTAAACATAAAATGTATTTATTTATAAATATAATTCTTTTATACCTAATTTCCCCCCTCTGGTTATTTAAGCTCTTGCTCTCATGCATGATGTGAACACAGTAAGATTAAAAGAGTGTCCAAACACCCAGATGTTTGTATCATTTTGTTTTGTCATTTGGTCGGTTTATAATCTGGTCTAAAATAAACATTATTATGAAGAAACTCAACCCTAATGTTCTGTTTGGAGATCCCCTTTAACAACTCAGAAAGCAATGTACCAATGCTTTATCACCTTGATACAGCATTTACTAGTTTGATGAGAATAACCTTTTATTGAACTGAATCATTTTAAAAGGTTAGCTACAGAAAATGACCCATTATTCTAGTTTGGGGTTACCAGTAATATATGGTCAAAGAAGGATTATCCTCATTATAATGTGATACTGTTCATCACAAAGTAGATCCCCCAAAATGATAAGGTTGAATCAATCAATAGCTTTTAAAATACGTCAAACTAAAACTTTTATAACCTTCATGAATGTAGCACTAATCACAGGAATGATGCATCAGACTGCATTAGTGTTTACATGGCGGAGCAAATGAATCAGGAACTGGGTATACTGTATGTGTCCATGTTTAGCCCACAGATGCATGACTTATTTCCTTATTTAGTGTGATAACAGTGCCTTTCTGCATTTCATCAACTTCATCCAATGTGCAAAAAGGTTTGTGGCAAATGTTACTAATTCAGTAATGTTTTACATCATGTGGAATACTTCAGTCGGAACAAAATGAAAAATCGGAAGGAAGTTGATTTTGAAGTTATTATTTTTGCACATAGTAGTGTGTGTGTGTGTGTGTGTGTGTGTGTGTGTGGTTGGTTGGGGGAGGGGGTGCCAACGCGGAAGTAAAGCCCATGTCACCCAAACACATGAACTAAACTCCAAAGTGCATGAACTCTCCCTACCTTCACGGTGCAGCACTTTCACTAAACCTGTGCTAATGTGTGTTATTATTCATCATTATAATGATCTGGCATCCGTCACAGGGAAATACTTCATAGCAATTCCATAGTAATTTGTCATGTCAGACAACTGTTGAATCAAAGGTTATGACAATTGTGAATGATGTGCCTGGTAGCTAATTTGACTGTTCACAATGACACTTAAAGGCTTATCCAAACATATTAGAAAGTGACACCGGCAAACTAACACAAACAAGGAGTGCCTTGGTAGCCGAGTGGCTCCAGCGCACGACATACAACCGCAACGTTAAGGGTTTGATTCCAGCATGGGTCGGGACCTTTGTTGCATGTCAAATACTCCACCCTCTCTTCCCCCATTTCTACACTCGCCTTTGCTAAAGAGGATGCTACTGTGGGGCTTAGTGTGGTAACAATATTATCAACAATATACACGGTTCATCATCGACCACAACTGTTTGCAGACGTCCACTTCCAACATGGGATAAAGGAATTTACATTAGATAAGCATTTTCTTTTGTCTTGTGTTTGCATTTTGCAGTGAGAGGAGCGATAGGTTCAAGGTCAGAGAGGTACAAAGACTTCTGTTACTCACACCTCTTCCCCTTCTTCTTCAATGTGTCTCTATACAGGAAATGAACATACAGTAACCGCCCACCTGAACACTTAGCAGGGGTCGTTTGAGGTGTTTTCTCCTGTTGAGCAATAACCGTCCCGCTCTGTTGATTTACTTATGTTCCCGTCACAGTAATCACTACATGGCAGCCAGTAACTGCATGAATAAAGTTTCCTACGTGATACATAACAGCTAAATGATGTGCTGTCTGCTTCTGTACGATGCACACGATGTTACATAACAGAAATGTGGCAGCGGATTTCTTCAGGCTCGCCATTTAGACTGGATTGTTCTTTGCTGATTCAAATCTTAATGATTTTCAAAATAATTGTTTTAATTTTCTTATTCCTCTTATCAGTGGTGGAAGAAGCACTCAGATCCTTTACTTGAGGAAAAATAAGAGTAAGTAAGAAAAAGATGAATACATTTAATAAGATTAAATTACTTAAAGTAGCATATTAAAAGTAATACATATTTTGCAGAAAGGGTTATATAATATATAATACATAACTATTAATACTGAGGGTTGAACTAGTTTTAAATACTTTATACAGTTAGGTAGTTTAATTTAGATAATTCATGTGGTAGAAGAGAAGAAAAAGACAGTTCTGCTACGTACTTTTGGATTTATTTTATAACCTTTTCTTTAATTTGAGCTTTTCAATACTGAAGTATTTAACTTCTTCCTCACAAAGTAATTTCAATGAAAGAATGTGAGAATTTTGAAACATGAAAGTTCTAGTGTAATCTTAAACATGATTGTATTTTCTGAGCTGATAATGGTATGGAATATACACCTAAAACTGTCAAATAAATGTAGCAAAGTAGACAGTACAACATTTTACAAGTATCAAGTAGCATATAAAAACATTTTTCTGTCGAAAAATGAAGATGACACAAGAACAACAAAATGTGTCTTTTCAGTTATAACACATTGTACTGTTGCATATTTGCAGTAATGCAATAACGGTGGCTCTATCACTGTATACAGTGTGCATTCAGTACACATGCAGTACAACCATTTCAGTTAAGCTAACCCATACTTTATTTTACTCTCATTTTAGGTTCATAATTTACGGCTTTTCATTTTGCTTTTATCTCTTGTTCTGTGATGAATGTGACTTTGCTGCTTTAACAGTCATTTTGCATTAGGTTTCATTAAGCAGCCCACTCTATCTTTCTGTATCTGCAGTGTTGTGGATGCTTAATGGTGACGGTAAAAGAACATTTGCCTGGGAAGTCAGAGTGGCTCACTTTGAGGTGGACAGAGATGATGTTAGCTGAAAGGTCAATACAGGCAAGCAGGAAAGGAGCCCAAGCAAAGGCCTGCCCTGTAGCCTATAGGGTCTCTTTATTCATGCCAGCTGTATCTTCAACAATGTGTAGTGGGTTGTTTATTCACTATTTTTAAAGGAATACCCAACAATTTTCCTCTTAACATGTTATTTAAAACTGGTTGTTGGAGATGTTCCATATGCCCTGTTTAAGGAGGTGGTGTTGTGCACCTATTTTGAGCAGTCTGTTTACATTTTGTGTTTTATGATACACCGTTGTGTATTGTGTGTGGCCACAGTAGATGCATGCATTGAACATTGAACATTTGTGATCCGCCGAAACAATGAGTGCTAAGGTGCTGGGGAGGAGTCAAGGTGTGGGACAGTTTGGCTAGCAGCTCCTTCCACTTCCAGAAGTTTACCCAAAGAATGGGATGTTGTAATCATATAAGGATTTTAAAAATGGCCTGTGTCAATGAATCAATTAGACTGAACCCCAATGTACTCCCCTTTCAACTGAGGACCAACGCCTAAAATCAGTTCCAGCATATCACGCTACAGGAGTAGTTGTAGGTTTAAGGGTAGCCCCTGCTTGGCTCTTCATTCTTCCTGTTTGGCTTTAAGTTCTCTGTGTACTTTGGGTCAAACGTTGCTTTGTTGTTGTGGTTTTCAAAGCTTTAGGCTTCTTCACCACACCTAAAACAAAACCAAGCCTTTGGCTGAGGTCTGGGTATAACCTGGGGTGTCATATGGTGGACACTGGTGGCCTCAGCTCTTCGTGTGGATGAACAGTTAGTTGTTTCAGCTGCATTGATTTTGTGCTTTGTCTTACTTCAATTATTTTCATGTGCTCAGAAACCTGTTTCCTCAGATTCTCAAGCTGTACGCAACATAGTCGGGACACTTGTGGTTGACTTTGAGGTTCCAAAACGGCGGTGCATTCGTTTTTTTCTGTTAGTCGAAACTGCAGCAAAACGTCAGGTGGTTTGTCAGGTTTGAGTTCCAGTTGTAGGATGAAGCAAGGCACGGCTGGTTTATTTACAAAGCACATTTCAGCAACAAGGCAACTCAAAGTGCTTTACACAAAACAGAAAAAGCCACAGGACAAAGTAGAAAGGAAACACACTTAATTCATTATTAAAAACACTAAATTAAGTGCCAAAAGAGATTACATGTTAAAAAGGAAACATAATGAGAGTTATAAGATACAAGAATAAAAGTAACAGTAAAAGATTATTTAATAAACGGCAGCAGCAAACAATAAGTGTTCAGCCTTGATCCAACTAAAAAAAGTGAGAGTTGCCGTTTTCTGCAAAAACATAATTTATATAATGAGCATATCATAGTAATGAGCTAGTTATATCAGGTGTCTACCAATAGCTGACAAGTGAGACACCAAAAGAAAAAAAGAACAACAGGGGATCTGTGGTGTCTTAACTTCCCCAATCGTTTTTGGATTACATTCCTTTTAAGTCAGGTGTAACAGGAAAAACAACTGTGTAGTGAAGACTAGGGAATACCTGTCAATGAGAAAGGGCGAGCACGCGTCGCAGTCCAGGTAGCAACAACATCACATACTTCAGGGCGTATTACATCACATAACTTGAAAAGCTTGTGCTCAAGACGAGGTGACTTGGCCACCAGTTTACAGGGAGTAAACAAATAGTACAAATTGAATCAACAGAAAGGGGAATTGAAACCAGAAAAAGAAAAGTGCACTTCATCAACAACATGTGTCATGTAGATGTGAGTATCCTAATGCTCCACAATTGCACAACCCGCTAGACCAATTTGAAGATTGCCCTCGTGGCCTCTTGGAAATGTAATGCCCAGATGTTTGTGTGGAGTGTCCTTACCCGACACCAGATCGAGATGGCAATTTATCAATATAAGCGGACCATAGTATAGATTTCAAACACTAGCACAAATAGGTCTGATGGGACTGATTTTGTCGTGTTACGCAATGCCTTCCACTCTACTTTGATGCCACATGTGGTCCAACGGGAAGCAGAATTTAGACGGCTTCAATTCCCAACAGTTCTCACCGGCTCTTTTGAAGTGAACATAAGCAAGTTGTTATGAGTATACACAGATCATCTTCTATGACTATGACCATTTCAATGCATTTTGACTTGATTAAAATATTTTTTTATAATTTAATTTAACTTTCTTAAATATTTACCTCATTGTATTTTATTTATTTGTAAATAAATATGCAATTAAAAGATGATTTTGCTTCATGTGGTACATTTCTGGATTGTTTATTCCGAAGAAGGAATGTTTCTATTCTACAGTAAATAACGATTATATTCAAATAATAATTGCAATTTTACTCAAATAATGCAACGTAGGTCTTAACTTTTTCTTCTTTTAAGTTTCAAGTTTATGAACTATTCATTTAGGGTATGCATTTGGTCTATGCTTTTATACAAAGAGACTAAGGAATGTCCTGATTCTGCATCACCTCATCTTAGACATTGGGAATGTTGGTATTTCAAGACTGACATTTCTGACAGCCAAAAGGTGACTAATAAGGAAGCCTTTATGTGCCATTAGCTCTTCCCCTCCTCCAACAAACACAGGATTCCAGACAACTTTGTGATTTCTTTGACCGATATTGACCCTGTATATAAGTTACTGATGAAAGTCAGTTCATGGTCTTATGCCAGCTGTCTTAAGTGTAGTCATTCCATTGTAACAGGAGTAGCTTCCTGAATGTAGTGCTTTTGAACTGGTCCTCTGTACATATCATTCTGTACAGTCACTCTTGTACGTGGGAGAGCATTTTTGAATCTGAGGCATATGTTTATTTGCTGATTCTCCTCAAGGCCAAACAGACATAGACCACCAACATATAACAGAGAACATTTGTACAAGTGATGCAATCAAGAAGTAACTGCTATCTTCCCAGCACATCAGCAATGTTAAAGCTCTGCAACCAATGGTACTAAGGATTACCTTGATTTGGGGGGCTTGGTCCTCTTCATGTGCATCCTGTCCACAGGTCACAGCAGCTGCATGACTGCAAAACAACAACAGGAGAATCACTTTGGTTACATTATATAAGAGGAGCTAGCATTTAAAGGTTGTATCAGCGATTCTGGTTGCCCTCACTTCCGTTGCGAGATCTAAAACAAACAGAGCCAGCTAGCCCCTCCCTCCCGTGTTTTGAAAATGATCATGGACGCGCATTTTCATGAACGTGCCACCCACCCCTTGTCTGTGATTGGTTGGAACACTGTTTATTTTGCTTTTGAGGTGTTGGTAGTACCATTTGTTTTTGTGTGCGATCTCGGAGCCTAGGCTGCCTAGAGAGAGGCGTTTTTTTGACGGCCTGTTTATGGGGCGGGCAGCTAGCGGATCGTGAGGTAAAAACAGATGAATGTGATCATTTATGTTTCGGCCCAGAATCGCTGATACAACCTTTAATGAGAGAATTGCATTGTCAAATAATGGCTGTGGCAGGTTACCTGTAACGATGGCTATATGGATAGATTTTTGTTATAATAGTGAATGGATAATATATCAAATTGCATAGTTTTTCAATCGAATAGTGCTTTATAAATATGGACAGCATTATAACAATAATAATAAGGTAAAAAAACATCCAGTGGCAGGTGAGAGACTCAATGTAACATATACTTAGAAAGAAGTAGAGAGGCAGAAGGTGTAGGAGATGACAGGATGGCATTCTATACCTTTTTAAATAACAGGGTTAGTGGGTGGAATATAAAAAAGTGATATGATATGAACCTGTCCAGGGTGAACCCCGCCTTCGCCCAATGACAGCTGGGATCGGCTCCAGCCCCCCCGTGACCCTGAATACAGGATAAGCGGTAGACAATGGATGGATGGATGGATGGATATGATATGATGTTACACTTGTGTCCAGTAGGTGGCAGTATGCAGCTGGAAGTTTGCAATCCACCCATAAACCACATATACCTTATTCTTATCACTTTCCTTCAGCCAGGCTTGGTGGTGGACTTCACAAACAAGGTTGACTCTGTCCCCTCCTTCTGCTTCTTGACCCTAGTTAAGGTCTTAGTGAAACAGTCGGCAGTGAAATGAGCACCACCACACACTCTTGTGGACACAGCAGCAAAACGACAAATTTGTCACAAAGAGATCTTTCTGGCCTTGTAGGGGAGACTACTGGGCCGGCCCCCCAAATCATTTTCTTCTCAAAGAAAAGAGCAATGATGGTTGTCTGGGGTCACAGTAACACACTCCTTCACATTCTCCTTCACGGTTCTCTGCTTGCAGGCTAAAAGATTACTCGTGAGAGAGATATTCTCCGCATGAGTACTGTGAAAGCAATCGCCAAAACAATGATGCGTGCACAAGGCTCCTCTACATCCGCTGGTGGATCTCATTTGCTCTGGTGACATACGTCATATGTTTCACTCACTGAGGTGGATTTCTGAAGCTCCTCAAATTAAACATGAGGATATTCTGCAGCAGCTTTTTGTGACCTGGATGAACTGGACACCTGGTGATGATGTAAAAAAACAAAACAATTTGACTCAATATGTACATAAAACAACTTGATGTTTTACTCGTTACTATGACAATATGAGTGACAAATATCTCTAACTATTTTGTTAACGAAATGTCTTTATTCAAAAACATACTATTTTTGGTTTGAAACCGATTATTCTCTAAAAAAAATGTATATCGCATTTTATTAATTTCTTCACTTTTTTAGAAAAGCAACACGTTCTTAGAAAATGTTACAGAAACAGCTGATTGTTGTATTTTAAAATGTTCAAATTATTAATATTCAACTAATTTAAATATGCATTTATAGGCCTTTGCCTTTTGTCCGATGTGTTAAATATTTATTGTTATCAGCTCTCCTGTATTGTGTTGTGTAAATTATTTTGTGTTGTACAACATGACATCAAGAACATGTTAATGTTAGCTAGTGTGCTAATATGCCAATGAGCTAAATTTGACTGAAAAATAAAATATAAATAAATAAATAAAAATAAAGGAAAACATTTTTTAAAGGGCTAATATCAGTTAATCTAAGATAATGGAATAGTTGGCTATTTGATAACAGTTCTTAAATTATTTTGCAGAACACATCAAAGTGTACTTTTATCTTCCTGAAACCATTGTCCTTTTCTGTCTTCCTCCCATTCCTTCAGCCTCAGTATTCCTCCTGTGTACGCTGATAGTCCCTCTCCAATAATTTTTCATGTCTTGACAATCATTTCTGGAACAATAAATGGATAACTAAACTCTTTAATGCATCTGTGAAATGTTGTGTTCTGTAATGCGGACATCAGGGATGTTTTAAACACACCTGTGCATTGTCTCATTGTCTGATATCGAAGATGATCAAACTTTTTGATATGTGTGTTTGCTGTTGACCCAGATATCACACAATCCTTAATATTGATCTTATGAATCCACTGTGGCCTTCAAAGCTGTCCTATATGTCCCACATTCACTTCCCACTAAAATAGTAAGTGTTTTACTCTCTCAAATTCTTGATTATATAGTTTCAGTTTAACTGCGTTACCTAAACATTTCCATGTAAAGAACATTTCCTTTGTCTTATCTATTGATAATTAAAACCCCATTTATATGACCACTCTTCTCATAATGGTTCTCTGCAGTTTCTTTACTATGATGTATTCCACTCTTCCAAATTGCTCCATCATCTGCAAACAATGAATATCCCATCCTGTTTTCTATTTCCATCAACACATCATTTATCCTTTTGTGAATACCTATTCCTATTCGTACTTGTATTGATCTATTTAGTAAAACATTGTTTATCTATCTATTGATTCACTCTGATTTTTGGATATATATCCTTTGCTTTCTACATAATATGTGAGATGTTCACGCATCATGTTCCGCATTATTTTGCAGATGTTGATGTCAAAGCAATTGGTCTATAGTTCCCTGGGGTTGTGCAATCTTTTCATGGTTTGCTTATTAGGACTAGAGCAGTCTCCTTCCAGCTTTGTGTCAGTTTCCCGTCCTCCCAAACCTTATTATATAGTTCAAGTAATCCATCCTTGGATGATTCATTTACATTTTTTTTTTCTTGTTGTTATATAATCTGATCCCTGTCTACTGCTTGAATTTGTTTTGTTTTTTAGACATGTGGCTTGGTTCTGTCTTTGTGAAAGGCCTGTTTAGCAGATCATTAATATATTCCTTTTGCTTTAACAAATCTTTGTTCCCCACTATCATAATTCCCTTTTCTCTTTTTTCCTCTAGACTAATATTGTCTGAACTATGAATCTCAACAAAGGTTAACGTCTCTGCTTTCTCCTCATCTCTTACTGCTGTTCTTTCTCCATCATGTACTGATCCATACTCTATGTTTTATCCCCCTCCTTACATTTGCTTGCAGCTTTTTGTATTCAATATTATTCTGAAAATGTTGACTCTTTTTAATACTTTAAATGCTTTGTTTCGAGACTTAATGGCTAGATCACATCCCCTTGTCCACTAAGGTACACTCTTTTTGTGCTTACCTCCCTTATTTTGCATAACCATCTAGAACAGCTTGACAAACACAATCATTTAAATGATCAACATTTCCGCCCCCTACTGGTGTTAACCATCCACTACCACTAATCCTATTACAGCCAGCCTTGTAAATTGTACGGTTGCTTTCAGAAACCTGAATATTCCCTTTCTTCCCTCCACCATGTGGCATCTTTAACCCTGGCCTCCCTCCCTTCTAGCCCCATGTAGTCCTGCAGTCATTATCTCCTCTTCATACTTCCTGCATTAAATGGTGCTCTCCTGTGTCGTTAGATAATATTGCTGTGACACATTCTTAATCTACTCATGATTACTTGTTCTCTTCTTGTTTTTTTTTTACTCCACCCTACTTTATATTCAAACGTAGTCAAACTAATTCGCATTAGTGAATATTTCATTCAGAAGTTCTGTATGATTTCTGGCTCATCCTGTTTAAATACTCACTCCGGTGCCCGGAACTGATACATTTGTGTTTTACTTGCTGCTCGCACATCTTCTACCTACTTGAATGCTAACAGACATTTAACTACAGTTTGATGTTAGAGGGTCTGTGAAATAAACAAACTACGACTCTACTTCCTTTTCCTGGATCTATACTATTCATAAACTAGATCTGCTGTTTTACGTCTAGTTTCGGTCTTCGCTTAAACCGGATGTAGGGCGACGTGTATATATCTACGTACGTGTGGTCACAATAAGTTAAGCTAGCAGCTGAAACAGGCGGCGTGTTGTGTGCTGCTTACCTTTTTTGTCCGACTGCAGACATAAATATACATGAAAAAGGTGAGCTACGTGTGTTAAATATGGCGAAATGCTCGGTTCCCTCCGTGTGTGCGTCGGTTTGTGTGCCGGTGGGCTCAGAAGTTAATTTTCGCGTTAGCCGTTTTATCGTGGTACACGCTAATTTGGCTAGCTACCTTCTGCTAACAGCTAGTGCTAATGTGTGCATGGCTGTTTGCGGATGTTGGGAATCCCGGCAACATAAATCTTTGGTAATTGTTACGGTTTAATCAACAACGGAAGTATCATATTTGTTGTTTGTGTAGTGATGGTGTAAATAAGTAAAAATAACGCGATTAAAACTAACTAAGCGCGCGAAAATATGGTCTAACGATACCTGGGCCGTTGTTACGCACAAGCTAACATGCTAAATGTTTTGAGTTGCTAGCTAGCACACGATTGGTGTGCAGTTAGCGTGAAAAGTAGACCGATATAACCAATGAAGGCGCTCAATTGATTGAGGTCATTACACAGCCAGATGTTTATCGTGGATCTTACGATATTTTTAACCTTAACGTGGACACTAAATTGTGAGTTGTTGACGTTTATTGGTCATGTGGCTGTGATCATTTCTGACCATCCGTCTTCCCTTCCAGGCACATCTGATCTAAGGACTCTTAACAAGAAGATATTTAAAGCTGGTGAAATGAGTAAGTTATGATTCTTAACCTTACCTTTTGTTCTTAATGTTACTTTTTGCTCCATCTCAAAACACTCCGTTTACTTGCTAGATGATTTACACATAAAATATATGGCATTTTCTTTGTGAAATAAAACACAGGGGAATCCTACACTGCTGGCTGAATCACAGTATTTCACCATCTACCAGCAACAGGCAGATGCATGTTCAAATTCACCAGCCACTAAATGGCAGATCATTATCTTGTGTCTGAAATCTACCAGCACTTTAATATTTGTTATTTTTATTTTATATCGCACACTTTAGGATCCTCCTTAAGCCAGGGATATGCACTGACATTAATGATTTGTAATAGTGGAATTTAACAATGTAACAGGATGTAATTCTTTGCAATTACATTATCCAAAATTTAACACATTCCCCCATGCTTGTGTCTCTTTCTTTCAGGCCAAAATGACCAATTTCCGCTTGACTGCAAGGTTTATGTCGGGAATCTAGGAAACAATGGAAACAAGACTGAGTTGGAAAGTGCTTTTGGGTACTATGGTCCTTTAAGAAGTGTTTGGGTTGCCAGGAATCCCCCAGGCTTTGCTTTTGTAGAGTTTGAAGATCCCAGAGATGCATCCGACGCCGTGAAAGAACTGGACGGAAGGTAAATCCATCAATAAATTTTTTTAGTAGTAGTTTTGTGGTGCATTTTTGTTTGTTTTTTTGCACTTTCCCACTCATGTGATGACTTGTTTAGATTCCTGTGTGGCAGCCGAGTGCGCGTTGAGCTATCCAATGGGGAAAAACGCTCAAGGAGCCGCGGTCAGCCCACATCCTGGGGGAGACGCCCTCGAGATGATGTCAGGGGGCGACGTAGTCCTCCAGTGAGACGCAGGTATGAATTTCCTACTTGATGATTCCCCTCACTGTTTTTATTTACAGTCTCATTTGCAGTGTTTCTTTAAGCACAAATGACAAGGCATATTTACATTTCCCACACATTGTAAGAATTTTTAGTCTTCATCAAAATATTAGTTACTTTTTCAAAGCCATTTGATTCTGATGACCTCCCACGCTGACAAATAATGTCTTGCATCTTAAGGTTTTTCAACGTTTTAAGCCAAAACAACGTAGGAGGAAGTTTCTGATTGGGTGCCGATGTGACCTATCTTTAATTATCATTCTTAAGTGCTGTGAATCTTAATACAATGATTATTATTTGAAGTATGCAAAATTAGTTCAATCTGTAATCTGTGGATCAGAATACTTCTGGATTTGATATATTGATGTCTCTCCCTTTCTGTAATGTGGTCTGGAGTGACACTTTTTTTTAAACACTTTCTTCAGGGGTATTATTTATCTTTGTACATTTTTGCTAAGTTTGGCAGCCAAATCCAAATGCAGTTAATGTCAGCACTTGACTTTTTTATCAAATTAAAAAAGACCAAGCCCTACCAGAGTGATATTGCTTAACGGGGACATCTCAAGAGGCACTGTTTTGCATTTCATCATTCTTCAAACATCTTTCTTTATAGGTAATTTCTAGAATTACTTTCTGCAGGTGTAAATTTTGTTTTCTTTCTGAGTTCAGTTGCCATCTATTAATAAAACTGAACCCCGTTGCAGAGTCACCACCACGCTTCTCACCATCTGAGTCAGTCAACTAGTCTTCTTTCAGCATCATGTGACTGCTGACCAGGGACCCCCAATCAGCTTGGCTGGTGTTGTCACATGACCACGGCGCACCGCCAGTCGTCAGGTTCCACCAACCTTTTGGTTCCTGAGCATGCAGTTTGCAGCATCCTCCTCTTCTTCCTCCAACCTTAACCCAATCGACAGCGGCCCACTTCACATTATCAACCAATCAGCGTCTTTACTCTATTCTCCACACAACTACTGTATCAACGGGAACAGCCCATGGCTTACGTCCCTTCCCCCACACCCCCCAAAAAAGGCAGGGAAAATCGACAACTACCCCTTCCAACCAGCCACCAGGCAACTTCATATCGCCAACATTTGCATCATGTGGCAAATCCTCTCTGCAATTCGACTTCACTCACCATCAGTCTGGCTTCCTTGCGTCATTTCTATCTTGTCCAAATCCCCCAAAATAGTAAGTTACTTTTATCCTGCTCTTTGTAGTTTTTTTAATGCTTACTCTAGCTTTCAAAGGTACTTTCCAGTTTTCCCTCAGCAGTTAAGTAATTTAGATCAAGTTCAGTGCAGAGCTGCAGAAGTCTACAGAAGTTGTGGTCAAGGAACTTTGCTGCCAGTCTTCTATTTTAATTTAAAAAAAAAAAAAAAAAAACTACATTTATTGGATGTTAATAGTGAAATTCGGCTACAGAGTGCATTTTCATGGCTCGACATTATACAGTATCCTTTCACCTGTGCCCCCAGTTTCTGAATTAAAAATAACAATTAAAATTGCAATCTTCAGAGCAAATGCATATCGATTACTTATGGTTGTGATGCTACTCTAACAAGACAGTGGTTCACTATGTCTTACATCCAGGTTTCTTTGAACTAAAAGTAAGCACAATCACAGTATCTGTTTCTGATCAGGTCTTTATCATGGACTTTGTATAGGTGCACAGACTGTGTGCCTCCAGTGTTAAAAAGCAGTTTATAGCAGGCAGATGATCTAATATTCCCACTTGTCTATATATATATATATTATTATATATTTTACTTATGCGTGTGCCAGGCAAGCCATAATGTCGAGCCCTGATTTTGTTCTGTATTCTGAAATCTGGCTACATGATTGGCGTTCATTGGACAAAGTTTCCTTTTTCAATGAGTTGATCTTAATGCAGCTCGTGGATGCAGATGAGCCTTCTATTTAACGACCAGGCACTTCGTGTAACCATGTTCCACGTGTAATCATGTCTCTAAGGATCAAGAATACAGAAGGTTAAATTATATTTCCTAATTTTTTTTGTTTGTTTTTGTTTGTTCTTTTCTTTTTTCCCCCTTCACATTCACAGTAGGAGGAGGAGCCGCAGTCGCAGCAGGTAAGTTCGTAAAAAGTAGTTTTGTAGTTTTTTTTCTAATTTAATGATAAAATTCATGTTAATTGTTTTTTTTTTTTTTTTTTTGTGTGTGGTTCACCAGGTCTCTTTCAAGAGACAGAGGCAGGCAACGTTCTCTCTCCAGAGACAAGAAGTGCCAAAAATCCATCTCCAGGTCAAGGAGGCAAGTTTGTGTTATTTATTATTATAATACTGTACTCTAAAACGTAATCTTGTATTTTAAATGATCATTAATACTTGACTTATTCGCTATGCTTTTTATTTCAGTCGTTCCAGGTCCAACGACAGAAAATGACGACCTCTAACGTTGGGTTCATCTGCAAGATCTTGCTATGGTTAGGGGGAAAATACTAATTTTTATATGTTTTTCTTTTCTCTGGGATTGGCCAAGTTGCATATTGTGTAAATGCAGTCTGTTGAATTAGAAACAAAGGACAGAAGTCTTTCTCCTAAAGCGATTCTTACCCTGCATGTTTTGAAATGGAATACTGGATTTTGTTTTACATTACCATTCTGTTTTTAAACTGTTGAATTAAAGCTCATGTTATGTTTTTATTTGTTTGCTTTTTTTAATTCTTGGTTGACTCTTAAATTACTGTCTCTGGGTTGATATGCGATGCACCACCAGTAGGAGCGTACTTTATACCGGTGACGTTGCCAGACAGGTAACATATGTTGGATACTGGTGCCGTTTGCAGGCTTTCCTTGAAACCCAAAACATCTGTAATTCTGTGTTTTAACTGTCACCTTTGCAACAAAAAAAGGCTTTTACTTTATTGATTTTTGCTTGACTCTTGAGTTCTGACAATTTGTGCTGCAGGTAAACAACTTGTTCAATAAATGATTTTCCAAGGTGACACTATCTTTCTTTTGTGTATGGGTGTGTGGTGGAGGGGGAGGGTGTGCATAAACCAACAATATTAATGTAAAGATTCACCATATACAATAATCGTGACATTTTGTAAAGGGATGTTAAGCTTTTAAGTTTGGGAAGTATGTTGTTGCTGTTGCCTGTTAACGGCTGCAATTGTAACCCACACAGGAAGTTGTCAGTCAGGGTTTCAGTAAAGGAACAACCCCCCTCACGTGTGAAATGTTTTACCGTTCAGCATTTGCGGATGACTCGAAATTACAAAGCAGCTCATGATGTGCGATGTCAAGAGGAACCAGATTTGGTGGTAAGTGTGTGGCGCTGTTAAAATTATTGATGAGTCCTGGAATCATTATCAAATGTTTTTTAGATTAATTTGGGTATCATTTTCATTATGGTAGTAGTAATAAACGCTAAAAATCTCTTGTTTCACAGTAGCTAATTCAGTTGATGGCTAGAAGATTTCACCTTGAATTACTGTCACCTTGCATGACTGAATCTCTCATGCTTTAAGAGAGAAGATAAGAAAACATGTCTGCAAAGAAGAAAAGACTTGGTTCTCGTCGCCGGGTTGCAAACCAAAATGAAACATCTAAGGCTGATGATGTAACTGATAGTACCTTTGTAGCTCAATGCCACATACCAGAAGAAGATATTGACTCATTAAATGCGTTTGCAAATCTTGACGATTCACAATCTGAAACCCAGCATCCACCTTCACCTGAACTCTCGGGGAGCAGAAGAAAACTGGGTTCTAGTCGTAGAAATAAAGGACGGCATGTTAAGGACTCTGCGACTGAATCGTACTATGAACCTAGAGAGGAAGTTGAGCAAAAGACCAAGGCAAAGGAAACCACCATAACAAAACAAATGTCGCTTGCAATCCGACCTGAGGGGCAGGAAGTAATAAGTCATGGTAATGAGCATGATATCATGATTGCAACACATGGTGGGATTTTGGATTTGGCCGCTACACCTGATTATTATTCTGAGGTTCAGAATTCTACAACAAACTGTCCAGAAGATGACCTGGAAAGTTTAATTCCTAAAAGTGAAAATCTGCATGAAGATTTAGATGAAAACAGGCTCGACTCTGAAGTGGTATACGACTCGTATAAATTACTGGAAACCATGCAGGAAGGAATTGACAAATCTGACATTCTTCACAAAGAGGAAGTCGGGCAGAGTGCACATGTTGTGGGCATCTCTGACATGCCGAGTTTAGGTGTGCTTTCGTTTCCAACCGTTGATCAGCAACTGATTCACCGATCGAATTTCGGGGAAACGTCAGAAGAGAAACTTTCCAACGTGTCTTCTGTAACCGAAACAGAAGGAAAGGAAATTGACGACAACACAGAATTGTTCAGACAGGATGGTAATTTAAAGGTCAACGCTTCGTTGAGTGAGTCTCATGAAGAATCGGTTGTCATGCAGTTTTCTACCACACCAGAGATAACCACAGAAACTATCAGCCCAAATACTGAAATTGAATGCAGTGTGAGGCAAGCAGCACTTTCATCACCAAAAGAGGAGTTGCCTATAGATGAGGAACAAACTGAGCATGTCACTTTATCTGAGGTCGTGGGTGCTCATCGTTCAGACGATGCTGTCAACAACATGCATGTACAGGAGATCAAGCTAACAGAAATGCCTGAAATAGATTATACATCTGAAATTGTGAAACTTGATGCCACAGAATATTCTGAAATAATTTCTGTGAAAAGTGCTGATGATTCTCCAACCAATCAGGAAATGTCAAACCCCAATGACAAAGAGGAAGAACATCCCACAAAAGAAAACAACGTTGAGAAATTAGAGCAGAAAGTTGAGGATTATCATGTTTATGACACCAAGGATCCACAGATCAGTGACATAGAAAGAGTTGACACTGTACCAGGTCAGTTATATGAGATTGAAAGCCGAGTAGAGGGTGAAACAGAACTCAGTGCAGAAGAAACAGGTCATCAAGAGAAGGAAGGACTCTTCTCTGAAATGGAGGAGAGTGAATTATTTTCACAAACCTTGCAATCAGAAAAAGATGCTGCTTTTGTCTCTGACCTTCAAGCAACAGAAATGTCATTAACAACAGAGACAGTGGTGCAGGGAAAGTCTATGGACACCATGCAGGAAGAATTAGACAATGTTGTTGACGCTCAGACTGAAGATGTTTGTGATCAAGTAAAGGAAGATGTTCTTGTTGGCATCTCCAATCTCACTAGTTCAAGTTCAACAGTAGATCAACAGACAATTGACCATTCAAATGTCATGGAGATGCCAGATGAAGAGACCCCCAATGTGTCTTCTGTAATAGACAAAGAAAACAAGGAAGGAGACGAGGACAAAGAATGGTTCAGGCAGGATGGAAACAAAGATGCTCACGATTCAGAGGATCCTGTAAACAAAGTGCATGAAGACGAGGTTACGCCAACAGAAAACCAAGAAACGCCTCAAATTGATTACTCACCTGAAAGTGTGATACATGACGCCACAGAACATTCTGGAATACTTTCTGGAAACCCGATGGAACAAACTGAAATCAGTGACACGTACCAATCTGAGTTGACTGTGAAAATGGCTGATGATTCTCCAACCAATCAGGAAATGTCAAACCCTGATGACAAACAGGACGAACAACCTACAAAACAAAACAACCATGAGTCAGATTATCATGTTGATGAATATATAAACCCCATTGGGAAGAGAAGAAAATTGGGGTCTTGCCGTAGAAATAAAGGAAGACAACCTGTCAATGATTCTGCTGCTGAATCAAGCATCAAACCTACAGAGGACGTAGTTGGAAATACAAGCGATAATGAAGACCTTGAAACAACAAAAATGTCATTAACAACAGAGAAAGAAGTGCAGGAAAAGTCAGGTGACACGGTGCTGGTAGGAATGGACACTGCCCAGACTGAAGATGTTAGTGATCAAGTAAAGGAAAATGCTCTTGTTGGCATCTCCAATCTCACTAGTTCATGTTCAACAGTAGATCAACAGACAATTGACCATTTGAATGTCATGGAGATGCCAGATGAAGAGCCCCCCAATGTGTCTTCTGTAATAGACAAAGAAAACATGGAAGGAGATGAGGACAAAGAATGGTTCAGGCAGGATGGAAACAAAGATGCTCACGATTCAGAGGATAAAGTGCATGAACACGACGTTACGCCAACAGAAAACCAAGAAACGCCTCAAATTGATTACTCACCTGAAAGTGTGATACATGACGCCACAGAACATTCTGGAATAATTTCTGGAAACCCGATGGAACAAACTGAAATCAGTGACACGTACCAATCTGAGTTGACTGTGAAAATGGCTGATGATTCTCCAACCAATCAGGAAATTTCAAACCCTGATGACAAACAGGACAAGCATCCTATTAAACAACACAACTACGAGGCTTTAGAACAGAGGAATGAGGATCATGTATTTGATACCGAGGAACCACAGATCAGCAACATACAAAGAGTTGACTCTGAAGTCGGTCAGGTATATGAGATTGAAGGCCGGGTAGAGGGTGATAAAACACCTAGAGCTGAACAAACAGGTCATCAGGAGAAGGAAGGACTCTATTCTGATATGGAAACCCTGCAATCAAAAACAGATGATCATTATGACTCCCAACCTGAGCAAGACGACACCAGCTTCCATCCCATTGGGAAGAGAAGAAAACTGGCGTCTAGCCGTAGGAGTAAAGGACGACGACATGTCAAGGGCTCTGCTGAATCAAACCATGAACATAAAGAAGAAGACGTAGAGAGCACCAGGGGTAATGAAGCCTTTGAATCAGCAGAAATGTTATTACCAGAAGAGAGAGCGAGTCAGGAAGGATTAAGTCAAGGAAGTGAGCATGATCTCATGCCTGTAACACATGACAGCTCTTTGTATTCAGCCATTATGTCTGGTTATTCTTCTGAGGTTCAAAACGCCGCCACAACAAACTATTCAGAGGCTGATTGGGAAGCTTTAATTCCCAAAAGAGAATTCATTCAAGAAGATCACGATGAACGAGAGACCAACTTCAAAGTGGAAATGTCTGATAAATCAGTAGGAGCCACACTGGAAGGAACAGACAAATATGCTGCTCTTCAGAGTCAAGAAGTCAGAGGTGATCATCAGGATGCTTTAAACGAACTGCATGGACAGGAAGTTACGCCAGCAGAAAGTCAAGAAATGCCTGAAAATGACCACTCGCCTGAAACTCTGATAGATGATGTCACGAAACATTCTGGAATCATTTCTGGAAACCTGATGGAACAAAGTGAAATCAATGAAACATACCACTCTGATTTGACTGTGAAAGGTGCTGATGATTCTCCAACCAATCAGGAAATGTCAAACCCCAATGACAAAGAGGAAGAACATCCTACAAAAGAAAATAACGTTGAGACATTAGCGCAGAAAGTTGAGGATTATCATTTTTATGACATCAAGGATCCACAGATCAGTGACATAGAAAGAGTTGACACAGCACCAGGTCAGGTATATGAGATCGAAAGCCGAGTAGAGGCAGATACAGAACTCAGTGCAGAAGAAACAGGTCATCAAGAGAAGGAAGGACTCTTCTCTGAAATGGAGGAGAGTGAATTATTTTCACAAACCTGGCAATCAGAAATAGATGCTGATTTTGTCTCTGACCTTGAAACAACAGAAATGTCATTAACAACAGAGACAGTGGTGCAGGGAAAGTCTATGGACACCATGCTGGAAGAATTAGACAATGTTGGCGACGCTCAGACTGAAGATGTTCGTGATCAAGTAAAGGAAGATGTTCTTGTTGGCATCTCCAATCTCACTAGTTCAAGTTCAACAGTAGATCAACAGACAATTGACCATTCGAATGTCATGGAGATGCCAGATGAAGAGCCCCCCAATGTGTCTTCTGTAATAGACAAAGAAAACAAGGAAGGAGACGAGGACAAAGAATGGTTCAGGCAGGATGGAAACAAAGAAGCTCACGATTCAGAGGATAAAGTGCATGAAGACGAGGTTAAGCCAACAGAAAACCAGGCAACGCCTCAAATTGATTACTCACCTGAAAGTGTGATACATGATGCCACAGAACATTCTGGAATAATTTCTGGAAACCTGATGGAACAAACTGAAACCAGTGACACGTACCAATCTGAGTTGACTGTGAAAATGGCTGATGATTCTCCAACCAATCAGGAAATTTCAAACCCTGATGACAAACAGGACGAACATCCTACAAAACAAAACAACCATGAGTCAGATTATCATGTTGATGAATATATAAACCCCATTGGGAAGAGAAGAAAATTGGGGTCTAGCCGTAGAAATAAAGGAAGACAACATGTCAATGATTCTGCTGCTGAATCAAGCATCAAACCTACAGAGGAAGTAGTTGGAAATACAAGCGATAATGAAGACCTTGAAACAAGAGAAATGTCATTAACAACAGAGACAGAAGTGCAGGAAAAGTCAATGGACAAGGTGCTGGTAGGAATGGACACTGCCCAGACTGAAGATGTTAGTGATCAAGTAAAGGAAAATGATCTTGTTGACATTGACTCAATGTATTCAAATTTCAAAGGAGATCAATCTGATTTCATGGTCCCAGATGATGAACTCCCTGAAGTGTGTTCTATAACAGAAAGAGAAAGCATGGAGAGCGACTACGACAAAGAATCAGGAGATAAAGATTCTACCATCACACGGGAGATAAGCAAAGAAAACAACAGTCCTGAGGACCTGACTGACATTGAATGCAGCGTTGATGAACCATTAGACACAGAGACAATGAAGCAGGAAGAATTTAAAAAGCAAACCGACCTGGACTTCAAAGCCACTGGGGAAATGAGAAAAACTAGAGCAAATTTAAATGAAAACATGTCGGAGGAAGACACACATTTATCACAGACTGTGATGGACAACAATGCAGTTGTGACAACAGACCGTACGTCAAGTCCAGGTGAAGACAGCGTTCTCAAATATAATAAGGAGGTCAATGAGGAAAACATATTCATAAACCTCACACACAGTTTAAGTCAGCCTACAGGATGTGACACAGTTAAAACAGACTCGATACCATCACCGGAAGTGTCTCGTCACAAAGAAACGAATATGCAACAGCACGATGATGCATCAGATACTGTGGGAGACACGGTGTATGTACAAGTGTACGAACAGGAGGAAGAGACTGGGAAGAAAGTCTACGAAGCCACACATGCTGGACTGTTTTCTGCTGCAAACAACAAAACGGACACTTTGGCTCCATTCAACGTTGGTCTTGAGGAAAACATCCCAGCTGAGCCAGCTGTTGGTGTGTCTGAGGGAAGTGAAATATCCAGCCAACAAGATATGGAAGAGGAAACAAATTTAGACGACAGTGGAAATGTGCAAGGAAGATCCAAACAGAGGAGGAGAAAGATGGGCTCTACACGCCGGGATCAACTCAACAGGAAACCAGAGGGAAAGAGAGTAGAAACAAAAGAAAGTGACATTAGAGGCCTTGATGAGACGGAGGCAGTGGAGGGGTTAACGATGATTGAGACTGCGGAGATATCACAGAATGAAAACGCAAAACCACCGCTGAGTCCTGTGTATGAAGGCCAACAGGAACCCAGTGAAACCAGGACTGTTGACGACGAGATGCAAAAGCTGCAACGCTCTGACCTGCAGGGTTTACAGAACGACATGAGGTCAGACATGGAAGATTCAGAGGCTCTACCTCCTGAGCAATCTGCCTCCCATAATGAAAAAGATGATGCTGCTCTGTTTGTTCATGTGGCTGAAATCGGGGCCAGTGAGAGAAATGCTGGTGTGGAGCCATCACAGGTAGATGATTTTACAACCTCCGTGTTCGCTGGAATAAACACAATAAATCTGTTGCTGTCTTCAAATACCGAAGACATTACAAACACCGATGAGGAGACGCCCGAGAGTGAAAACGTAAGACATGACCAAGTTTTGAAATCAGCAGCTGAAGCGTCTGTTGTGGCAGATTTGGAAATGGTGAAATCCGCCGTCGAAGGAGGAGGAACTGCTGAGACTAGTGAGCAAGAGCCAGACAACGTGAATGAAGGAGCTGGCACTGAAGATCTCGAGATGAAGAATACAGGTCCACCTATAGATTCGACCAGCAGGAGAAGAAAGATGGGCTCCACCCGCAGGAATCTCATCTCACGAGCCAAACAGGAAGACTTGCAGCAAAAGCAGAGGGCGGATGAAGAGGCACCAGAGACTGCAAGTGATGTGGGAGACGTAAAGACTGAAAGTCTCCTAGGCATCATAGAGGAGCAGCTACAACTTCACCTAGAACCTCCAGCTCACAGGACGTTTGAAGAAAATCCTGTTTCTCATAGTGAACAAGCAGAAACGGAGCAGTCGGCTCCCAGTGATCCCCCAGCATTACCATCCACCTCGCCCAAACATGAATCAGAATCAGCATCTGGTGGGAGAAGAAGAAAAATGGGATCTCACCGGAAGTCCCACGGGCATCAAAACGATGAGAAACAAACCACAAGAGGGGACAAAATAACAGATACACAAAGCGGTGGAGATGAAAGTACCGTCAAGACAAGTGTGGAGCTGAAAGAAGAATCTTTGGGCCGGGACAAAACACCAAAGGTAAGCAGCAAAGAGTCATTCTTTTTCTGATAGAAATCTTCCATCCTGATTGTACTACATCAATACTCTAGTTCATTGGTCAAGTGTTTGTTGCAAGAAGAAATTTTGCAATTAACCAAAATGAGGAACATATGGCTTCCATGACAAGTTTCACACATTGAAAAAGGGAACATGAACATGTGTATTGCTTCTTGATTTTAATACTGGTGTGTTTGTTTCAAGCACTCAGTCGGTTTGTATTCACTTAACAACAGAAAAGCCTCACAGAAATGCTTTAATGCACATTTGTTTATCAATAAGAATAGCCTTTTTATTGTACGTGTATTTATGTGAATCCCTGTCACTTTTCCTTTTGATAAAATGTCATATATCAGTGGCTCTGCAATATTTTACGGTACAGAGCTTAATATAAACAAGTGACGATTATGAGTTTTGGAAAACAAAACACAAAACATCACAGTGAAAATCATAATGTCATAGAATGAAGATTGAATCTGCCAATAAAAGTAGAATGATCAAGATTATTTGACCTGTGCAGGTTGATCAAAGTGACAAAGAACCATTATCCAGCCCCTCAGAGGAAGGAGAGCACTCGAGGCCTGTGAGGTAAGTTCAACGCTGTGGAACTAATTAGCTTTTACATCTACCTGGCAGCATAGCAGCATGGACTAGCAGCATAATTCATATAATCCGATCTCTGCCTGGTCGTCTGTTCCACAGTGCAAAGACACCTAAACCAGCGACTCCAGTTCAACACCTGTATGCTGAAATCCGCCTGGGTCAAGGGAGTCCACAAACATTGTCTCTGGGTAAACAGAGCACGAATACTTCCTACAGAGATCATGAAAGAGGGAAGGTTAATATGAATGAATATAAATATGTGTTGTTTTGAGCAGGGAATTCCATCGGGGCAGAATTTAGCTCAACCGCTTCCAACGTGATGATGGTTGGAGACAGCAGCGTCGGGAAAACCTCCTTCATGAAAAGAGCTCACAGCGGGAAGTTTTCTTTAGATATACCCGCCTCTGTTGGTGAGATCCTGACTTTCCCGCTTTCAAATCACATTCCCATTAAATGTGTGTCAAAATACAGAATCCTGTTACCATAAATACATTTCTGCAGGACTGGATTCCTGCATGTGGACCGTGGTAGTGGATGGAAAACCGGTGGTGCTACAGTTGTGGGATACAGCGGGTCAAGAAAGGTGCGTTTTCTGTTTTTCCTTCTACATTACTTCAAACGTATGAACTTCACTTGAAAGGAACATTTTTAAAATGAGTAAAGGTGTAGAAGTGTTACCATAAACTACACCCCGTATTTAAAAAATAACTATTTAGGTGTTCTGGAGTCCCTCATTCTGTCCCTGTAGAGCTACACGCCAATCTTGAAACTGCACTTCATGATAGCTGATAATAGACGTTCCCACAGGCAACACCCTTCCCCAACATGAGTCATACAATGTGCTGATAAATCTCCATCAGGCCAGGTTGTAACTTGTTCCAGAACTGGTTTTGCCACACCTGAGCAATGGTGTGTATGCTGGAATTAAAACAATGGATGTTAACAGTGAAAAGGTGTTGTGGAATCAGAGAGATTCTGTCAGCACCAGGATGTAAATCCTCATGTGTGTATTATGTCAACACACGTGTATACACCAGTGTAAATGACTGATTCATTTCTTTCTTTTTTGCCATACTCACATATATAATAAAAGGACATCACATAAAAAACTTTGTGGGCTTAAAATATAATGTGTGTTATTAGAGTGTGTGTTTCATTGCTGAGGCTATTGTGCAATCAGTGTCCCTCCAGGAAAAGTTCCAGAAGGCTTCTTGTGAAAAAGGGCTTGAGGGAAGTTGCTGCGAAGTCAACGAACCAGTTTTATTAGACTGATAGAAGCACGCACCTTCAAACCTTTAGGCTGTTTAGTGACGCCTCAGTGTCTCTCACTGTTAAAAATAAATCAAATTACTAGGCAGAATGTCTCTGATTTACATTCTTTCTCATCTTTCAAAGGTTTCACAGCATCACAAGACAGATTTTCCACAAAGCCCACGCATTTCTGTTGATGTATGACATCACTTCCTCGCAGAGTTTCTCTGCAGTCAGCTACTGGGCAAGCTGCATTCAGGTACGTTGGCACCACACTGCTGGCTTTTTTTGTTGTTGCAGATGTTGAAAATCCCAGGGTTTTTTTCCTGATATTTCACATTCTAATATAAAAGAGTTTTTCTACAAGCCAAACTTCCCAAGCACATCTTAATCCCATGCCTTAACACAATTTTTGTACAATATCATGTTTATGCTCCCAATAGACCTCATTCTGCACTCTATACTTGTAAATAAAAACAAAATTCACTGCTGGTAATTTTTGTACAATATCATGTTTATATGTATATAACAAGTCTACTCTATTTCTATTCTATTTTTTACATTTTTTAATTTAAATTGTTAGTTTTTGCCATTGTTATTATTACTATTGTGTTTCTTGTAACATGCTGTCCTTTGGCTGCTGTGGCAAACAAATTTCCCCGTTGAGGGACAATAAAGGAATTTTGATTCTGATTCTGAAAGCAGCCACTCAAAAACGATGTCTAAAATGAATTGAAGTTGTTAAATTTGGGGAAAGCTTCTGATCAAAGAATTAGTAAACAAGTCTTAAAGTCCAGACACATGAAGTTTTCCAGTTTATAATCAAATAGTAATGCTCTTATACATTATATTCAAATACAAATCTTCAAGAAATTGAATGTGAATATGGTGTAAATTTAAAAAAAATTTACAAAATGTATTTTAAATCGCACACATTTACAAGCAATATCTATGTGACATCTGTTATATAAATGTCAACTATGCATCAACATCATCCAAACAATCATGAAACTACTGTATGTTTATGCAGGAAGGGGCTGCAGAAAATGTGACCGTTGTTCTCGTTGGCAATAAGAACGATCGTGCAGACCGGCAGGTTAAAACTCAGGAGGCGGAACTTCTTGCTAAAGTACGGATGTGTGGTGTCACTTCTTTGCACATTTTGAGCTCAGAATATAATAAATAGTTCTGATGATCAAACCCTCAGACTAAAGACAGCCGTTTAACTCCCACAGGAATACAACTTTGAATTCATGGAGTGCAGCGCTGCCACGGGTGAAAACGTGGTTCAGTCTTTGGAAACTGTTGCCAGGTAACACATTTCAGGGACGTTTCCTTTTGTCTTGGGCCACCTGTATCACATAAGCGTCTCCTTTATTATTCGTTGTGCAACTCCTTGAGTAACATTGTTGGCTTGTTGCCAGGTTGTTGAGTCAAAAAGCTGACACAAGAGAAGACGCCGCCACGGTGTTGCAGAAAGAGCCTCAACAGAAAAAATCATCAGGATGTTGCTGAACAAGGGTGTCAAGGAAATCAGCCGAGTGAAGAAATGCTGCACCAGCTGGCATTGTTTCCGTTTATATCAATAAATATATGTACATTTTAATCATTTTCCATTTCACAATTACCTTAAAGTTTTTTGTCATTTCTACCAAGCCTAACAAGTAAATTATTTCTTTACAGCAGGGTTTTTCAAATGGAGGTACTTTTGTTTTGATGTATACTTACCTGTTTTGTATACTGGCTGTCTTCAGAGGCAGGTCATAAACAGTTGTAAGTGATCAAGGGAATATTTACATAGACGTTTTAAAAATCATGTTGCACTGATTGATTCCCCTCGAGCAACTTGAAATTATCACATTAAATCAATATTTGTCGAGCCTTCTCGTTCCAGACAGGATTTATTAACTATGTCTCACTGAGAAAATAAACATTTAGTACTTTAACATTTTCCGATGTTCAGACGTTTCTCAGGACCTTATAGTTTAAAAACAAAGACAATCCTCTATCTTGTACAGCTATAGAATATTTGTTCCATTCATTACGTACTTTAAATTCTTAATGTTGCTTTCTTGTCACAAATATGTTAAATGTGGATTCTGCTGTTGCTCATTCTCAACAGGCAATTAACCACTTTCGAGTTAAAAAATCCTTGATATGATCAAGGATCTACAGAAATGTGTATATTTTATACAATAAATATGACTTTTTCTAAGATGTTAAGAGTAACTTAATAAAATTATTAATTACATTACGTTTAAAATGGCTGCTTATCTCAATGGATGGTGTTATTGTTGCAGTTGACACACAGCTGCCAGATCAGCCAGATAATCATAAATACATTTAGTGCCTCTAATTATAAGGTGGAGTTAGTAAAATAATTATTGTGTTTTTATTAAGTTTCTGTGTATTTCAATTTAACATGTGTGGCTAAATGCCTTTAATCAAATTGTTCTAATGCCATGCCTCATGCTTAATAAACCTCCACGTAGTGCATTTGTTTCCTTGTGAAAGTTGTGTTTGCAGACTGACAAAGACAACAGTGTTCCCACGGAAACAACACGTCCCACAATGGTATGAAAAGTATGACAACAATGGCGCCACTGCAATAACCTCATAAAATCCCCAAAGAGCTTTTGTGGGAAACAGACACTGACACATCTTCTAACATCATCAGAGGACACGGACAATTACACCAAATCCAATATTAGTGATTGGCATTGACCCACCAGGGGAATTCATGTTGTTGCTATCAGTTATTCAGATTGACTGGAACGTGGAAACACTGAAACTTCTAAAAATCTGAAAATATGTCAATTTGCTGTCTTTCTTTTTTTTTATATGGCCATAATTTCAGAACACTTTCCAAATAAGTGTTTCCTGGAAGGAAAAATGGACCGTAATGAGCCACTAATTACAGGAAATAGACAGTGTTCAATTAGTAAACTCCAACAACTTTGTACTAAAGCAGAGTAACATCTTGTCTACTGACACAAACTCAAATTATCAAATGATAGGACAACTAAACAGATATATCAAAAAAATCGGTTTATTTCATAACTCTCACCTTCAGTTAGTAGTTAATATTACCTGCATAAGATTTAGCACAAGTGGAAACATTACAATATTCACATATTAAATACTTTGTTTCTCTGCAGATGGAGAGAAGTTTGCATAGAGAGCAAAATGATAATATAATGGGTTGTGTCTAGTTTGATACTTTCTCTTTAAAGAACAAGGATCTGTGGTCTTTCACATCTTTTCTGAGTGAAGTTCGGGCTCTTAGAGTCACTATAGAGACGTTCTGGGACTTGTATTATCTGCTCCTCACAGCTACAAGTCACTTAATTGTACCTGCTGCTGCTTCCATTTTCTCTACTGTGGTGAACTCTCTTCTGCAGGCTGGGATGATGGGTCCTTGATCTGTGCGTGGGAATACTTCCTCCTTTTTTTAGAGGAGTGGTATTGTCTGACGGCCTGTTTAACATCAGAAGCAGTCCAGCGTTGGTGGATCAGGGCGTCCTGCAGAGTGAAGGGGCCGTCTCTGGTCCGTCTAACGCCTTTACACGCTGCTGTGCTGCGCAGCTCAAGTCCTATCTCGTGCACAACTTTGCGCAGATATTTCTGAGTTTCATTCAGACACTGCACTTCTGTAAGACCAGAAAATAAAATATCAGCAAATATTCCAGATAATCTGTATATTTTACGTTGTGAAATGAGGCTTCCTGTGTGCTCGACTGAAGATTAATTACCTAAAGTAAAGTTGGGGGGCTGGAAGTGAACGCAACGCAAGCCCGTCAAAACAGGGTGTGATTTCCCGTCTGGACCCAGTAAACCTTGCACAGCCAGCTCATAGGCTTCCTGTGAGCGCATGTCTACGTTAGAATACCTGTACAGAAAGAAAAACTAGTCATCTACCCACATTTATACCAACAACCATTTAGCATGTCACTGTGGCTCTGCTGAAAGCACTATGTGGACTCATCATGTGTCTTATTCTAAAGTTAAGCACAGAGAAAAACAGTGTCATAAGGAGGAACTAAAGAGCAAAACATATTCTATCAATATGATGTGTATAGAAATGTAGGTGTAGTTACATTAACAAAGCCTTTTGATGGGTTCCCTGCAGCATCGCCAACACTCTGTCCAGCTTATCCTGTGTGATGTGACCTGTTGAACACAATATGTTAGGGTGAGACACATTCAAAGGCACAATAGCTGAAGCAGTGAGATTTGGCCAGCGATAAACATGTGATGTGTCCTCTATTCAAAAGGTGTAAATGTCACAAAGACACAGATAACATTCTAAGTTACTAGATATACTTATGAGAATATACAATTATTTGTAGTAGCAGTATGACAGCATGAATGGCTATTAGACAATATTATTGAATATCCTGAGTGAAACTATTCCTTTACTTGAAACTATTTCAAGTAAAGTCAACCAGTTGCTTTAGATACAATTACTTCTCAACTAAAACTAAGTGAACAAAGTGATGGAAATGAAAACATAGAGAAGAAAACTAAGGTATCCTACCGTAGGTGGATCTTTCCACAACTCTGCCTGTGTGAGAAAAATCATCCGTTGCGGTCCCAAACTCCCCCTCCAAAGTGTAATCCTGAAGCATATGAAACAGAATTTAACCGGTGTCTTTTCACTGCATCTCATGTAAAACAAGCAGAAAGGAGAAATTACCCTTGTGACTCGTGATCTGTATAGCTCATTCAGGGCCTTGTTTCCATTCCCAACAGCAAGAACTACATTTTTAAGAAAAAGGGTGTGAGTACGTGAGAGATTTAATATATTAAATGCATGGTTTGAAAAGGAAAAAAAGGGATTTCTTATTAATTCAATCCGTTCCAAATCATACCCAGAACACCAGAAGAGGATGCATCCAGGCGATGTCCTACACCAACTTTCATATGCTGGAATTCAGGTCCAGTCACTAAGAAAAACACAGAAGGAACACATTTTATTTATATGAAGTCAATAAGCAAAGACATAAACTGCATTTTCATTTCACTGAGTCGTGGTACATTTCTTTGGCTGCAGCAGGTGCACGATGACCTTTCACTGAATTGACTTATTATAAATCAGTTCAAACGATATTCCTGTACGTTTGCGCTGTCATGAGATGCAGCTGTGCAGTGAAGTGGACATACACACCCAGAGGATGCTTGGACAGTACCGGCACCGAGGACGCGGAAAGAGTGAGTCCCTTGGATGCTTCATTCTCACTGACTGGGTGTGCCAAGAAGCGGACCTCCTGAGGAACTGCCTGAGACGGTGTAGCATTTAAACCTATAAAAAGGGACACACACACACACACACACACACACACGGGGTCAACAGGATGCAGTGATTTATATTAAATCCAGTGGCGTTTTTCAGAATATAACTATCATTTAAAAAAATCACTTTTTTCACGAAATAATGGAAGATTTGTTGCTTTGTGTTCATCTCTTGATAAGATAGCTATTTTTTAAGCGTGATTATGGAGGGTGGAGATTTGGAGTATTTTGTCAAAAATAATTTTACTAAACTGCCTCTACAACAGCAACTCCGGATTAAATCTGACGGCCGGCCAACACCAAAACTAGAGCTCCGTAGTACGGAGAGGAAGAAAGGTTTTCGGACCTTTAATGAGGAGAATTACGTCCGCACTGAGTGGCTAGCTGGTAGCGCCAAGCTACAGCGGCTATTCTGCTGGCCCTGTCTCCTTTTTGACAAGGATTCCTGCTCCCTGAATAATCATATAATGAGAGAGAGAGAGAGAGAGAGAGAGAGAGAGAGAGAGAGAGAGAGAGAGAGAGAGAACTATAAAAATAGTTTAGCTAAAAGGCCTTTCTATAAAGATGTTTTCAGGCATTTTTTAAAAGAAGTGGTGGCTTCGATGTTTAGAGAGAGCATTCCATTTCATTGATTCCATTTCATTCTGATCACATCACTGTTTTTTTTCCTTCTGTGATTCCATTCCATTCTGATGACATCACAGAGACATCAAAGCAGTGGCACTGCAGAGTGTATAAATATAGTGCAGGTACTGAACAAACAACCTTTATTCGAGGTGTTGCAGGAAAGTCCAATCTAGAGATAGGATCTAATACAGAAACGATCAACTTCAAAACCATACAGAAGGAGGACTCCAAGGTTCACCAGCTGAGGAAACATCTTCAAACCCAGAAGGAGAAGACAGACAAGAGATACGAAACCATGCAGAAGCAGGGGGCGAAGGTCGACCAGCTGAGGAAACATTTTCAGACCCAGGAGGAGAAGACAGACACGAGCAAAGAAACCATGCAGAAGCAGGGGGCGAAGGTCGACCAGCTGAGGAAACGTTATCAGACCCAGAAGGAGAGCGCCCAAACCATGCAGAAGCAGGAGTCGAAGCTCGACCAGCCGAGGAAACGTTATCAGACCCAGAAGGAGAGCGCCCAAACCATGCAGAAGCAGGAGTCGAAGCTCGACCAGCCGAGGAAACGTTATCAGACCCAGAAGGAGAGCGCCCAAACCATGCAGAAGCAGGAGTTGAAGGTCGACCAGCCAGAGAAACGTCTTCAAACACAGAAGGAGAAGACAAACAAGAGCTACGAAACCATGCAGAAGCAGGAGTCAGAGCTCGACCAGCTGATGAAACATTATCAGACCATGCAGAAGCAGGAGTTGAAGGTGGACCACCTGATGAAAGATTTGCTGATGCAGGAGGCGCAGATCCACCAGTGGGACAAAGAAATCCTACAACTCAGGAACAATGAGGGTCTCTCTCAGCAGGACATGGCTGTGTCCCAACAGAGCTCGGAGACAAGCATCCGCCTGCTGGAGACAAAAGTCCAACAGATGGAGGACGAGGAAAAGGAACTGGAGGACGAGAAAAAGGAACTGGAGGACAAGTTCCAAAAGGACCTGGCCATGTCCCAGCAGAGCTCAGAGAGGAGCATCCACCTGCTGGAGACAAAAGTCCAACAGATGGAGGACGAGAAAAAGGAACTGGAGGACAAGTTCCAAAAGGACCTGGCTGTGTCCCAGCAGAGCTCGGAGACAAGCATCCGCCTGCTGGAGACAAAAGTCCAACAGATGGAGGACAAGGAAAAGGAACTGGAGGACAAGTTCCAAAAGCACCTGGCTGTGTCCCAGCAGAGCTCGGAGACAAGCATCCACCTGCTGGAGACAAAAGTCCAACAGATGGAGACAAGCATCCACCTGCTGGAGACAAAAGTCCAACAGATGGAGGACGAGAAAAAAGAACTGAAGGACAAGTTCCAAAAGGACCTGGCTGTGTCCCAGCAGAGCTCAGAGAGGAGCATCCACCTGCTGGAGACAAAAGTCCAACAGATGGAGGACGAGAAAAAGAACCTGGAGGACAAGTTCCAAAAGGACCTGGCCGTGTCCCAGCATATTATATATATATACATATATATATATATATATTATATATATATTATGTATATATATATATATATATATATATATTATATATATATTATGTATATATATATATAAAACCACCCTTCATCCAACTACCTCACCTCTATCTCCCTCCACTCTGTCCTTCCTCACCTCCAATGTAAAAGGGTTTTCTCCTAGTGCGCAGGTTTCACCCATAATATATACATATATATTATGTATATATATATAATATATATATATTTATATATAAAACCACCCTTCATCCAACTACCTCACCTCTATCTCCCTCCACTCTGTCCTTCCTCACCTCCAATGTAAAAGGGTTTTCTCCTGGTGTGCAGGTTTCGCCCATAATATATACATATATATTATGTATATATATATATAAAACCACCCTTCATCCAACTACCTCACCTCTATCTCCCTCCACTCTGTCCTTCCTCACCTCCAATGTAAAAGGGTTTTCTCCTAGTGTTCAGGTTTCTCCCACAATATATACAGTACATAAATATGTACGTATGTATATATAAAAAACACCCTTCATCCATCTACCTCACCACTCCTTCCTTCCACTCCTGCTCCACCCTCCCCCTTCTTATTCAGGGCAGTAACTAGTAATGCTAACTAAACTAATGCTAACTAGTCGATTATGTGCAATGTAATGCTAGTGAGCTTACAATAAATAGATTAGTACAGACTAATCTGAGGGAGTCCAAACTCACACATTTTTGATCAACTTCCTTATCAGTTCAATACATTGCGGCATTATCTAAATATTCAACATTTAACCAACGCCCCGAATTCGACAAGAGCTTTATTTTTCGTAGGAGCTAGGTGGATGCATTTGGGACTCAACCATCCAGTCCTGTGCAAATGTGTTTCTGCTCCAACAACAAGCAAGGGATGTCATAGAGGACCATGGGACCAAGGCCATGGCAGTTTTTTTTGGTGGAAAGAGTAACGATTCACTTGCCTCTTTGCAGTACAACCTTTTTAGCAAGAAAATCGTTACCGCCAAATCATTTGTTGCTCCAGAACATCTGCCTCCAACCAAGTCCTCAACCAAAAACCACTGGGGATATAGAACTGGTTCCTGCCAGTTATGACCAGCAAGACTGCTGCCCCAGAAGGCCTCCTGCAGATGATCAACTGCAATTGCACAGCTGCCTGCTGAACACAACGGTGCAGTTGCAGGGCATATGGACTACCATGTATGCCTGCTTGTACACCATGCCAACTTGAGAATTGCGAGAATCACAATAATCCACCTCTATGGGACGTGTGGGAGTGTAGTGACTAAATGGTAAATCCAGTGAAGGTCACAGTGCAAAACAAAAAAACAAAAAATCAACCATAAGAAGAGGAAACATCCATCCATCCATCCATCCATTGTCTACCGCTTATCCTGTATTCAGGGTCACGGGGGGGCTGGAGCCGATCCCAGCTGTCATTGGGCGAAGGCAGGGTACACCCTGGACAGGACGCCAGTCTATCACAGGGCCGACATGTAGAGACAGACAACCATTCACGCTCACATTCACACCTACGGGCAATTTAGAGTCATCAATTAACCTATCCCCATCCTACATGTCTTTGGACTGTGGGAGGAAGCCGGAGAACCCGGAGAGAACCCACGCTTACACGGGGAGAACATGCAAACTCCACACAGGGAATCGAACCCAGGACCCACGGTGGTGTAGTGGGTAGCACTGTCGCCTCACAGCGCTACCCACTACACCACCGTGCAGCCCATTTTTCATATATATATTTTTCTATATTTTTTTTGCATTTTTAATATAAATATTTTCTCTGTCTATCTTTTTCTATTTTGTTCAGTTGTTTCCTCTTCGGGCTGCACGGTGGTGTAGTGGGTAGCACTCTCGCCTCACAGCGAGAGGGTCCTGGGTTCGATTCCCTGTGTGGAGTTTGCATGTTCTCCCCGTGTGAGTGTGGGTTCTCCGGCTTCCTCCCACAGTCCAAAGACATGCAGGATGGGGATAGGTTAATTGATCACTCTAAATTGCCCGTAGGTGTGAATGTGCGTGAATGGTTGTCTGTCTCTACTGGGCCGTCCAGACGAAGCAAAACAAACTTTTTTTCTCCGTTTTGCCTTGGCGTCGTTTCAAGAAAATCTGCGTCCAGACGAATCCACTGAAAACGACTCAGCGCGTTGTAGTACATATTCCAGGCCCTTATGCGGCGCTGTTTCTGCTACAAAAATGCAGAAGAAGAGACAGAGCTTGACCAGATGTTTGCCATTGTTATGGCAACACGTGAGAGTTACGGCTAATCTCCGCCCGACCACCCGATCAATAAACACCCATAAGATGACAATTTGGCCCGTATAAATAAAACCAACAATAAGCACCAACAGCCGTCACCCTAAGGACCTTGACGAGGCGTTGTCACACGTTGGGATGGATTAATTAGACAAATAAATGCCTACATTCATGGGAAGTTAGCTAGCGGTTGTTTGTTAGCATCGTAATAAAGTAGCATATCTGCGACTTTTTTCCCGGAATATCGCCCCCCTCTCTCGGCTCCGTTTTTCTTTCTTTCATACAGCGGCCCTGATACGCCGACGTACAGACGAGCAGAATATCTGCTACGAGCACGGAGGCCGCTGTTATTGTTGTTGTTACGAGACGTGGCGGGGGAAGAAGTCAGGCTCGAGGGTCAAGGAGCGGGACGATGACGTCAGCGTATTTGTTTTCGCCGTCTACACGAAAACGAACACGAAACGGAGGGGTGTCGTTTATTTCTTTTCCACCCTGAGAGCTGGTTTAAAAAAAGTGCGTTTTCAGGCCGCGAAAACGACGGATCCGTATGGACGGCAGGGCGAAACGCACAAGACTTCTGCGTTTACCCACTAAAAACGTTTTCATGTGGACAGGTCCGCCCAGGGTGTACCCTGCCTTCGCCCACTGACAGCTGGGATCGGCTCCAGCCCACCCGTGACCCTAAATACAGGATAAGCAGTAGACGATGGATGGATGGATGGAAAACAAACATTTTTGGGGTTAGCGGTACTGAGCCTTCACGTGGCAGCCCTGTTTTGACTAATTTTACAGTACCACAGTTTGATTAATTTATTCTTTGTTGGAATCAAAAGAATGGTTACGAACCACAGAAACCACCAATACAAGGCAAAATGATACGAGAAAGGAGAAATATGCAATTGTACTTATTTTTCATATAAATTATAAATATATATTTTTATAAATATGCTTGTAAACATTCACTTTGATATATAATTGTACTTGTAATCACTTATCCATCATGCACATATGCTAATTAGAATATTAAATGGCTAAAACATGTATCAGATACCAGTATTCCTGGTCTAGGAGGAATACATAGGAGTAATGGTCATTTTATTATTATTTTAAGGACCTGGCGGTGGCCATTTTGTAATTGGGACCTTTCTGAGTATGACACTTTGGTAAACTTTTAGTACGTTTATAAGTACATCTGATACTCCTATAATCCACTGACAAACCTTTCGTTAGAATTTTTTGGGGGACAAGTCATATTTGCAACTGACTACACGGGAAATGGCAACATATAAACGGCAACATCCGTTTTTCTGCTCCCACCCCGTAAAACATACACAGCTTTAGAGGTTGTGTCTCACTTGGCTTCCTCGGAAATGTTCTCCACGCCACTGATTAAATCCAAGGTTAAAGACTAAACGTTGATCTGCACATTTGCTGTATTATGACTCACTGTGACAGCAGACAGAAGTGTAATTGGGAGTGTTTGGTGGACGATAGGATGAGATTTTAAGGATATGACGTCCTCACCTTTAAGAAGATTTGTCTCGATGCTATCCCGAACGAGTTTCCAGTGAACGCCAGACGGTTTGTACACACAAAACAGACCCTCTAACCTCCGAAACATCCGGACAGCTGGAGTTGCCATGTTAGTAACATTAAGTCTTTAACCCGTTTCTTTACAAAACAATTATAACGTTATAAAGGTAAAAAAAATCCATGCTTTTTCAAAGGAAACGGTTTGTTTTCGGTTGTTTTTACTCCACTTGACATCACGGCATGCACGCTAAACTTCGCGCATGCGTACATGCCTGGCAAATAGACCGTTCTTTCTGACCACACTGCCACCTGCTGTAGTGGATGTATAAAGGCAGTTCTACTACTACGAAGTCCAGTCATTCAAACAGCAGAGCAGAGATGCAGAAAACATTGTATAAAAATCAAAATGATGGGATTAGATGTACTACATTTTTGGATGTCAGGGCATGTAAGGGTTAAAGAAAAGGAAGTCACAAGGCAGAATCACATTGACATCAGTGTTATTCATTTTTGTTTCAGGATTTTAAGAGAACAGATTTGATAGAGAGAATATAATATGTATTTATTTTGTTACATTTTTATATCTTAATTATTTCTTTTTGATTAGAATTAGGAAATAATACTTAGAATTCTGACTCACACTCCATACCACTTGGTGGCGGTAAAGCCCCATTACGTTGTTTAGCAACTGCCATAAAACATCAGAAGAAGAAGAAGTCAGCTGCCGTAAAAACAGCAAAGAAGACGACAAACAAGGTTGCTGCTCGGTTAGTTGACGTCAACCTTATTTACAGCCGTTGACAGTTCTGGAGATTTGGCTGCGGTACGTTTCAACTGTCACAGCTTTTTTTTGGTGTGTCTCCTGGAGTAACGTTAGCTGTCAAACGTAGCTTCGTGAGCAAGAAAACATTTAACCATTACAAAATGAACGAATATCGTTAGCTAGTTTTTCTACGTTAGTAGAGAAAACAAGAACATTTAGGGAGCCCGGTACGTTATCTTTTATTCGGGTCCGAAACGACAGCTTGTAGTTAAGTGACGTAGTTAGTTACCGCCAACGCGTAGCTCCAACGTATGTGCGTGTCACGCCCCGAGGGCATGTCCATTTATGGGCATGGCCATCTATGTAAATAGTATTATTCTAGTAAATAAACTTGAGTGGAAAAAACAAACAAACAGCAAATTCAGAATAAATAACAATCAAAATAAGTAAACAACAATAAACAAACAATAATAATTAGACCCCTTCATCCCTGTACCCTGTGAGAATAATTATCTTATATTTCTTTTTGAACTGTAACAAGTTTAGAAATTGCTTGAGTTCTTCATTCAAGCTGTTCCATAAGTTCACACCACAGACTTAAAAGTGTGGAGCCTTGTTGTGTCTTTTATTTTACAGCGTAAAACATGTGTAAGATGATTAAAGATCACGTTTTCATCAATTTACACCTTTTATTGTTTTCATTATTTAGTCTGATGATCTCATTTAATTGCCAGCAGAGCTACACACATCTACAGCCTAAGCAATGCCCTGTAGGCGTTTAATGTTATGAAAAGAAAGACCTGTATGTTTCCTACTATGACAAGTTAAAATGTGTGCTAGTAAAACGGCCTATTGTAGTTTTTATATTTCCTATTGGGATAATATGACTTCACTGTATCGGATTGGATTATTGACACTAGAAATATGGGGAACATTATAAATGGGAATGACAGTATAGTGCTCTAGTGACTACTCAATGATTTTAGACGCAGGCCTTTATATGAATCATCCCTATAGAAACAACTTGATGAGGAAATATCAATAATCTGTCTTTTGTCTGTGGTGTCACTGTAGGTGTAATGAAAGCTACTCTGCGCTGGGTGTTATGGGATGTGAAAGACACCTTGCTGAAGGTGCGTGCGTCAGTGGGAGAACAGTACTGCAAGGAAGCTGAACGAGCAGGCTTGAACCTCAGTCCTGTGGAGGTGGAAGCTGCTTTCCGCCAGGCATACCGACATCATTCCAGCCGGTACACGAACTATGGCATCGCTCAGGGCCTGGACGGACGGTCTTGGTGGATGAGAGTGGTGCGGGACACTTTCTCTCAGTGCAAGGTGCAGGATCCAGCCCTGCTAAACACAATGGCTCACAACCTTTATCACAACTTCTGCAATGCAGAGAACTGGGAGGTGAATAACAGATGACGTGGCGTTTTATTTATAAATCATTTTTTGTGATTAGTCATAGTCAAACAATTCTTTGGCTCCGTTTTAAAATCGTTGTTTTGAAAATGTCCACTAATAATTGTGTATTGTTTTAGGTATTTCCCGACTCAAAGAAGACCCTGGAGAGTTGCGCTTCTTTAGGGCTGAAGCTGGGCGTAGTATCAAACTTTGACAGCCGCCTCGAAGAGATTCTACGCGCTTGTGGCCTGCTGTCTCACTTCAACTTTTTGATAACGTCAGAAGAAGCAGGTATAGCAAAGCCATGTCCAGCCATCTTTCATCAGGCACTGCAGAAATGCGGAGTACCAGCTGCGGGTGTAGCTCACATCGGGGACCACTATGTGAATGATTACCTCGCCTCTCGTTCGGTGGGCATCCATGGGTTCCTATTAGACCGACACAACAAACACAACCAACCTGATGTTCCTCAAGAGCATCGGCTCACCTCCCTGGAGGAGCTGCCGTCACAGCTTCAGCAGCACATGGACTAATGCCACACCGTCACAGGCTCAAAGCTACTCAGTCTGACTGGTTCAGTTCGTTAAGTAATTCCTGGACGTAGACATATTGATCTGAGTGGGCTCTGAAACCATTAATAGTTCACACTAAATGCCCCTGACTAGATAGACATACAACAGCTGTTCTCTGCTACAAGAAAAAGACGAGGTGTGATTTCATGTTATAGCCTTGGTATATTTTTTCTTTTAATAGAAAAATCAAAAACTGTACGCTCTCAATGTTTCCCCACGGTAACAAAAATGAATCGAATATTGAAATGTTTCAAAGTTTTGCATCAAAGTTAGAAATTCCAGTATCATGACAGCAGATACAGAAAATCACGGGTTGTTCTATAAAAACTATGCATACGTGTGATTATCATGCATTGTTACTGTAAATAAACTTCCAAAAGTGCAAGAACCATAATGACAAAATTGAAATTGAAAAATCGAGCAACATGAAAGTGAGAAAGATACAGATAAGAAGAAAAAACAAGCATACCATGCCTTAGTTAAGTGTTGGGCAACCATCTCTGGAACTACAGGAGGAACATTTCCAACAAAAGCTATTCCATCCTGTGTTTAGTGTTTAGTGGAGAGCATTACACTCAACATCTCCCAAGGGTGAACAGTTGGGTTGGTGCCTGCCATACCATTCACATATTTCTCTTACCTATTCAATCTTTAAGTTATTAATATAGCCTTCCTTTCTGTAATTGTTTTTCCATATTGCCAACTGTAAGGAAATGGGTACACAATTCAAAATCCAGAGTCCTCATTCTTTATAAAAGATAAAAGAATGTTCAGCTCCCAAGGGGAAAGGAATTGATTTTTCCATTGTTATTGAATTAGGAAGGGAACTTCTAAAGGCCAATATTACGGCCTCCGTAATGTGTGTTTTGAGTATTGTAAGATGCAGGATGAACTATCCTGTAACACAGTTTAAAGTCGTGCAAACTTCAATCATCAATTTATCAATAGGAATTGAAATATGACATGCTGTATGAAATGAAGTAATTAAAGCTGCATTAGAGGATCCGTTTCCTGTGTAAAATGACCTTTTGATGTGATTTGGTGAGGCCGAAGCTCTGAGCTTTCATCATTCCCGATGATTTGTTTCAGCGCTTAGCAGCGAGGAGAACAAGGCAGGGTGACTTAGCCCTAATACCTTTGCAAATACTCTTATTTCAAACCATCTGGTCGGAGGGAGATACTGGGAATGTTGGGCCGAGGATCAAAAAGGCCAGAAGAGGAAACAGAGGGAAAACACCAGAACGTCATTGCAATTCAAAGCAGAGCTCCAGCCTCTTCTGGGGGATAGGGATTGACGCATGTCCAATTCAGATTTATAAAGTTCAAGAGAAATTCCCACATGTTGCCAACACGCCCTTCCATTTACTATCACAATGTTGGGAATCAACACTTTTTCCCCCCCCCCACTTCCAGTGGATGCCATTGGTTTCCCCTTGCTCTCCTTTGTATGTTAAAGGGTATTGTGTATCTTTAGGGAAGCGCCCACAAGAGCTGCTTAATTCAAAGCTGGTTTAGTAGCTCAGCCAGACGGCTCTAAAAGGGCTCCACAGAAATCCAATTGCAGACATAATGGGATTGTAAAACAAAACGAAGCTCCTCGTGTGGAGAGCGAAAGGGAAGAGCAGAGGAGATGCAGCATGTTAAGAGGGAAGATATCAACCCACTGACATACAAAGAAGAAGAAAAAAACAGGATGTATGTGCTGTAGTCATGGGACAAAGACTTTAACATGAATGGGTGTAGATTCTGTTAACTCAAAAAGACAAATAAACTGAATGGAAATATAGAGGAGGGCAGGAGCATTTCCTTCAGCTATAAAAGCACTCAAGAGTTGGGCTCTTTGTTGCGATTGTGCCCGGGGTTTAGTGTTTCATTCGCCATTTCTGTGTCTCGAAATATTCAGTGGAAGAGAAAAGTAGAGGAGCGGCAGAAAATCAGGGTATTTAAAGAGAGAGAGAAAAGGAAGGAGCTTCAGAAGTGAAAAGAAGGTCACGCGATGACTCAGACACACTCAAGAGATGGAGCAGCTGGTCGAGGAGCACATCAGTTGAAATATATGCACACACACTATTGCAATTTTAATTCTGTATTGGAAAACAAACGCAGATAAGAGAAGCTTTCCAACGGTGAAAACATACATCTGACAAAGTAAAGGGTAAATGCGTGAGATCACACTCTTCAGATGATTTTGTATTGACACTATATACAGTATATATGAATTAATGTCTGATATTTACACATGATAACATCTGAATGTAAGCATCATCGCATACTGTAAACAAGGACAAGTGTATCATCCATTCAGTCATTTTAGCATTTAAATACCATCACATTCATTTTAGATTTTTCTTTTGTTCCATAATTTCTCACAAAGCACACACACACACTTTATATCCGAGTCTGTTAGATATCATCGTTTTGTTTTCCCTCATTGATTATTGGGAAAATCTTAAATATATCTTTTAAACTAACGTTCAGAGGCGCTTTCTCTCTTTAAAAGGATTTAAATTCAAAGCAGACACAATGCTATAACACACCGCTCTAGAAATAAAAAAAAAGTGATTGGTGTTTTTAAAAAGTACAAGCATGCATGGTTAGGTGTATTAATGGTGTGCCTCTTCCCTTCAGTGCTCGTTCAGGCAAGGTTCCAAAGTGTATTTGGCATCTCTTATTATGCGGACACTTTTTCAAGTGACTACATTAAACAATAAGTGCAGTGAACACCCGGGGTGTGTGTGTCGGTACGGTTATAGCTTGCAAATGAAAGACGCCTTCAAGACACGTTCAAGTACAGCTCAGGAATAAAAAAGTAGGATATTTCAGCTCCATTAACAATGCTGGAGTCGTCAAATCAACGAAACAATATCGGAACAGTTTTAAGTTCTGCGTGGAGAGTTAGTGATTGAAGTCCACGGTTTGAATCCATCGGCAGTCAGTCCATTAAAACAATCCCTACTCCTGTCAGGTGAAGTGAGTTCCTTCTTTAAAAACAGACACTAAAACTTCATTAAAGCATCGGTTTTGCCCCCACCATCTTAAAAATGTCCTCCGTGCTTGGGTTCTGATGAAAAGTGCTCAAAGTTATTAAAAGACAAAAATAGGAATTGGGGTCTTCTGACTTGAATGAATTATTGTCGTCCCGCAGACCAGAATTAAACACCTTTCTCCTCCACAGGATGATTAATGGTCTCGCACATCATTTCTCACGTCCTCGAGTGCATCCATAAAGAGTAATCTGGACACTGAACTTTCCCCCATGTAGGATTTAGCAGCAGCTTCATCCTCAGAGCTTCAAACAAACTGCTGCACTTCTGTATGCATTCCCACAGAATCAAAGAGTGGAGTAAACGCGTTCCTACGGCGCTGTAGGTCAAACGTCCCAGTCAGTGGAGAAAAAAAAGAGAAATGTCACGGATCATTTAAACTCCAGCATCCAGCAGGCCTACCTTCGCCACAGTGGCGATAACGTTTCTTCTTCTCTTGCCAGGTCGACTTGATGAGACGTGGAAAGACGTCTTTGGATGCAATCCTGACGATTTGTGGCCGGATGGATGAGAAAAAAAACACGCCGTGATGCAAACAGCTCATGTTCCAGCAGGATGTCTTCTCAAACCACTGGAAGAGAAATAATAAATAGTAGGGTTTTTTTTCTCATAAGGATCACAAGACCTTTTAAGGATGAAGCTGATAGTATTGTATATTTAAATTACTGTCAACAAAGCTCATCTCTGTGTATCCAGCGCCTGATTTAACTTCCTCTGTGCCATAAAGCTCCATTATTTTATACAAATTGTATGAAAAAATACACAATTTAGCCACACAATTACACCAACATTGTGACAAATATTTAACATGTATAGTGTAGTTTATTTTGAGTCAATCCCACATTTACCGTCCTGTTGCTGGAAATACTAACGCACCAAATTTGGATCAACCAGCTTCTGAAAATAGTCCACATGCATTAGTTAAACCTGTTTTAACATCTTTTCTGATAGTGAAATTATATATCTGTGACCTGTTTGTTAAGTGTTACATCTCCATGGGATCAAATGGGCTTTGCACTGTGATTGGTTTTCATGGGATTTCCTGACAATTCCAGCTAATTCCCGCCTCGTTCCCTAATGTATATAACATAAGCAGTTTTAAATGAAATGAAAGAAATACAAATACATAAAGTACCACTCTCAGGAGGATGGCGGGATGCTCCATGCTTCTCTGAGACGTGATGATGTGCGTGACTCCGCCTGCGACAGTCCTGCCTCCACCAACAACTGCACAGGAAAAAACAAGTACTCAAAACTCATCAAGTTCATCATCACTCATGGGAAACTCACATATCGCTGCGGGATTATCATCCTAAAACACGATGCAGGCCAAGATCGCAGTGAACCTGTGTTATAGTTTGTAAAATATGAAAGATATGCCACAAAAATGTTACTCACTGTAAAAGTGTGCACAGCACCATGATGAGAACGCACCCGATCACACACAACACCAGCACCGTGGCAACGGCCTGCTGCCTGTGATTGGTTGCTACAACAGCGAGCAGGTCTGCATGCTCACACCTCATGCCAACAAACCCCGGATGGCACCTGGATGGGAAAGGACAGAACATTAAATTAGCTAATAGATTTTATACGTAGCTGGGGGCGGATGGGATCGGTATTTAATTGACAGGAAGTCCCAACACTTCTCTCTAAGATCAGTCAAACTCCACTGATGTCATACATGAGGAATAATATTACTGCTACGGAGCTAAAGTTCACTTTATATTATTATGATATGAATCTGTCACTATTTACAGTCGTCTGATTATACTGAAGACTACATTTATTACAGCATTAACTCTTTAAACCCATTAAAACATAGATGTGATGTCATACAGCACCTGATTTATGTAGGAATCCTTTTAAAAACAGATGACAGAGAAACACAGAGACCGTTACTGTCCCAAATAACTTTAGATGTTAGGATTTCACTGTCTTAACATGATGTTAGACATCACCGCTCAGCACAGCCCAGTCCATAATAACGGCCAAAGTGCTTTAAAATGCTATAATACCAAAATTTTACATGCCAAAAATGTAAAAGCATGTAAAATGATATCAATATTATAACTTTTTACATTCTAAGCGAAGCTACTATGGTTTAGTGAATGTCAGACAACTCCACAGTGCTGCTTTTTTACATTTAATACGGTAACAACTCACACACATGCGGGCGTCTCCTCTAGTATCAGGAAGCGACATGTGCCGTGGAAGCAGAAATGGTGGTGGGAGTCCGGACAGTCATCGAAATGAGACCGAACCGCTGCCGCCACAAACTCTGTAAAAGGTTGTAAGACAAGACATTGTTGACATTTTCAGAGAAACATAAAGGGCTTTTTGAAATAGCAAGATTTATTTCCCACTGAACACATCTACTCATAATTAAGTGGGTCACGTGAAATGACAGGAACACTTGAAGTACCATCAACCAAGTCCTTCAGTCCATGAATTTTACCTTAAAATTTGAATATTCCAAGTGCACTTAGTTCACATACACAGGTAAATATCATAAATCTAAAAATAACCTAAGCCTGCAGAGACCTGAAAAAACAGCGGGTACTAAATCCTAAAGCTGACACCCACGCCACCAACGGTAGACTGAAGCCTTTTGTTACCAGTTGCGTGTGGATTTGTGGTGGCTTACATCTCTCACTGTACCTGGGAGGGACAGTTAAGAGTCAAGAAAGGTCCTGGTGGAAAAGTCCCAGTGAGACGCTGCAAACAAAACCTCTGTCCATCAACCCTACATTAGGACTCAGCACATCCCTGCAGGCACACTCCTTTAGCAGAAATTAAATCCTTTAATACAGCTTCCCTCCCGGCAACACTATCAGTTTTCTCTCTGCCAAAAACAACAGACCAACAATACGCGATTAAATGAACAGCCCAGACAAAAACAGGTCATTTCTTCCACGTGAGCTGTACAGTCACACAAATTCCTGCATAACTGACTCAAACAAAAGTCAGTGTTCCCCGAGCATGCGGGCCAAACAGATGCACAGTGTTGCGTTCGGGGTGGGAAGGAGGATGAACATGCAGACAGATAGCTGCATTACGGCCTTCGTCACACACTCCATTCCGACGGTAAATGGGCTTTTGGATTGCAGCCTACATGTATTGTCTCCTTCTTTCAGACTCTGTGAAAGCCCTCTGTTGTCCCCGAGGCATCTGCCTACCAAGCCCTCTCCCATTTCCAAGCAAGTTTTTGGCAGTCGGACGAGAGGAACGCTGAGACAGAAACCAGCCTTTAGGGCGTGTAAGGCGTTTATTTCCCCCCTGATCATGTTTGCAGCGTTTGTGATACCGCTAAATATACCGCTCATTTCAAGAGCGAACACTTGTGCGTTGATGCACTGCAACTCAATGGCAAGCTTTACAGTGATGAGAATTCCTGCTGTGGAACAAACGCTGAAGTGGGAGCGGATCAAGGCGCTACAAGGACACATTTTATCTGACACACAGTGACTCCTTTTTTTGTCTGTTTTTGCAGAAGGCTTGACCTTGAGCCAAGTGTTGTCTCCTGCATCCTGCCATAACACGACTGTGCCGAGACTTACTTTTAACTGGAGGGATGGTCGTCGGCGTAGTCGCGGTAGTGGTGCTCCTGCTGGTCGTCGCCGGGCTGCTCGTCGAGGAGTTCGGTGCAGAAGTGGAGTTTGTATCAGTGGGAAAGCCAGTTTCGGTAATCGTTGAATCGTTTGGTTCTGCTCCAAATGTAAAGAGGGAACCTGCAGAGAGGATCATAAATGACTGTTATAAAATATAGAAATAAAAGCAAATCCCTGGATATGAAATACAGGTCTGTTTGGCTTGCAAATGAGCTTGAACTTCCGCTTCCATTTCCTCATAAGGTGACTGTATTTTCGACTTACTCCCAACCGGAGGGATGTTGGTTGTCGTAGGTGTGATAGTTGGAGTGGTGGAGCTTCTGCTGCTGGTTGATGCAGAGCTGCTTGTTAGGGTGCCGAGAGCAGCGGTGGAGTCGACGGAAATACTGGCTTCAATTATTGTTGAATTGCTCGGTCCTGCTCCAAATGTAAAAAGGGAACCTGCAGAGAGAAAAATAAATAATAATCACCACAAATATAAATATAAAAGCACCAAACAGTTCACTGGAAACTCACCATTGAGCACAGACATACTAAACGGCATATAGAAATATATATTGTGTGTGTGGTGTGATTTTCATCCAACATAAGGACATTCAGGTGTCACAAATCCAGCTGAGGGTTAGTCCCCGTATAGATATGATCATGTGACTCCGTCTTCAATGTGATATCAATGCTTCATTGAGTAACCGCTACCCAACAATAGTAACAGGGTCAAGCATCAACTAAAAGGATGAGACCGGAGCACTATAAATACATACAGCAGGTCCTGTGAAGACACGCAATCACAATACACACGGCGAGGGCAGGGGTTGTAAAAAAAGATGGGGTTTTTTTGTTTTAAATGGTAAGAAATATGATTTTTGTTCTTTTTTTCCACTATAAAAAATGATATCCATCAATATAACACTTAATTTGAAATATATTGAGCACTAAATTGTGTACTATTAAGAATCAATGACATCATAGACAACAAACCATCAAGTAATAAAACGTACCAGGGATACAATATTTAGGATTTTAGGGGTATTGTAGGCTTCTCATTAAATTTAAATAATTTAAGTTACTTACCACTTATGAGAAAAAATGTATCCCAGAAAATCCGAGTCATCATGACGACTTGTGGTCGACACTCACTTCAACTGACGGGAATCTTCTCTGCAATGTGTGTGAAGGAACACACACTCGTTATTAGTGTCGGAACGGCAGCAGCAGCGACCATCAGCACGGGAAACATGGAATCCTGGGATCACAGCGCAGAAGTGCCGACCAACGCAATGTACACACATTTGATCGACTGTCGTAGAAAAGTAATTGTAGTCGAGTTTTGTTCTTTTTTTCTTTTCTTTTTTCTTTTTTTTTGGCCAAGAGTCTCCAGCAGGATGTCCGAGCGTTTAACTTCACCGTGTTCAATTGAGGAAACCCGTGTAATCCTGTCAGAGGCTGACCAATTAGAGACAGAGAAGGAGGGTTGATAAGAGTGGGTGTCATCTCATTATGACGTCAACATGGCACAACTATGGTTTTTATTGTAGGCGATTTAAGAGGTGTCGTTTAAGCGTAATTTGTGTCATCCTACTCCATTTGCCATAATGCAAAACTATTTTTAATTAAATGTGTTTAAAATATAATAATAATAATAATAATAATAATAATAATAATAATAATAATAATAATAATAATAATAATGATAATACGTATTATTATTATTATTATTATTATTATTATTATTGTTATAACATTAGATTAATTTTGAAGATGACCTCAGATTTATTGAAAACATTATTGTATAAAGTGAAACCTCTCGCCGTGCTGGATGCTGACCATCCACCTCCTTGCACCTGAACCTGCTGCTGGATGGAAAACCTCACAAACGTCACTGCGCATGCGTAGTTGTTCTTAGGTTAAACACACGGGAAAACAGTGCGTGACATCTATTCTAAAACACGCAGTGTGAGTAAATCATTTTTTTTTTGTTTTTTTTTTGTGACTGTTGCATCAAGACTGTTGCAAATAATTCATCTACGTACTCATTTGTGCTTCATTGGGTAACACAACTGCAGCCAATAGAGGCCGTCACGCACATGCGCGTGCATGAGCGCGTGCCGCAAGGGATCGTTATTTATGTGGTGGGTTATTCAATACAACCTCTCCGGCCGTGGGCTGTGTGCTTTGTTGTCTGACTTCATCAAGTCACTTTTACATTTTTCCCCTTTGTACTACCTCATTCAATGAACGATGTCGTCTGCTGGTGCACAGAAGGTAAATTAGCACATTCTACTGTCGAGAAGTATTTTAAACTTTAATCCCGAATTCTTGCTTGGTTTGTACTGGAGTAGCAGTGTGCAGTGGATTCTTGCTGGATTACCTGCTAGTTGTGTGATTCCTACGAGGTGCTGCAGTCTGGTGTTTATTTAATGTGATTTTGCTTTACACATGACCTTGCATTGACATCAAAACAACTCAGTAGTGGAATATAATTAAGTACATTATTCAAGTACTTAAGTATCATTATGAGGTACTTGTACTTTGTTTGAATGTTTCCAATGTTTTTGTCCTACTTTATACTTTATATGCCACAATTCAGAGGTAAATCTAATTTTCACTCCACTACATATCAGCTCAGATTAAGTTAATATATCTCAACTAATACATTACAATATATTGTATATGTTAAACTACCCAGCAACACATGAAGTAATGACAATTAATAACAATTACACTTTAAAGTACACATTAATGCAATTATAATTCAGTTATATAACGTGTTATTCTGAAATGGAACATTCTCCATAATGAGTACTTTGATTTTTTTGTACTTTAAGTACATTTTGATGATCGTACTTGGAATATTTTACTTGAGTGACATTTGGAGTTCAGTATTTTTACACTGCAGTATTTCTACTTGTACCTATCTGAGTAGGCCAACAAAAGAATGTTCAGACTTAACGAGAAGAAGGGGAAGAAGAAGTCATATTGTCATATTATTGCAGGTTTTATTCTAATATTGTCTGTCTTGCATGATTACTGTAAATGAAGAAATCAAAGGGGAGAGTGTGTGATTTTAGCAAAGTAGTGGGCTACTTGAGATCAACATGTATATCCTAATATATATACTATATATCTATCTGTACAAACAGAGCAGTTCTCTGACATTGGTGCTCATGGTTGCTTCGGCAGCCTTTGGAGGAACTCTTCAATATGGCTACAACCTCGCCATAATGAATTCTCCCACAACTGTAAGTTTTGGAGTCTAATTTGCATTAATGTATGTGTTTGCAAGCAGCTGAGTTTCCAGCATTCCCAAGGGTTGAAATATAGGTATATTTAATTACTCACAGACAATGCTGTGTGTTTTAAGTTATTTTAATTTAGGTCCCCAGCTGCTAAGTCAACATTAATTGTTGTAAATTCATTCTGTAAGTGTATTTTGTGTGTGTGGTCCAGGTCCCACTGAGCTGTGCAAACCAGCATCACTGTTAGAGAGCAGCAGTTTCACATTTTGGTCACAGTGCAAATTAGCACAAACAAGAATTATGCTATTACGTGTCCAACTGTAATATTTATTGATAGAAACGAAATCTGGGTACAGGGTCTTCATATTTGCATTAAGCTGGACAACAAACTATTCTGCTAGTGTTTTATTCTGGTCATTTTATATAAAATTTACGTTTTTCTTTAAATGCTGCAAATTGATTCTGCGAGACTGAGAGTTAATATGTGTCAGCTTTAACCACTGCACTGTGTTTTTCTTTGGGTATTCCAGTGAGACTCTAATGGTTGACCGTTTCATATTTTCTTCCAGTTTATTCAAACGTTTATAAATGAGACGTTCTTTGACCGCTGGGACATCCAATTGGAGGACTACCAGGTGACTCTGGTCTGGTCGTTTATCGTCTCCATCTTCTCGCTGGGGGGCTTCGCGGGGGCTCTCATTGCAGGACCAATGACCATCCACTTCGGGAGGTAATATAGGATGCTACTTTGAAATGTTTGTTGCAACGTGGAGAAAGTAAATGATTGAAATGTTGGTACATATGCACACAAAGACATTGATAATTAACCTCTGTGTACATGCATATATGGATGGATGATATAGAGAAACACATATGCATCCATATTATATTGATAACATTTTTAATAAAAAAAAAAGGCTAAATAATATCCTAAAACAGCTGGGCACCGTAGTTTTTAGACAATGTTTTTCAAATTGGGAAATAGTGCATTTAGTGGCAGATAAATACACATTTGATGCTGTGTGTGTGTGTGTGTGTGTGTGTGTGTGTGTGTGTGTGTGTGTGTGTGTGTGTGTGTGTGTGTGTGTCTGTGTGTGTGTGTGTGTGTGTGTGTGTGTGTGTGTGTGTGTGTGTGTGTGTGTGTGCTTGTGTGTGTGTGTGGGAATGACGCTGATGCACAACATTAAAATGTACAATAATTGAACTCTATGCCTCAGAGAAATGGGATAAATCAGGAAATAAATACCTAGATAATGCCAGTAGAATCTGATTTGGGGATAAGATGAATGATTTCAATGCAATGAATCTACCAACATGGTGTCCCTTTAGTGTGGTGAAATGCAAGGCCCAGGGTATTTTGTGAGCAATCTACTCATTTTGTCATGTTCTCCTTTCCCAAGGAAGAAGTGTCTGTTGTTGAACAACATTTTCCTCATGACTGGAGCACTCTTTGCTGTTACAAGCAGAGCTGCCAGGTCTTTTGAGATGATCCTTATCTCCCGTGTCCTGGTTGGAATAAATGCCGGTATGTTCAAAAACCTGATATACTGCTGTAAGAAATAACAACAAAACTACCTAACACTTAGGAGAAAGTTGATGAACTTCACAGAAAGCCACTGTGTGTTTTGCAGGGATCAGCATGAATGTACAACCAATGTATTTTGGAGAAAGTGCACCAAAGCACCTAAGAGGGGCGGTCTCCTTGTCATCGGCAGTTTTCACAGCATTTGGTGTTGTGTTAGGACAGGTGGTCGGACTCAGGTATGGACACTGTACGCCATTTTGTTTTTGTGAAAATGGGCTTTACAAGAAAAAAAAAACATTTGCTTGTAGATTTCAAAGACGTCTTCAGTAACAACCTGGATTATTCGTTCATAGAGAGATTCTAGGATGTGAGTCGTGTTGGCATTATCTACTTGCCAGTAATGCCATTCCTGGCTTCATCCAGCTCCTTACCCTGCCCTGGTTCCCTGAGAGCCCCAGATATTTGCTCATCGACAGGGGGGACAAGGAGGCGTGTATTAACGGTGGGTACTGTCATATGACAAACCAGTGGTGGAAAGTATCTCAGCACATTAACTGTTTGTGAATACTGCATTCAACATTTGCCCTCCTCTCCAGCTCAACAACCAAATGAGAGAGAGAGAGAGAAAGAGAGAGCTAGAGAATGTATGAAGAGAAATGGAGCGAAGAAAGATGCACGAATTGGAAGAATAAATCCTTATTTTATTATTGTTTCACAGCCGTTTACGTTCCAAATCACAAATAAACACATCCACACCTGCAGGAAGGTGCTGGATCTTGAATGAATGCAACCCATGGCATGTTTCATCCTGCTGTGGTCTGTCTGCTCTCTCTGTGTCAGGCCTGTGAGTGGCAGTGTTTGAATGAGAACATGGTACACCATCATGTGGGGTCCAAATGCTCTTTGCTGAAGCCCAGAAGAGTCCCGAATGCAGCAGAATAAGAATAAAAGAGAACATACTTCTTGGGGAACCTCGAGCCAGACAAGATGTATAGTCTCTCCATCGTGTTCTGGGTCTGCATTACATTAGCCTGATAGCTGCAGTTAATAGTTACTTTGAATATTATGAATTTACATCATAAAAACATATGATATGTCTATAAAAGAAATGCATTGTTAAAAAATTAACCAGAGATACCAAACCTTTTTTGTTTTATTGCTAATTGCAAATTTCCTAAAAAAAAAAAGGGCCGAAATTCAAATTAGAAAAATCCAACTCAACTGTTACTTTTGATATATTGATTGAATTTTGATGGTCAGTACTTTTACTAAAGCAGGAGTTTTTTTTATTTGTGATGGAGTATTTATACATTGTAGTTTTGGTACTTTTGCTTGAATGAAAACATACAATGAATAATAAGATGTTGTGCCAGAGAACAACAGAACAAAAACTTCTACGGTCATTTAAGTTGTTGCTTTGTTTTTACTTGGTCAGCTTTGCGACGGCTGCGAGGCTGTGAGGTCCAGAGCAGCGAGCTCAATGAGATCCTGCAGGAACAGGCCGAGACCAAAGGCATGAAGCCCCGGCGACCCTGGGAGCTGTTTACTGATCGCTCGGTGCGCTGGCAGCTCATCTCCGTCATGATTATCAGCAGTGCCATGCAGCTCTGTGGTAACGACTCGGTAAGGAGAAAAGAATGGCACAGTGTGTTGTGTGTCTCTGTAGAACATGCTGTATAACCCATGAGGGTCAGTGTCACTGATACCGAGCTACTGTAACAGTATCGGATGTTATCTTGGCCTTCATGTCAGAAGGTTGATTAGAAATTTGAGATGATCCATCAGCGGTGTCATGAGTGGGTTCCTTTACGTTCCTGCGGGTCACATTAATAATGTACAGTGGTAATGAACCACTGTCCCTTGTGTTGGCATGGAATATTTGTGTGATTAGAGCTCATTGCTTTGACAAAAAGGCTTGTCATTTTTTGCTATGTATATATGAGAGTTAAAAACAGGTCTAAATTAAAGGTGCAACAAGTTGCCTTCTCATCAGAAAATGTCGACTAATCACTCCTGTGTTTCAGGGCTTTTAACCACATGCTTGGCAGTTTTAGGGACGGGGGCAGGGTAGTAACATAGTCACTCTTTGTACAAAATGCTGGCCTAATCCGCTTAGTAAGAGTTGAAGCAATGATGCTCTGCAGCACTCTAATATTTTCTTCTGCATTTTTTTCTTTCAGATTTACTTCTATGCATCATATGTATTTAAGGAGGCTGGAATATCTGATGATAAAATCCAATATATCACAGTTGGCACTGGTGCATGTGAATTCACAGCCTGTATAATGTGTGTAAGTATTTGTCATTAAAGCACATGTTATGTAAGCTGCTAGAGGCAAGGGGGGGACTGTTGTGAGTGTTCCACTCAAAGCTTTAACACAGAGTAAGGACTATAAACAGCCACATGTACTGTACATACAACAGGTGTTACATTTCATTTCACAGATGAGAACACTATAATGTTAAAACAATATGAACACACATTAAAAAACGTCATGATTTGGCTTAAAATGACAATGAAACCGAAAAAAAGCAACAAGAAAAAGTACTTGGTTCAGATTGGAACAGCAATGTCCTGGTCAATTGTCTCCACTGGTTGCCTGGCAACCAGGAGTTCAAGAAGTTATTGCAACCGGCCAAGAAATAGTCTGATAAAACACCCTTCAATCACTAAATATTTTATTATATATTTATTTAATTTGGGGACACTTCCACCTTGGTTCTTTATGCCCAGCCTGCTGCTAGCTCAAACTACATATTTAGCCTACTGCTCACAAGTAGGGCTAGCTACTGTGTTACAATCCATATATGTATGCATTCATCAAAAAGAAGTTCCTGATTTGTATTTGCTTGGTGGCTTCTGCTCTGGATTTTAATTAATATATAGACTCCCATATTTTTGATGTTTTCAGAATCTGCTTATAGAACGCAAAGGTCGGAGGTTCATGCTGATGGGAGGCTACATCCTCATGACCGTTTGGACTGTTGTCTTCACAATTGCTCTGTTGTTCGAGGTATCAGTCACTTTAATTGACCCACACAATAACATACATATTTAACTTCATGCTAAATCATGCATCTATCTTCAATATATCTGTGATTATTTGTTGAGATTTCTACAGTGAATGTGATTTTTGTTTTTACTTCCCTCCCCTCATTCTAACAGCATTATATATCCTGGATGCCATACATAAGCATGACCTGTATCTTCACCTACATTCTCAGCTTCGGCATGGGACCAGGTCAGTTTTCTATGTTGGGTATTTATGTGAAACACACAAACAAAATGTCATCTCAAGATATGAATAATGAAACGATTCAAGCTGGAGGAATTGTACACTTTAATTTTAGTCATGCATCTTCAGTGCAGTTTAAAAAGCACTGATAAGGCAATAATGTATGTCTCCTTCCTTTTCTAAGGATGTGATGATGAAGCAAAGTCTGATCCACATATGTTTTCTTTCTCAGCTGGAGTGACTGGCATTCTGCCCACAGAGCTCTTCAATCAGACGACGCGGCCAGCCGCCTACATGATCGCCGGCTCCATGATGTGGCTCAACCTTTTCATCATTGGGATGATCTTTCCATTTCTGGTGGTCAGTGTGTCACGCCAATCCATTTAACAAGCGTTACAAACAGTTTCATATATAAGTGTACATACTTAAAGCATTGTTACGTAACAAAGGTACTGTTTAAAACATGCTGGTTTATAGTTAGTATTCTGACAACCCCCTCCCTGTTTCTTGTCTCATCTCTACTACATCTAATCACAGACAAAAATGCAGAAAAAACATGCTTTAAATGCTGTTTTTTAAAGGGGGTTGGATTACAAGCAAACCGGCTGGTTAAAATGCAACACTAAAGACTTCTTAGAAATAGGAAAGGGCACCCTCTAGTGTCTCCCAGAGTTCAGAGTCTGAAACTGAGGAAATCAGGGACCTTTTATCAGGATGCACACGGGTTTATCTCTGGTCCTTCTGATCGTTCAAAGATATGGAATTCTGGACATGTATACATGTAGAATAGGAAACAGTGGTGGTGTTGGAGTTGAATGAGACACATTTTAGTAGTCATCTACAGCCATAACATCAGTCTAACAGCTTCCTTTCTCTTGCAGAGCGGGTTGAGTGAGTACTGCTTTGTGCCTTTCGGAGCGGTCTGCCTGCTGTCTGCCCTCTACGTCGGCCTGTTCCTGCCTGAGACCAGGGGGAAGTCTCTGTTCACCATCACAAGTGAATTCCACAAGCTCAACTTCAAAGGCCAGGATGAAAAGTGTGCGTCACAAACTAAAGCTCAGTATCAGCTGGGTGAAGTGTGTCATTCTACAGCCTTGTAGACGGACGTTTTCTCCTGAAACACACACGGTCACATCCACTGTATGCCTCACTTTCATCTGCTGGAGCTGGGAGATGTGCAACATGTGGTGAATGCTCATTTTCACATCATTGAAAGCAACTTGAATCTATTATTACTCATTATCTCGAGTGTGTTTTCTTTTACGAGGTTTTGAAGGAATTATCTTTGACGTCTTCACAACATGCTCTTATGTTTTGCTACCTGGTGTCACTGATTGACCTGGAATAGTATTTAAAACTACTGTATAATGGCCTGTGAAAACACGGAAAGCTTTTTTTAGTTAAAGAATAAAATGTTTCACTAAAGCAAAACATTTTATTCAGTTGTCATCCGTGTCACCAGCAGAGTTATTTATCCACACGAAAAGCTATGTCCTTGCTTTGTCCTGTCATTTAGAAGGTCAAAGGTCAGAGTAATCTGCGCATCAGGCCCGCCAGTTAAATGACAGATTACTCAAGTCTTTCCGGTGCTGGATCAAATCACAAAGTCTGTATTTAGATAGAAACAAATAGTCACTTTACACATTATTAAATATAAACTGAATGCATCAACGTGCACAATATTCATGAAAAATGTATCATTAGGCTGTGCTTCTAATGACTGGAATCTGCAGTTGTTTTTACATGTGTGGAATAAGTGCAATTGTTAATGCCTTACATTGTACATTTTTGTTTTAATGATCTAATTCCAAGCAAATAAAAATATCTTATATAAAGATCACTTTTAAAATCTGCTTTTTGCAATGTTATCTTTGATGCACTTTATACATAATACAGTAATAAAGTCACATTGAACACAATTGGTTTGGAGTCAAAAGAAAGTTTTATTTTCCACTGTTGGTTGTACATCAGAAAGAACATCACATAACACCAGAGTTTTTATCGCAGGCTTCCTGATATATTTTTAAAAGTCTCTAAACCCAAGGTGAGATCCACCTGGTGACATCAGTAGGACATCATCAGGGTCATCTGTCCTTCTACTTCTCACAAACACCTCAGGAAACACATCACCGACCTGGCTGAGTCACACTGGCTCCCTGTTTGTTACAGGATTCCATTTAAGATACTATTGATCATTTTTAAGCCCCTACATGGTCTGGCTCTGCTTTTCAGACCAGAGAATCAAATGTTGTAAGTATCACGGTCCAGGCTGAAATCATGCTTTTACTAATGTATCTCCAACATTTGTGGATGAGTTGTAATTCCCTCAATGAGTAACCTGATCTTCATGTGTAAAAATCAGCGCAGTGCCTCTTTATTGTGCGCTAGTAATGTAATGTAATGTACAAACTGCAAGTGACCTTAAGTATGCTGCAAATAATTCCCCTCATAATCTCACATAATCTTATAATACAATTCTTTTGCATGTGTGTTCTGTTTAGTTTTTTTTTTTTATAGTAATGTCTAACCAGGCTTTCTCATGACAATCACAGGAATCAGCCAGACAGACCAGGCTGAATCAAGTGCAGTGTTTGCTCATCCCTGTGACGCACGTCACACGCATGCTGATCCTACTGTAACAACATGAATGGACAACCAAAGTCTCCTGACGTGTTACTCTTTAAATAAGATGCTCCATTCTGCAGCCAGCATCCAGGGAGCCGGCACAGGGCAACGATGGACAGTGCATCAAGAAAGGTAGGTGAACATAGTTACAAGAAAAAGATTCCACCTCAACCAGTGAACCATCGTATTTTAAACACTTCGTCCTTCGTACTTTGTATTTATAAAACACGTTAGTTCACTTCGTGTGTGTAGTAACGAATGCATACATACATGCAAGCAAAACTATCAATTCTGCAAAACTATATCTGTAGATGGAAATGGTTTTAGTATTTGATAAAATCTTAATATTGGGTCCTTGAGGGCACAATTAAAGATAGCAAAGAATGGACATTGAATTTGATAGGCCTAATTATGGATTTTAGTCTCCTTAAGACAGTGTGATTATGAATATTATAGTATGTAATGATATTTTAAGTCATAGGCCTTCTTTAAAATTAGCCACTTTGACTGCTGGCCAGTCTACATATGTGAATCTATAAATCAGCTAACACTGTTGCATTTTTCCACTTATGGGAAAAAATATCTCACTGTTGTGATCGCTTTTATTTTTGAAACACAGCCATTCAGTGTTTGGGGAATATTTCTTCTACCTCGTTGTCTTTCCACTATCTTCTCCTCTGCTTAAGAAACTCTCATTCCTCTTAAAATGAGTCTCTGGAGGATGATGGGTCTTTGTGAATAACCTTTATTTTGACCAAGGTTTTTTTAATAACATTAAGGGGAAACCTTTAAGAATTTTCTTCGAATTTAGTAGAAGCAACTCTTTGTTCGCTTTATGAATACGGGCCTTTAATAATATCTAACAACAAAAACCTTTTCAGATGTAGAACCACACACTCCTAGCCACAAACTCACTTCTGTATCCGCTGTGCCGTGAATAAAACTCATGAAAGAACTATTTTTCTTCTACATACCCATTTATTATTAGCAAAATCTGCTTGAAGTATCAATATAAAAGTAGTCATTGTGATGGGAATTTTTCATTTCGTAGTTCATTGTAGTAAAATTAGTAGTTTGAGTAGTTTTAACTCATACTATTCCATGTGTGTCATGAGGTAACCTATATTCTGCACTTATGTCATGTCATGTGTTACATGAGTTGTAAAATTTATCTTGTGACACCAGCACAGCTGGCAAGTCAATATGGATCTATGGACACTGATGAGTGGTTCAAACACCACATTCTGGACAAAGTTCTCCGTCTACACAAACAACGGAACAATGCTTTCTGATGACACGTCACAAACATCTGTATAAAAAGCCCTTCTCAAGACTGAAGACTTGGTCAGACTCTTAAGGAGTCTTATCTAATAAGAATTAATATTTTATAATCTTATCGTATGATTTATATGTCCAGTTAAATGTTTTAATTGTGTTTTTTAAAATGACATTACTGTATATTTAATGTCCACTTTACATTTCAGCTGCAGTTCTGGAGGCTTTATCTGCTGTCACTGGTGTTGGGAATTGGGGGGTCCTTTCAGTATGGGATTCAGGTTTCTGTCATCGCTTCTCCAGCAGTGGTAAGATTTCTATTAATCCGACGTAAAGAATGCCTACCTTAAAGGTTTGCCGTGTGAACTGAAGCACAACTCTCTCACTTAACTTACTCTACATTAATCATTTGAAAACACCTTTTACAATTTATTTTATGTAGTTTTATTTTCATGCTGGTATTATTACTTAAAGCAGAGATCTTCAACAGGGGGTCCGGGACCCCTAGAGGGGCCGCAGAGTTACAGACAGGGTCCCCAAAATAATTTGATGCCCTTTCAAAATTTAAAATGTCCAAAAATACACATTAACATTAATATAACATGTAATAAGCATATATAAAGGTTAATTGTTAATTGTGTTAATGAGAAATTGTGATGTAGAAATGCCAATATAGAATTACAATATGTTCAATAAATATATTAATCCGTCAACAATTATTATTTGAATGGTTTAGCATTGTAAACATACATCATTACAAAGTACTGTTATGCAAGGCACTATAGGCTGCACTACACGTTATTATTGACCGGTTTAATGAGCAACACAATTTTATACGATATGTAATAGGGGGTCCCTCCACTGGGTCACTATCGGCCTTGGGGTCCGGAAAAACACTGAAGACCTCTGATTTAAAGATTATTTTAATTGAGTCTATTGTTTATTATATTCATTAAACGATGTAGTAAAAATGGGCTGGAATGGGACACTTTATCATCATAAGTATTCTTATTTCTAAATTAATGTGTTCCGATTATTGGCCAAGTAACTTGAATGCTAAAGTGTATAATATCAGTAGTATAAGGAGTGAAGTCATTAAGTCAGGATATTTAATATTGTATATAATATTGTATTTTTCCCTGTGATGGAATTGTTATCTGAAGCTCTGATTCATAATCAGAAGACTCTTTAAAATGTCTCTTGACCTCTGACCTTTCTGCAGCACGTTCAGAGTTTTGTGAACCACACGTGGTTGATCAGGTACGGCGCTCCAGTGAATGACGCCACCAACCAGGTCATCTGGTCCTTCATCGTGGCTGTGTTAAGTCTTGGAGCCTGGGCCGGGGCCATTCACAGCGGCAGCCTTCCTGTCACTTACGGCAGGTGAGACGCGTGTATGTGCAAACACACACACACACACACACACACACACACACACACACACATTCTGTGGGGTTAGTTGTTAATTAATAGCAAACACTCAAGGATTACTTGCTGACATCTCTGGTTTGACATCCCTCTTAGGCCTGACAATTATTTATTTTGGAGCCTAAAGTACAGTTAGCAAACTGGAAGCAAATGAAAAACATCAATGTTCAGTTTTAGTACAACATTAATCTGGTCTATACTCTATTGTAAGTGCTTTCCCACAAAACAACAGACCGGAATCAGGGGACTTTTTGAGCTACAAAATAAAAGCTAATTGGCAAAGAAGCTACTGTTGGTGCGAATATATGATTCTCAACCGCTTGAGTTGCAGGTGTTGTTATGGTAAGAATACCACTTTCAAGTATGTACGTTAAATATGAAGCTTCAGTCATGAGATGGTTAACTTAGCCGAGCATGAAGACTGGAAACAGCAAAAAAAAAAAAAAAAAAACCTGTAACACCACAACATGTAAAATTTACATTTAGTTTTTTGTATAAAGAATTATATATAAGCGGTTTTTAAACAGCTTTAGGGGTGCTGGTAGTGATGCATCCACGCTAGCTCTTGCTAAGCTAAGCTAATCAGGTGGTGGTAGGCTAGCTAATCGTATCTGAGTCTCAGCTAGAAACTATTAAACTATTTAATAGAAGTAAATGTTGCAGGTTGCTATCAACATAAATATCATTTCCATTTGGTGTTTCTTTCGCTGCAGGAAAAAAGCCCTCCTGTTCAACAACGTCGTGGCGATCGTCGCAGCCCTCATCATGCTCTTCAGTCGCATGGCCAAGTCTTTCGAGATGATCTTGCTGGGAAGATTTCTCTACGGATATAATGTCGGTATGTTCTGATGATGTGAAGCGTGCATGTTTTTTTGTGTCTTTCCATTTTTAACCTTGTCTTGCTCCACAGGTCTTGGCTTGAGTGTACACCTCATGTATCTTGGGGAGTGTTCTCCAAAGAAACTCAGAGGTTTCATGACTCTCACAAGCTCAATCTTCATTGGATTTGGAAAAGTCATGGGGCAAATAATTGGCATCAAGTAAGAACTGGCTGTTGACACTTACAGTATTTACTCCCTTACTTATTAAGGAGGCCAAGTTACAAATTGTTCTTTCCGGACACAATAAAAAAAAATCAGATTAGGTTTTTTAACCCTAACCCTAACCCCCTAACCCCCTAACCCTAACCCCCTAATCCTAACCCTGTTCCAGACTTCAAGCAGCACATATCGATGTCTTAAGCAATCTTAATTACTGTATTTTACGTGTGCATTCATAGATCTAGTACCTCATTTTTCCTACTACTTATCAGACTTTGTTTTACACTCTGTTTAGGGAGATGATGGGTACAGAAGAAATGTGGCCATACCTCTTAGCTGTTAGTGGTATTCCTGCCATCCTGCAGTTTGTGACACTGCTTTTCTTCCCCGAGACGCCTCGATACCTTTACATCGACAAAGGAGACACTGAAGGCAGCAAAAAAGGTGAGTGACACGGCAGACTCTGCATCGAACGTTTAATGTAGATACAGTTTTAATTTTTTTTTACCTCACCTTACTAAAACAAAAACAAACGATGACCTTTCAGCTCAAATAATGTGAACTCTTATCCACTCTTATCAATTCTGTTAAGTCGGACAGGTTACCAAACCACGCTGCTAAACCCCGAGTATGATCCGGGATGTGTTTGTATATGCATGTCAAAGTCCTGCAGTGGCTGTGGCAGGAGGAAAACT